>NW_006238918.1:14883091-15091565 GCF_000375325.1 Capsella rubella | reverse complement strand
GTAATGGCAAAATCGTTGCACACCAGCTGTTTGATCAAATTCTTCTAAGAGTAACAAGTGAAGAAAAACAGAGGAAGTATCTTAAGGGCTGGAAGTTTAAGTTCAAGACCACTTCAAAGAGAAGCAAACTGATGTTTGATAAGTTCCCTTTGTTGGAAGAAACTGCTTTGCTTGGTAAAGTTTCTCAAGAGAAAAATTGGGATCAGTTCGTCAAAGAGTTCAAAATCATTGTTGCTTCTTGTAGGAGGAGAACAATTGATCGATATAAGCTAGTTGATGAGAGTTCAAAACCAGCAGTTTATAGTGGACCAGTTCAGATCCGTGTATGGGAACCAGGCGGTTTACAAGCTCAATTAGATCTCTTGGACTGGTCAGAGAAAGAATTGACGCCATACGAAGAATCACTTGAGGTTGAAACATTTCGATATTCGCAAATGCAAGTGGTGAACTGTTATCCTGAGGAGTTCAAATCTTTTGACAGAAAAAGGAGTAACAAGACTCTTTATCTAGAAGACAAACAAGATGATGCACATGAGCAAAAACAGGTGGATACATGCATATTGTTATGCTGGGAACAATTAGAAGCAGTTCTGTGGTTTGTGCATGGTAAAAGGTTGCTAGATGTAGGCCAAAAGATGCAGCAAGAGCTGATTTATGTTGAAGAAAAGAATGGGCTAAGGGAAACTGAAGCTAGAATTACAAAGATGTTTAGAAAGGTTTTGGTTTACTTGGGTATTCATAACATGAAGCTTGAAAAAGAAGCAGTAATCTGTTTATGGACACGGGATGATAACGAGTTTTTGAGTATTGAGCTGGGTAGAGTATTGAGGTTCATTGAGAAGCTTCACGAATTTTTCGTTGGTTCCAAGCTGAAACAGAGGATGATAACGAGTGTTTGGAAAGCTCTTACCTATTTGATGGAGCTTTCACAGGAACTTAAAACGAAGCTTACAAATGCTAAGAACAGGGCTAAGAGAAGATACAAGAGCTTTCTAGTTTTTATCACAAGTTTTCTACCGATTCAAGGCTATTATATCTTTGCTCCAGTTATAGACACGAACTTGAAGAGGTTTAACTACCACAGCAAAGCTATCACCAAGATCTTTGTTAATTGGAAAGTGCATCCTCCCGACCAAGCTACATGGAGACCCTTTCACTTATGAGCATCCTTTCATCCTTGAGGACAAGGATGTTCTGAAGAAGGGAGTATTGTGACAGGACAAACCGGTTAAGAACATGGTTTGGGCTATCTCTGGTTTAGTTAATTATAGTTTATGGTTTAGGTTTTGCATCTTTGTCGCTTCTATATATGTAAGGCTGAGCAACTTTCTGCAAACTAATCAATCAAACACAATTTATCTTCTTCAATCTCTTACTCTCTCTCACGATCATCATCATCTATCACCATATCATCATCCATCATCGAATCCAGTTCTTCGAAGCGATCCTTCTACCTCAGTGGTTGCTTTCTAGGCTGTATTTGCCCTTATCTTGTTCTCTCGGTGAGAGCTGATTTGGGATTTACAATTTACTGTTTCAGACTTCCGCATCATCACAGCCTTCTTCTTCATTCTCACCAACGTTCGTTTCCTCCTCCTCCTCTTGGTCGAATTGATCAGCCTTACGCGTTTTCGGGATAACCACTGACGATGCTTCGATGGATACCATCAAATTGCTCAGATGATCGATGTGATCGAGTAAACCCTAGCTAGAATTGTTATCTTTGTATCTATATCTATATATATAAATTTAGCTTTTCTCTCTTCTCATGATGCCACATAAGATCCACCTATGCCACATTTTTTTTTTACATTAAAATAAGTTTAAAACATTATTTTAGTACATATTTATGTTACTTATTTAATTAATAGAAATTTTATACATATAAAAATAAATTATGTAAAATAAATGAAATTTTAAAATAAGAAAACAATACTTGAATTTTTTTTTATTACTGGTAATAATATAATTCAACTTTCATTTTAAGATAGAGTAAAAGTCATGTGAAAACACATTCTTCCCAGGAAACGTGTGATGTATTTACACAAGTGCCATCAATCTTTTAATTCTTTATATAAAAAACATGTTATACACAACTGACATTTTTTTTTTATGTGTAACACAAGTGCCATCAATCTTTTCATTTTCTTTTTGCTTTTCTTTACATTGTTAGACTACTGGTAAAATATGTCATAATTGTTTTTTAATTAATATGTATAATTTATTGTTTTTATCCATTAATAAATATAATTAAATTAATTATTTCTCAATAGAGAATATGTAAAGAAAACTTATTGATTAGTTTCACTTCCAAAGTAATACTTAGAAATCAATGAATACATAATAGGTGATATGGACAAAATTTTAAATTTTAAAGGTCCAATACTTTATAATTTTATTTAAAAAATTGTAAATTAAGTAAAATTCATGAATCATAAATTTTTTAATGAAATAATATAAATTCACGGTAAAGAAATAGACATTAAGAACAAGTCGAGAAGGACGTATTAACAAATAGAAAAATCCAAGTCTATGCTTACTTTCAATATTTAGAAATCAATGAATACATAATAGGTGATATGGACAAAATTTTAAATTTCAAAGGTCCAATACTTTATAATTTTATTAAAAAAATTGTAAATTAATTAAAATTCATGAATCATAAATTTTTTAATGAAATAATATAAATTCACGGTAAAGAAATAGACATTAAGAAAAAGTCGAGAAGGACGTATTAACAAATAGATGGAAGTCTCGTTCACACTTGGTTCAACCTTAGTTCATAAAATTAGTCGAATGACTGAGGGGAAAGTCAACACAATACACACAGTTTCAAATATCTATTATAACATTTTTGCAACAATATTTGAAATAGTCCTTGGAATTTCAACATATTTACATTATCATACCACGGACATTAATTATTTTTTCGTATTAATTTATTTAAAAATTCAGAACCTTATTTAATTCAAACAATTATCAAAATCATTCCCTAAGAGAAGAAGAAGAAAAAGATGAAGATTCCTCTTTCCACTCGCCGATCGTCGAGACTAAACTGAGAAGTAATAAAATTTTAGGGTTTATTTATCAATTTATGAAATTGCTGAATCTTAAGCTATTGGAGAAAAGCCTAGACAGATTAAACAGTCAAACCCTCTAAATGTTAAGTTAAGCGCGAAGCCAAAAAAAAAGGAACAAGATTTACAAATATTATTTTTAAAATCATAGATTTACATATTGACCTACATATCAAAATTTAAACATTGATAAATTAAAACTAGAAATAAATATGTTTCCAAGATATATATATATATATATAACAAATTTCATATCGTTACACTGTGAGTAAATCTTCTATTAGTCTTGTCTCATACTATGTGTTGTGTTATATGTTGACTTTTTGGTCAAGTGATCTAGTTGTTGTTTTAGTAGGATATTACTTCCATTATTTATGTGCATGTTTGGATCGTAAATTGTTTAGCCTTTTAAAATCAACCACTTCTCTAAGTTTACAATAATTTTTATTGTTTCTATACACTTGTTGCTACGTTGTTTTGGACATGCTTTTTACAAGCATCTTTCAATAGGGATATATACATTATGCCGAATGCTGAGACATATCATCATACATATACCTGGAGAGTACATCAAAAGACAGTAGCTAGTCATGAGTCCAAAATTCACCATTTTGGCGATAATGGTTATTTTGGGATATCACTACTAAATGATGGCAAATTTAAAATCTTCAGGCCACTTTAATAGTTAAAGATTATTAATTTTGAACAACATTATTTAAGTCAAATGGTTACATAATGAATAAGAGCTAACTCCCTTGCGGTAGTATCTCACAATTATAATATTGATATTATTGATATAATTATAGTTTCTAACTGAATTTTAAATAACAATAATGTTTGAACCTTACATCACATTAATGTATACGTGGGCAGAGAGTTTTAGTTAAGATATAGTCCGTTCTTAATCAAGAACATTTATAAGAACATCAATGAACACTTTTTAATAGAATAATATGCCTTAATCAAGAACCATAGACTGGTTTTACAACCTATAATCGTTACTTAATCAAATATATTATTGAGTATTCTTCGGATCTTGTATCCACCACAGACTGGTTTTACAACCTATATCCAAATGATTATTTAGGATATTCAAAATCAAAACAATATTGGAATATTTCGAATAGTTTTGGTTCGAGTTGGTTTCGAATTAGCATTTTGAACACTCCTAGAAATAAATTCTCTGGTGGATCCATTACTCAACTAAATTATTAATAAAAACTCCCTTTTAGGTAACGTATTTTAATGAAGGGTAAGTCATAAATGGCAAGTTCATAATCTTTTGGCCCTTTTGAACAACACTAATGATACACACGATACATATTTGTCATACTTTTTTGTCAAACGGTTGAATGAAATGGTGAATCATACTCTTCTTTCGAAAATCACTGGGTGGGTCATAAAAGTCACGGTCTATCATCGGCTTAGGTTACTTGGTCATTGTTTAAAAGTAGTAAATCACAGAGATGCTTAACGTCTTTCAGAAACTACAATGTTTTTACTCTTTCAAATATGGCAATAATGAACAAATCTTAGACTTAACAAACTGAAACCAAAGCAACGAAAGCACCACACTCTTTGAGTGGCCCCAACCATAGTTCTCTACATCACAAAAAGAAACAAGTAAGCCAGCAATACCGATATTTACCAATTCGTTATTCTGAATGCTTCGCCAAGACATTTTGTTGAGATGGCCGGGTCATTCTTTTTTGCTTTTCTCATATCGTAATTACATCTACATATACATGAAAAGCCCCATATAATATCTTGGAAGGCAAAAAGAATCTTGTTTCTCTATACATGTTTGAGCCTATAGACAGAGTACATGCATGAGAACTTGGCTAAGAGACATCCCTACTTTGAACAAGTTTGGTATCAAGGCTTTGGCGTTGGAACAGGTCTACAGAGGATGGGATGCCTCTTTCTGTCTAAAGTAACCATACACTTGGCTTGATACTCCACAATAGGTCCATCAGGCTTCTCCCTCGCCATAAATGTAATGTATGACTTTGATCTTGGTCCTGCGCGATAATAACCTCTCACAACTTCAACAAACTCCACATTCGAGTCCTATAGAACCACAAATAAAAACATATTAATGCCAAGCTTGGGCAGTACACATATCAGGGTTGAAAACTTCCCATACCACCACTTAAAAACCTTGTCCTAACCATTGCCACTGTTAACATGACTGAATCCTAAAGCTAAAAATAACATACCAATCTGAGACCTTTAGTTCGTCTAAGAGAATAGTATTAGGAATTAGATTTTGGACTTCTTGGTTCAGACTAAGGAAAATACCCAATCTAAACTAGTAACAGATTACAGATTAAACAAAAGGCCACCAAAACAGAGAGAGAGGAGTAACCTTGATTTGGTTGAGTTTATGGAGACAAACAAACACCATCTCTTCCCAGTAGGCGCGAAAGTCTTTATCCGTAAGCGCTTCCCACTCCAAGCTCATTGGTTTGATTCCTCTGTAATGATCATAGGGACTAAGCTCTGGATCCCCGTAAAAACCCTAATAACATCATCTAGTACTATTAATCAACAAAGTTTCAAAAGGATTAAAAAGCATCAGGGGTAGAAGTACCTTGCTGTCGATCATCTGGTGTTTAAAGATGCGATAGTGTTGTATAGATTCTTCGGAGAAAGGTTCCTCATCGGAGGAAAACAACACCTCCGGAGACGAGTAATACTCTAAACCATCGAAGCTGTCCACATCCCATTCTGGCACCTTCAAGTAATCTATTCCACCCTTACGCTCTTCAATTTTGGTTTCCTTTTCTTCTTCTTCATTCTCACCATCGCTCTCCTCCTCCGGGTCGAACTCGGCCTTACGCTTTGTCGGTAAAGAAGTGACAACCATTGAAGCAGATGATGCGTCTATCATCGTCTTGGCTTCGCAATGATTGAGAAACATGATGGTCGGGACTCTCGAGTAAACCCTAAATCCCTCTCTGCTTTGAATTAATCGTGATTCTGTTCCCAAATTATTTTCTACGAAATTGTATTTATAATTTAGATTTTAAATTATGCAGTTACCTTCTGCCCCCATAAATTGTGATATTTGCGAAACGGCCACTCTAATCTTGTGTCAACGAATTTTGTATTATTATATTCGATTTTATGTCTGCTAAATAATTTTAAATTTATAAAATCAAAACTTACTTATATAATTGCAATACTAATTCTTATAGTTTTTTTTTTTATCGCGCGTTCATATATATATATATATATATATATATATATATATCCATAGAATTGTTGTATAATTAGTGCGTAAGCATGCAATACGCAAATCAAACTGCTGTGGGTACTAAAACTACTACGTTACTTTGGTATCACTGCGAGATTTACAAATTCAAATATATATAACCTACATGTGAATTGGTCAGCCGATACATTTTATTTTAGATGGGTCATTTACTGATCTTTCTAAACTGAATCGACGTCGTTTTAATCTTGTTCATATTTGTTTTATAAACATGAAAGAGTAAACTAGAAATAGAAAGATTGTTTTTTTTATTTCTCAATCCTTGAAACCATATTACAGAGAACATTGGTCTTATATAGAGATACAAAGATGTTTAACCTAGTCTCTATATTGTTCTCTTTGTCTCTTACGTGTCAGCATCTCCATTACTTGAATTTAGCAATTCAAATTTGTTCTTTGTCTTTACTTCTGTACGACCTGCAACATCTCTGCTATTAGTTTTATTTGCAGTGACGACGTTGAACAACAGACTTTGGCGCGTGTTCAATTGTTGCTTCTGGTATTGGGCTTGGATTGGGTTTTGACGTTCTTGGGCCTGCTAACGGAGTAATGTCGTTTTGGGTTGTAAATTTGTTTTGAATCTTGTTCGTGTTCATAAAACACACACTGGTTTTGGTTATCCACGTGTCTTTCCTAGTCAACTATTTTAATGGTCAAACTCTTACATGTAAATTTGTGGATTTCGACCATATTTTCATAGTGTTCATAGAGTAAGTTCAAAATTTAGCGTTAGTGTGTGTAGTTATAACTTAAGTTATACAATAGTGTTAGAGAAATCAGTTGTTTCCCAAAAGAGGGACAATAAAGAAATTGTATGATATTCTCTATACTGTAAATCATAAGAGAATACATATACAAAAATTAAAATTATAATTCAAAGACTATCTTTCTTTCCTTTCATAACACTAGCAAGTAATCTAGTATCACGGTTCTTTCTCGGTTTCAAGTTCTCTTAATAGAGAACACGTTTTAAGATAAAATGCAGGTATATATATATTCTCTAAGTAAGCCTTAATTAACTGATATTAAACACATGTTCCAACTTCCATGATGCAAAGTATATAGCTAGTGTGAGTTTGTGGGTATTTTGATAAGAATGTCTTCTTTGGACATTTTCTCATTACTTTAGCCGATACGAAACAATAATGGTGAGTGGACTACACAAATATTTGTTGATCATGCATGCTTTAAAAAAAATATTTTAGCAAAACATAATCATAACTATTGCATAAACATAATCACAAATATTTTAGGTTTTAGCAAAACAAATATATTTAAATCATGCATGCTATTAAAAAAAATACTAATAATAATGGTACTCCTACTACGCATCATAAGTCATAACTAAAACCTAGTGATAAATTATTCAAGTCTTATGAGATTTAGGTTTCTTGTTTGTTTAAATAAAATAACCTTTATTATAAAGAGTTTGTACAAACTTTTATATCTTCTTCTTTTTGTCCATTTTCTCATAAAGGAACAATAGAAATCGTAGTGGTGAATTGATTGTCACTAAAATAGTCTCTTTACTCTCAATAAATAAATATATTTTTTACCGAAATGAATACCACACCACTACGATTTCTAGGTAAACTGGTTTGATATATTACAAGTATTCAAAATGGTCAAATCGTTACTTGAAGAAAAAGTATTCAACAGTCAAATACTTACTTAAACTAGAAACACTGCTTATTGATTTTCAAAGATTTCCTAAAAATGCAGACGGGCCTGTCTTCGGCAAGAGCTTTATAGTATATATACATATTATTTTTTCAGGCTGATTTCACAGCTTCTGCTCAAAGCTTTAAAAGCTTGTGCTAAGGTTCCTTTCATCTCTCTGTGTGCTAAGGTTGAAACAAAAAAAGCTAGCTTCAACCAGTTAAGTATTTTTTTTTTTCTTCTTTTGAGTAATTGTAAGAGCATAGTTACATTTTCTTTGATATGTACATTGTTCTTTCATTAGAACATTTGTTCTTGATTTTGGCACGTCTAAATCAGTTGGGAAAAGGTTCATGGATGTTTTTATATTTTGGTTCTGTGATGTTCCTTATCTTTCTCTTAATCTATTCTGTTTTTCATACATGTTTTAATCTATTCTGTTTTTTCATAAACCTTTTGGTACATGCATGTAGATCTTGTCTCTACTATTTTCATATATGTTATGTGTTTTCTCCTCTGATTATTGTTGTTGTTATAATGTCAGAATAAATGAAAAAATGTTTTCCAAACCATATATATTTTGATGTTTTGATGTAGTCTTTCTCCCGTGAATAATGTAGTCTACATCAAATAATTTGATGTAGTCTAAACATGTGGTTAGCCCTACATCAAAACATCAAAATATATAAGTCAGTGTAAAAATATATATGGTTTGGAAAACCTTTTTTCGTTGATTCTTTTTTCATAACACCTCGTTCTATATATTGAGGTTGGGTTCTTTTTTCAACACCTCGTTATGTTAATAACAAGTTTATTTTCTTTGATTAGTGAGTTAGAAACATGTATATGTATAGTATGCTTCGATTATACTTTATCATCTTTGCTAAAAAAAAAAAAAGTAAACAGAACAAAATTATTATCATTAAAACGTATAATTTTATTATTCAGGTAAAATCATGAGGTCTTCTATCACACACACAAAAAAAAAAAGGCATGACGAAATCGTATTATGTATTGTTTTTTTTTAATTGATTTAAGTTTTTTTTTTGTATCCATGGGAAAAGGTCACGAGCTGGATTCGAACCAGCACTTCCGGATGAGTTACATCCGACAAATTCCCACAACTATAGTGATTTCCCTAAGTACAGTTATAATATTGGTTTTGGAAACTTTGGCATAGGAGATGGTCTACAGAGGATGGGATGTACATTGCCGTCCAAAGTAAGCATAGACTTGGCTTGATACTCCACAAGAGGTCCATCAGGCTTCTCCCTCGCCATAAATGTAATGTATGACTTTGATCTTGGTCCTCCGTGAAAATTACCTCTCACCACTTCAACAAACTCCACACTGCACACCTGAAAGTAGCACACAATCGTAAACAAGTCAGATGTTAGCTACAAGTGATCTAAAACTAGTAAGGAGGGTGAACGAATGATTAAACAAACCCCAACAATGAGAATAGTGAAAAGGACAAAGAGAGAGAGAACTAGCCTTGTCTTCGTTGTGCTTTTGGAGACAGACATGCACCATATCCTCACAGAACTGACGAAAGGTTTTACCTTCAACTGCTTCAAGTTCCAAAGGAATCGAGAAGATGCTCTTGTAGTTATAGAATAGGCTATATTCTCGCTCGGCGTAAAAACCCTAATCACACATGCACGTTATAGATGTTAACTCAACATCAATTATTTTCATGAGTTATCTAGGTCAGAATCAAAAGTGAATTAAAGAGAGTGGATTGATTACCTTGCTCTCTATGATTTGGCGTTTGTAGATCCGATAGTGTTTATTAGCCTTTTCCATGTCGGGATAAGGCATCTCATCACCAGAGGAATAGTCAGTATCCGGAGATGAATAATACTCCAATCCATCGAAGCTGTCCACATCCCACTCGGGCACCTCTAGCATATCTATTTCAGCCTCAGGCTCCGCATATATGACTTCCTCATCATCACTGCCTTCTTCTTCATTCTCACCAACGTTCGCTTCTTCCTCCTCCTCTTGGTCGAACTGATCAGCGTTACGCGTTTTCAGGGTAACCACTGATGATGCCATGGATAACATCAAGTTGCTCGAATCTCCTTCTGTCGTTATCTGCGTAAAGAGATATCGATTTGATCTTATAAACCCTAGAAGTGCCATCTTCGATCGTTTATATATACATAGTAAAATCATGTAAGCCCAGGAAACGTGTGATGTATTCATCCCTCTTTTTAATAAATCATGAAAAGTAAAATTTGATATATATATACATATATATATATATATATATATATATATTTTTCTTTTTGCTGTATTTGGTGAAATATGTAGTAATTTTTTTGTCTTGCAAAAAGAAAAAATTTTACGAATATAGAAGTATAAAAAAATGAAAAATTAGTTGATTAGTTTCAGTTTAGTTAATTGTGAACCGGAAATATTTATTGTAATTGGTTTATTGGTTTATAATATTTATAATCGATTTGAAGATTTTCATTAAAATCATATATGGATTTTAAAATATCATAGTTTACCTACAAATTTGAGTCATTCTAATTTAGGAAAATATCTTTTACTCTTTAGTCCTTTTCGCCCTTAATGCTAAATGTCTTTTTAGAATTAATGAAATGAAAACGTTACAGAGAAGGACCATCTATGATAGATGATCTATTTATTGGTAATCTGAAGATGGATTAGAAAGAGCTATACCTGATTGGCTGATTACAAAATACATATAACGGAGAGCATAGAGCAAACTGTAGTTTGAACGTATGGACTGCCAACGCTTTAACCAACATTTCTTTTCTAATAAAACCAATTTCTCAAAATCTTTAATAATTTTTCCTGCATACGACAGAGTTTAAGGTTTTATAATAGGATGTGAATGTTTAAATGGTGAATGGTGTTTATGACAAAACATGGTGTTTTATCTACGATATAGATAAATAAAGTACTGTTCTATATTAAAATTCATAAGTAACTAAATTATTCAATTGGAACTTTAATATACTAAACACTAAGGGGGGTGTATTGAACTTCATATTTTAGAAGATTTGTGGGATTTTAATATTTTAAGATTTTGAGATATTTGAAGTGTAGCTTTAGGAGATTTGGGTTATTTGTTAGAGATTTAAAAAGAATAACTTGTGATTTGGTGAGATTTTGTTATTGAATTTTAGGTGATTTTAGGATATTTTATATTTTTAACTTGTGAGGAACTTGTAGTTCAATGTCATGACTTGTATAATCCAAGCACGACCCTTTAAGGATCAATATCAAAGACAGATACAATTCTAAATCAGAAACACACTTTACACCTTCAAACCAGAGCTAACCACATACATTTCAAGAGCCTTAATTCAAAACAACACCTTCTAACCACAGCATTCAATGCACATACAGAGACGCAAAAAAAAAAAAACAAATCTTTGAAGAAAACAAGCTGAACCCAGATTAGAGCAAAACTGAATAAGAAAATCCATGAAAAAGAGTGAACCTTTTGTTCATCTTTGGAGATTCCATAGCCGCTGCAATACATCTGACCGACCAAGACCTGCATACCAACGTCACCGGATTTGGCTTCCTTGAGCGTATCCTGGAACCAACGTCTCACGCAATCCTCGACGACCTGAGCAAGAGGAATCCGATTAATAGGATCCGAAGCCGAAGCCGGAGCGGGATTCGAATTCGAACCCGAGTGCGATCCCGCCTTCTCCAGCTTAACAAGATTGGGGAAATCGAGGTGGGAGGTGTCTCTCGTCTTCTTGACGAAGACTTTGTTCCGTGGAGGAGGAGTGGGTCTCTGTGGGGGTCTGTTTGGATTCTCTGAAGAGAGTCTAATGGCGAATTCTGCGAATCATACAAAAAATCTCAAGACCCTAATTTCTCAACACCGAAAACTACTCATAATTTTTCTATTGTTCTCGATATTTGATTTTCAGGGATTGGTTAAGGAGATGAAAGGCTATGTGAAGAAACTTGATCTCTTGTTCGACTGTGTTATGGAGAGAGTCAGTCAAAATAGTGGGAAAGAAGTGCGAAGAAGATTGTTTATAATACTTGCTTAGAGTTATGTGAAGTCCCTCCTCATGGGTATGGTTTTTGTTGGTGTCGGTTAACGTATATGAATTTGCCATGGCAGAGATCGTAACCAGATCAGAAGTGTTAAACAAGAACCGCCATGTCCGTGTTCACGTATGTATTTGAGATTGAGAGAGATAACGTAGAGAAAGAGAGAAAGTATAAGGAGAAGAGACAAGTTGCAGAGATAGGAGTACTTACGATCAGTCTTCTTTTTTTTTAATTGGTTTCATACATTATTTTTCAAATCCTTCAAAGTTTCATCTATAAAGGTGTGATTTGTGAGTCATATTTTTGAACTAAAAATGTTAGAAAAGTCTCCTAGAATCACATTCATTAGTTTTTAAAAGAAAACTTGTGGTATTTTGAATAACACTAGATTTAAAATGAAATTTATAAATTATTGATTGAATAACAAGAGATTGTGAATGATTTTAAATGATTTTATATAAATTTCATGTTCAATAACATAGGATTTCAGAAGATTTTTAAAAATCACTAATTAAATAACAAGGGATTTTAAGAATACTTCAAAATCTCCTAAAATGTGAAGTTCAATACACCCCCCTAAACCTGAAAATCTAGACTTAAAACCTAAAATATGTGTAAATATTGTATATATAAACGCTAAACTTGAAAGCAATGTATATAACTATATATATATATATATATATATATATGTAAATTTTTAATTAAAATGGTATCAAGTATAATTCATTTAATATCACCTAAAATAAAATGTTATCAAACAAATCGTTCTAATAAGAATACTGTATTTCAGTTGAAAGTTGGTGATAACAGTGGCGGTGATGATAATGGCAGTGGTGGTGGTGATAGTGATGTTGTTGGTAATTTGCGGTGGCAGTGACGGTTGCGGTAATTGTAACAATAATAACATGGTCATGGTAGCAATAATGGTCTAAGATGGTTTATAGCTAGAGATCAAAAGGGAAGATATTTGGATCTATATTGCAGTTTTATTTAAAATACCACCTCTCATTGTTTTATGACTAGTTTGTTAAATATATCTTGTTATCGGTTAATTATCAAATTTCTCATTTTCAGTATTTATTATCAACATAATTATTTTTTGAGAGTAATTACAAAATTATATAAACAAAATTATTTATTAATGATATTTTTAATCATAGATTTACATGCTAACCAAGATATCAAGTCGTAAAACATTGGTAAATTAAAATTAGAGATATATATGTAATTTCCCCCTATGATTTTGTCTCATGCAATATGTTGTCTTAGTAGGATGTTACTACCATAATTTATGTGCATATTTGGGTCTTAAAATTGTTTAGCCTTTTAAAATGCAACTTAATCTTCACTAAATGATTTTCCTATTTGGTTATTGGGTTTGATTGTTTTTATAGATACTTATTGTTATTGTCCAACTTCAAAGCAAAATACCGATAATAATAATTGCCTTTATATTTTTGATTCAAAATTGGATATTGTGTCACCTTTTGATCTTTCGTTTTCCTAATATATTTATGTGTAGCCCTTTGGTGATGGTAGCCAAATTCTCATAGATTGCACAACTTCATGGCTTACCGGTGACACGACCAATCAACGTGAATGTAGATCTTCTACTATGTTAGAAGGCAGAAATTTAGTTTATTTTTAACTATTCAGAACTAACTTTGTGTTTATATTGATATTGTGTAGACACATGTGGTTCAGTTCAGGGGCGGACCCAGAAAAAATATTAAATGGGTGCAAAAAGTTAGCACATGAGGCTAGAACCCACAACCTCAAACATTACATGGGGGCAGTTTAACCATTTTGACACTTATAACTTTAATTTTAATGTAAAATTTTTAGTTTTTAATAGGTTAGTGGGTGCAAATGCCCCCACTTTCTTCTATGTGGGTCCGCCCCTGGTTCAGTCGTATTCACTAATCTTGTACAAGTATCCTACAACAAGGGTAAACATCTTGCATCACATCGTAACTTATCCTACCAAGACTTGACACACTATATCATTAAAAAAGAAAAATTCGTTCAAAAATCTGAACACGCAAATCAATTATATTAGAATTGAAGGAATCCATAGAGATGTGAGGGACTGTGTATATTACTTAATACAATCTTACTTCAGTCTGCACATTCTAATTTGATGAAAAATAATTTTTAAAACTATTTTGGCAGAGAAAAATATCAGACCAGGTGTTAAAGGAGTGAAGACCAAAGTCTCATTTGGTCACAAACAAGATGCTATAAGAGAATTTGTTTATGACATGTTGGAGACAACACCTTTCGGAAGTGTTATAGAGAATTTTCCAGACTTCGAAATAACTGGAATGGTAAGTAAGAGTTGATTTTGTTTTGATTCAAGGAAAAAAAAAAGAGTTCATACATAATAATTAACATCAATTTTTATCCATAATTTTATATAACCATGACAATTTTATTAGTCAATCAAAATCTCTATATTATTAAAAAAAAATGAATAGGAGTCGACTTTGGATATATAAAATGGACACTTCTCCAGCGGATTTTATTATTTCAATATATAATTTTAGATTTCCTAATATTTCTCTTACTAATTTAAAATAATAAACGAAATACAATTATTATTTTCCATTCACTTTTATTTGATTTTATTTTTAATTAATTATGTTAAAATATATAATACAAATGTATAATAAAAATTCAACTTTTTTTTTAATATGTTGCAATTTGAATTTTTCAAAATGGATATATATTACTTAGTGGACTAAGAAAATATTATTATAAATTCATTAAGAATAAAATCTTATAAAAATAAAGTTAAGATATCTATTAATTTAAATATTTTGGTTAAATCTAAGAGGGTTGCTTAAAAATCTTCATGAAATTTTATAATTTTACTAGGGATGGACCCGCACGTACGTGCGGGGTTGATTTCAAAAACTAACTTTATTATAAAATTTGTAATATATGGATCGATATGATAAAAGACCCGGATCGAGTGTGAACCGGATTAATGATAAGTTAGAAATCAATTAAATTCGTGAACTATAACACCAGATAAAAACAATGAAAAACATAAATCTTTTGAATTTTATGGACCTAAATATATATATTAAGAGAGTCAAATACTAGTATGCATGTCCTGAAACGAATTGAAATATTTTGACCCACCCACAAAAATAAATAATTTGTCTTTTGATTGCCAACAAAAAAATAGGATTAACTCAGCTGAGCCAATTGGGGGGACAGTTGTTTACATACTTAACCGTATGCGGATAGGAACGAACTTGTCTTGCTAGAGAGTCCATAATTTCCTTCTGTATATTATTAGAAATAGTTAAGATAATAAGTATTATTTTCTAAATTATCCGTTCTCTTTCTGTATTCGTTATTTTTTGTCCCGATATTTGAAATATTTAGAAAATTTGAAACTTAAATTTGTTATTTAAATTTCATATACATGTATGATACCCGTCATTTGTTATTTGAAATTTGAAATTGAATTTAAGTTTTCAAAAAAAAAAAATTATTGTCTTGTTTTTGATGAGAAATAGTTAAGATAAATTTTTATTTTATTTTTTAAATTACCCGTCCCCTTTTTCTTTTTTCCCTATAAGATAAGATCATATATTTTTTATATAAATGACACCATTTACATGTTTGTTGAAAACAACATTACGTAAAAATTTCAAATAATCGTTCCAAAATAGAGATTTACATGTTTCAAAGTTCACCTTTACTCAAGTTAGTGAAATTTTGAAAACTAACTATGATTATCAAAAAATATTTTAACATGTTATCCAAAATTTATGTCTCATATTTTATCAAAAATTATTCGGAATCTCACATATATGTAGATTTTAAGTTCGCTTCTCAATATGAAGATTTAATGTGAAAATAAGATATTGTATGTGATATGAAATATTTATTCAATTGAATTTAGAAAACGAATTTTTATTAGTGATTTATTTAAACATTTTTTACTTATTTGTTAAAGATTCAATTCTGTTGAATATTTCTCCACATTTTATGCTATTGTACAATTTGATTAGTTGCTTATTTTTTAATCTAACATATTTGTTTCTTTTTATTTTCCCTGAATATGATTTTATATATTTTAAAAATATATGATCATTTGTTTTTTAGATTTTGTAAAATATAAAATACGATTTTAAAAACCATTTCAAAAAAGTAAATATGTTTACATATGCAAATTTTTGAATTTAATTGTCCACTTTTTATGGCAAAAAATATAATTTTCATAAATACAGATATTTATTATTATTTTTTATTTAGTATTTTTTGCTATATTAAATTTATCTACTACGAAAATAATTTATCTACTACGAAAATAAAAATAAATTTAGATATTAAATTTATCTACTACGTAAACCAAATTTAATATCTAAATTTATTTTTATTTTCGAATTTTGATCAATTTTCTTGCTAAGATATTTTTAAGAAATCATGAAAATTTGATAATATGTTAATTGTAAAATTCAGAAAATCATTGATATATGGTAGTCATATATAATAAGAAATTATATATGAAATAAACAAAATTATAATTTTCATATATTTAGATACTTTTCATTTAAAGTCAATTTAAAAATTTTTAATATTTATTATTCTAAATTAGTTGAAATAGTTACATATGCAAATCTGTTAAAAATAAGATCTAATATTAATTTTTTTCTATAACTATTATTATTCGAATTTAAAGACAGACGTTTATTATGGAAATCTATTTAAATGTTAAGACTCAATTTTTGTCTAAATTTATTTTTGTTAATTTGTTCTTTTTTAAGGAAATACATAAATACCTCATTTCAATCAATATATTTTTTAAGGAAATACATAAATACCTCATTTCAATCAATATTTGTTTTTTGCTATATTTGCGAGATTGTTTATGAAGATTTTTATGTGAAAATAAAAGGTTTTATGTGATATAAAATTTTTATTACTCTGATTTTAGAAAAAGAAAAAAAAATTATTATTGATTTGTTGAAGAAAGTTTATTTAAAAATTGTAAATGATTTTTTTAAGATTTTATAATTATTAATATTTTTATGATATAATCAGTTCTGATTATTATGACTCCACATTTTATGCTATTGTAGAATTTGATTAGTCATTTATTTCCTAATCTAACATATTTATTTTTCTTTTCATTTTTCATATATCAATTTTTAAAAAAAATATTTGATGATTTGTTTTATTAGAATTGATTAAATAAAAATTATTGTTTTTAAAAAAATTTTAAAAAATATGTTTACATGTAAAATTTTTGAATTTAATTGTCCACTTTTTATGGAAACAAAATATAGTTTCCATAAATATATATAGTTTTTTTTTTGGTTTAGTTATTTTTTTGCTGTCTTTAGTTCTGTTTGGCAACAGGTTTGGATTTACATATTTTTTTATATATTTTTTTGGGACTGTTTGGACACAGCTTGTCCTTCTGTTTTAATAGTATAGATAAATATGATTTCAAATTATATGCAAAATTGTTCATTTTAACATCTTTGGTTTTTGATCTTTTAAGCTGTGGAGATTGTGATATGTAAAATCTTGTTCTTTCCGTAAAAGAGTCTATTGAAATTAATTAAGGACTTGTAATTGAAAACAGAGACATCTTTTGTTCTCTCTGTTTCGGAAAAATCTTGTCCTGTAAATTTAGGTGAATAATGTAAAATCCAATTTCTAATTTAGTTTGCTATCGACGGTTTTCCAGTTTTATAAAATAAAACCATATATATCCGGTTTGATTCGGTTTGGTTATGGTATTTAGATTATTTCAAAAGTTCTACAGATTGAGCTCATCACCCACATATTCAAACAATACTAGCTTTATGTATGTGTCATACTCGTAAAACATGTACACATATAATTCCTAATAAAATCATCTATTGTCTAAAGATACTAGAATTCAAAATATTCAGATTCACAAGGACGATAAAATAAAAATCAAACACATTACGACTTAAATCTAATCACATTTGAGCATGTACACAGCAAATCCAAACTGGCTAAGAGCAATCCTTACCTTGATTGATTAAGGCTTTGGCGAAGGAGCCGGTCTACAGAGGATGGGATGCCTCTTTCTGTCCAAAGTAACCATACACTTGGCTTGATACTCCACAATAGGTCCATCTGGTTTCTCCCTTGCCATAAATGTAATGTATGACTTTGATCTTGGTCCTGGGCGTTAATATCCTCTCACAACCTCAATGAACTCCACATTCGAATCCTAAAGAACCACAATAAATAAATAATGTTAATGCCAAGCTTGAGGTGAAAAGTTTATAAGGTTGAAAATACCCAAACCCTAGCAAGATCACTATAAATCCTGTCAACCTAACAATAGCTACTGTTAACACTCAAAGATAACCTAAAGAGACAAAATACCAAACTGAGACCTCTAAGAAAGAGTCAGTCCTTAAGTTCCTCTAAGAGAATGGAATTAGGAATCAGATTTTCGTTTTCTTGATTCAGACTAAGCTACACCCATCTAAACTAGTATGAAGACTGACAGATTTTAAACAAAGCCACACAAAAAAAGAACAGAGGAAAAAGAGAGAGAGAACACTAACCTTGTCTTGGTTGAGTTTTTGGAGACAGACATAGACCATGTCTTCCCAGAACTGGCGGTAGTTTTTATCCCGAAGCGCTCTACTCTCCAACTTCATCGGAGTTATTCCTTTGTAATGATCACTTGGCCTCAGCTCATGATCCCCGTAAAATCCCTAAACCAAACACATTATCTATGATTAATCCACAAAGTTTCAAGTATACAGCTCAAAAGAATTAAAAAGCACCAGGAAGAAGTACCTTGCTCTCGATCATCTGACGTTTAAAGATGCGATAGTGTTCCATAGCTTCTTCGGAGAAGCAAGGTTCCTCATCGGAGGAAAGTATTGGCTCCGGAGATGAATAATACTCTAAACCATCGAAACTGTCCACATCCCATTCAGGCACCTTCAAGTAATCTGTTTCAGCCTTACGCTCCTCAGTTTTAGCTTCCCCTTCTTCTTCATTCTCATCATCGCTCTCTTCTGCCTCCTCCGGTTCGAACTCGGCCTTAAGCTTTGTCGGGCAAGAAGTGACAAACATTGAAGTAGATGATGCGTCCACGGAATCTTCTATCGTCGTTGTAACCCTAAATCCCTCTCTGCTCCGCGAGCCAATTGTGAAGGTGATCCTATTTATATTAAATCCGGCCCTAGAAAATTATGATATTTACGTCTCAATCTGGTCAACAAGACTTGTTTTTGACGTTTTGTAATACGTTTGAGTTTATTTCTTCTAAACAAATTTTAGTTTAACAAATCCAATTCACTTACGAATATAAATCTGGTTTGCATTATTACTTGTTTTATGTTTTCGACTTTTAAATCTTTCTCGCATTATTCTCTATAGCTCGTTCATGTTGTTATTTTGCCATAGAGCATTACTTGGTGTAAAAATTGATATGTTTCCTCGTGTTGCAATTGACATAGTCTTCTAATATTTTCTTAAATATAATTAGTTCTTCAATGGATTTTTCTGAATACTAATAAATTAATTCTCTTTTATCAAAATTACATATTTTGATAACTACAAATTACAAATTACATATTTTATTTCCACATTGATGATATCCCCTCGTCCTGATCTGAGTCTTATTTCAATAATTTTAGTCAAACCATAACAAAAAGAACAAGTCAGCAATTCAAAACAGCTGTGTGGACTAACTACATTACGACCTTGGTATCCCCTTAACTCCGAGATCAAATCAAAACTTGCTGATATCAAATCCATATTGTAATACCTTATAATAGTTTTGGTTTTTAAGGCTTTGTAGGTGTAGTGGACGGTCTACAGAGGATGGGATGCGTGATGCCGTCCAAAGTAACCATACACTTAGCTTGATACTCCACAAGAGGCCCATTCGGCGTCTCCCTCGCCATAAACGTAATGTATGACTTAGCTCTCGGTCCTCCGCGATAATTACCTCTCACAACTTCAACGAACTCCACATTACACACCTTCAATCACAAAAGAAAACAATCTTAAGAGATTCAGACTTAAAAAGCTACACATCTAAACCATTATGGACACTAAAACATAAGAAAAGGAAAAAGAGAGAGAACTAGCCTTGTCTTGGTTGTGTTTTTGGAGACAAACATGTACCATCTCTCCCCAGTACTCACGAAAGTTTTTGCCCCAAAGCGCATGACGGTCCAAACTTACATGTTTGATTCCTTTGAAGCGATAAATTAGCCTAAGCTCTGGATCCACGTAAAACCCCTAATCACACACACATTGCACCTACTAATCACCACCCATCTCAATTTCACAGCTCATATTGTTCAAAAGACAAAAAAAGATCGTACCTTGCTGTCAATGACCTGACGTTTAACGATGTTGTAGTTTTTTAAAGCCTCCACCTCGACGGACGAGAGCTCCTCACCAGAAGAAAGGGATGGGTCAGCAGATGAATAGTACTCGACATCATCGAAGCTGTCCACATCCCATTCAGGGGGCTCTAACATATCATCATCATCGGCAGTATTACGCTCCTCAATTTTGACGACTTTCGTGGCATCACTGCCTTCTTCAATCTCATCAAGCTTGCTCGAGTCTCCTTCTATCGTCGTCTCGACTACGCAGGGTTTGAGAACCATGGTGATTGCGCAAAACCCTAGAACTCTTGATTGGTAAAATTGAAACCTAAAAATATCTTCGATGAGGATTGAGAACGGAAAAAAAAAGTCAAGCCTTATTAGATCGGGTAATTTTCCTTCTGCCCAGAAAACTTAAGACTTAAGAGTTAAAGCCTTTGCAGTTTAAAACTTTGCAGTCATAATGCCAAGTGTCAAAGAATCTACAATAATTCTCTACATTCAAAATTTATTTTAGTTACCAATAGGTCCATAGTCAAAGTCAGATATATAATTTCTATTAAAATATTGTATTTACAAAGTTTGTTCAATTAAATTCATCTAATAAATCACATTTTTAAGTTTTAATAAAATTGTGTGCATTAGAAAATATGAAAAAAATTAGATCTAATGAAGTAAGAAATTTAGTAGAAAAAAAATTTTAGTAGATTTGATTTAATATTGTTAGTTTTCTTTGTTTTTTCATTAAGGTCAAATCATGTCAAAGTTATGACTAAAATATCGGCAAAATAGCCATTTCATACTCGAACAATTTCAAAAGTGCCGATTTCTATTTGGACAAATATGCAATGCGAATTTATACTCAATCTTAAAAAAAAACAAACAAATTTCATACGCAATTGGTACAAATAATGCTAATTTCTAACTCCACATTAACAAATGCTGACTCATATGCCACGTGTCACATTGAGATGCTGACTCATGTAACACATGTCAAATCACTCATAACGCGAGAGTGATGTGGCATTGTGAAAGGCAAACGACGTCGTTTTAATACCGTGATTTTCATTTTTCCAAAAACAAGACATGAGAAATGATTACAATAATAATTTAAAATTTAAAAATTAAAAATTAACAATTAACAATTACAATTATGACTTTTAACTGTATCACATTTATAGTGACAACTTAACATTTAAAACTAAAATTTAATTATTTTGTATTTTACTATATTTATAAATAAAATTGTAACAATTACAAATACAATTAAAAAAAACTAAAATGAAAAATGTAAAAGAACCCAATATCATGAATATTGTGGTGTATACTGTATAATAAAGGTTTAGGAGAACTATTTTGATCATCTATGTCAATAGAGTGCACTTATCTTTTCATATAAACCATTCTAAAATGATTTTCTAAAAAATAAGTGTACTTTGGTGATATTTATGGCAAAAAGAAATTTTAAAATCTCTTTGCTTCCGGCATCAAATTCTTGGGGTGTTATATTTTTAATTTTAGTTTTTAAGCTTTTATTGTAATTGTATTCTTTGTTTTTCTTTGGGTTAAATAATGTCAAAGACTTATGACTAAAATATTACGGTATCACTTTTGGTGGGTATAAATAACTTTGGAAAAGACAACTTTGTGTCAGCATATTCTCAACTAATACAATAAACAAACATATAGCCGTTGGCTTTCTAAGTCAGCTTTGGTCCAGAAGAAGATCGTAATCTTGAAGATGGAGACGAACCAATGTCATGATGATCGGACGGCTCTGATCTTTCTCGGAACAGGCTGCTCCGGTGCAGTTCCCGATTTCAGATGCTTACTCCAGCCGTCGGATCCTCCTTGCCATGTCTGTTCTCAGTCCATCTCTTTACTTCCTCACCTTAACCCGAACTACAGGTAAATTTTTGACATCTTTGGGTCTTGATCTCTTAAGCTGTGGAGATTGTGAAATGTAAAATCTTGTTTTTAACGTATAAAGAGCCTTTTGAAATTGGGGACTTGTGATTAGAAACAGAGACATCTTTTGTTCTCTCTGTTTCGGAAAAATCTTGTCTTTTTTCTTCTTGGAATTTAGGTGAAATATGTGGATTCTGATAATTGCTAGTGTTCTTCTTGAGAATATTAATGTTTAGGGGACATTCTTTAACCCAATCTTGAACTTTGATTCTCTGATCTTGGCAGATGCAACACATCGCTCTTGATTGATTATTGCAACAAGGAAGAAGATGGTAGACACTATTACATTATTATTGATGTTGGGAAGAGTTTTAGAGAGCAAGTCCTTCGTTGGTTCACCTTCTATAAGATTCCCCGACTCGATTCTGTTAAGCCCTTTTCTTTATTTGCTATCTTCTTGAATGCTTACATCTTTTTGGTATAAAGTTAAATCTATACTCTTACTGATTTATGTTTGTATGATTTGTGTAGATCATTCTAACTCATGAGCACGCAGACGCGGTTCACGGCTTAGATGAAATTCGATCTCTTCAACCTCGCGGGGGTTGTTCAACTGATCCACTTCCTGTATTCCTATCTCAGTTTACAATGGAAAGGTACAAACTTTTTGGGTTTTTTTTTGTTTGTCAATCTGTCTTCGATTAGTATTTTCTGATGAGACTTAAGGAGATTTGCGTACAGCATTTCTTCCAAGTTCCCTTATTTGGTTGAGAAGAAGGTTAAAGAAGTACATAGACGGGTTTCGTTGCTTGACTGGACAATAATCGAAGAGAACTGCGACAAACCATTCACCGTCTCAGGCTTATCTTTCACGCCTCTACCGGTTTAACTTCTTTTCACTTTTGAGTAGATAAAAACAGTCTGACTCTACTTTAAGACCTTGAATACTCAACAATGTTTTACTTTAGGTAATGCATGGAGAGGACTACATTGCTCTAGGTTTCCTTTTCGGCAATAAAAGTAAAGTGGCTTATATATCAGATGTTTCGCGCATTCCACCGAGTACCGAGTATGGTAAGAGCTTATATTTTTCCGCCTTAATCATTATAACCATGTACTTCACTTCTACTAAAGAGAAAGATTGATCTTCTTGTGAATTTTTGATGATGCAGCTATTTCAAAAACCGGGGCTGGACAGTTAGATCTTCTTATCCTGGATACAAATATACCGCGGAAGGTTAAATATCATTTTGTAACTTTTGTTTACCGCTTTCTTGCTTATGAAATTTTTGTTGCTGACCATTTATGTGATCATAATAGAGAGGACCACATCCCACACACATCTGTTTTCCTGAGGTTTGTTTCCAATATTTTTCTTCATTTGTCAAATAATGGTTTCACTATTCTGAGCTTTTTTATAGATACGTTTCATCATTCTTGTTCTTTAGGCTCTTGAGATTATAAAGAAGCTCTCCCCCAAGAGAGCACTTTTAACGGGTATGACACACGACTTTGATCACCATGAATACAATGAGATACTTGCGGAATGGTCTCTAAGGTACGCAGTAAAACAATGTTATATTCATTGCTATAAATCATCATCGTTGAATGCTAATAGACTATGATGATTTCTAGGGAAGGAATCCATGTACAGCTTGCTCACGACGGATTAAGGCTTCCGATAGAGCTATGAGGAAATTGCTAAATCCAGATTTAAGAAAAGGAGAGACAAATCTCAGAATTCAAGTGACAAAACTTCCAAAATTATATGATTAGAAACTATATTTTGATACATAAATGAAATCTCTGTTTCTTTACTTCTTTTGGGAATGATTCGAAATCTTTAAACCAAGGCCTTGAAGCAAATTCTCTAAATCTGAAATCTCATTCTCAAGATTCACTTCATCTTCTCTTGTGATCTTCTCATGCAACTTGGTTAGTCTTTGAGTCCCATCATTCACTTCTTCTGCATAATCTCTAAGCGCTCGTCTCATTGATCCATTTTCTTCTTGAACTTCTTTGTATTTCCTCTTCAGAGATCGGTATCCGTCAATAGACTTGAGAAGCTGTTCAGACAACTCTTTGTTTCTTCCCTGAAGAGACGCATCCTTGCATCCTTGACCATCATCATCTTCTTTCTTCTCTTTATTGTGCTCTACCGCGCAGTTCTGCACTTTCTTAAGCAATTTATTATTTTGAGCCCTAAGATCACTTATAAGCTCCTCCATTTCGGTCAATTCGTGAGCTTTCCTCGATAGCTCCAAAGCCATTATTTCTTTCTCCTTCCCTAGACTTGAACACATCATTTGAAGACTCTTTCTTGCAGCCATACTCGCGGTTAGCTCTCTTCTCAGCTTCTGAATATCATCAGGGTCGTTCTGTGGCGGCTTCGTCGGATTCTTGCTTGGATCATGAATCGGTCTCAGCTCTGTGTTGCATCGCCTAAGCTCTTTTTTCCCAGATGATGATTGTTGTTGAGCTTTCTGGATTCGTGCCTTTAGATCATCGAGAATCGTCATCATCGTTTTGACTCTCTGGACTTTCCAATCATCGTGCTGCCTTGAGGTTGCTTCGTTGTGATCTTGAACGAGTTTCAGCAGTAGCTTCACGTTCGTAGTGATCCCTTAGAATAGAAGCAAGAACACGTTTAACACATTTCTTGCCACTCAAGTCACATTATTGTTTTAGTGTTTTCTAGACCATGAGATTATTAGATGAATATGATTTAATTTTATTTCGTACCTTCTAGACCAGAATCTTCATGACATGGGTGCTCTGTGGTTTTTGTTGGTGATGATGTAATTGATCCAGAATCAGAAGGAACTAAATCCGGCGCAGAAAATGCTCGGAGACGGCTCATGTTTTCCAATTTAAAATAACACCGTCCGGTGAGAATTAATCAGACAAAAAAAAAACTGATCAACAAAGGAAGAAGATGTTAGAAATTTGGACAATAAGAGAGAGTTATGTTTGTTGTGTTTTTTAGCAACTTCCCCTGTTTTGTGAGGCGTAATTAGTGGACAATCATTTTGGCTTAGGCTTTTTCTTTTCAACTAAATTTGTCTGTCTTACCTCATTTCACGCTCTTTTTTTTTCTATTTAAAAGAATTTTAACTTTGAATGTTAACCATGTAAATGTGTGCTGCCAAAAGAAACACAAAAATTATGGTCCTAGGCACCATATATAACTAGATCATTAGGCTTAGTCTTGTAGATATATATCTACTGTGAGGACTTAATTGTAATACTGTAATACTGTGAGGACTTAATTGTAAATTTGAGAAGAAGCCGAAACGTCCGAAACTGTTAGTACTTAGTATACTTCACTTACTAGGTACGGATCCGCGCTACAGTGTGGAGGAAAAATCTCGTTTTTTTGTTTTTTTGCCTAATTTGGGTTAAACGGAGTAATTTTCAAACGAAGCGCGTGGGTTTTTTTCCGAATTACGTAAATTTTTTATTTTAAAAATGAATTGGTGGTGTTGGCTTTAGATAGTTAAGTTTTTGTTTTCCTAAAATGGTGAATGTGAAATTAGTTTTGGAATGATGAATATTTTAAACTATATTGTATTATATAGTTTTTAGACAAGTTTAATAAAAGAAATTGTAATGTATTTTTTCAGTATTTATTTCCCGTTTTGGGGATTTGGGTATTTTCCTAAAGTTAATTATGTTTTATGTGATTTTTTTTTTAAATTTTAAAACCGGTTTAGTTGTTTGATATGTTTGTAAACTGATGAGTTGACCCGAATACCTTGTGTACTTCTCTTTTATATAGTAGGGATTATTTAAACTGATGAGTTGATGACGTTTAAGTTACTCATAAAATGGCTTCTTCCGCCTCTTCGCATAAAAGGTTGGACCAAGGCAAACCCAACAACTTGGGGGAGCTTCCAACAGAACTGACGTCTTCGTTCCTGCAGCATCTTGGCGCCATTGAGACTCTGGAAAACGCTCCGAAAGAGTGCAGACTGTGGCGGCGCCTCTGCAAAGAGCCTTGGATGTGGCGTAAAATCGACATGTGTATCCTGAGAAACCTCAAAAGGTTGATTGAGTATGATATCATGATGAACCCTGAAGATCTTGGCACCGATGTTCTCCGCACCTTCGTCGCCTATATGTTATATATGTTTTGTCTCTCTCGGCCTGGCCCTTGACACATTATTATGATACAAATATATGGGGCCTCAAAAAAAAACAGGCCCAATTGTTTTAATGCCTACTAAGGCTTGTTAGAGAACCAGCAAGTGAAAAAACGATTGATATACCTCCACTATTTTACGAGAGAATTCTAGAGTAAGGAACAAGTTTTGTGATTTGGTATCAATTTCTTGAGTTGGATTAATTTATTTTGAGATTCATCTGTTGACGATAAGTTTCAAGTTGTTCATATCAAAAGTAAACGAAAAAAATTAATCTGATTTCAGAGGTTTTACAATTTTACAGTTAGGTGCTTAACAGCTTAGGTTCTATAACTTTTTTTTTCAGTCATTGTCTCGTTAAATAACATTCTAATTATTATAGTCTCTGTCTTTGTATGTTTTAATTTTAAGAGAGTGAGAGAGATGAAATCAAGATATGATGATGGAGCTAAAAAAAGGAGAAAGAAGAAAAGAGAAGAAGAATCGACAAAATCTCTAGGGAATTCTATGTTCAAGTATTTAAAAAAACCAAAATCTCACAGCCACGTAACAGAGGATGTTGGAATTGATAAGGATGCTAGAATAGATCATGAACATTGTGAGACTTCTAAGAATGGAGAAGTTAATGGAGTTAGAATCCAAAGCGAGGAGCAAGAAGACAATGATCAAAGGGTTACGAAAGATGATGATTCATATGTGGATACTTCGGATCCAACAAATTGGGGAAAAACTGATCGAATGCAGAGGGATATTTTGGTTAGAAAAGGTTCTTTATCACGTCCGTGTGAGAATTTTGTGTTTCCCAAAAATATCAATGGTAGACATTTTTCTCATAAACTTTACAAAAGGCCAATGAAGAATGGTGATAAACAAGATAGATGCTGGCTAGTCTATTTAAAAATATCAGAGAAAATCTATTGTTTTTGTTGCAAGTTGTTCGGAGGGGAAAAATATACTAGTCAATCAGCAAGCATAGGATTTAAGGATTGGAACAATGTTACGCTAAGGCTTGTCCAACATAAAACTAGTCATGATCACATTGTGTGCATGAGTCAATGGATGGAATTAGAGTTAAGATTGCAAAAGGATATGACTATTGATAAGTGTGCCCAAGAAGAAATCAAGAAAGAGAAAAATAATTGGAGAGAATTGTTATTGAGATTATTCGCACTAGTGAAGAAGACTTTGGCTAAATGCAATATTGCTTTTCGTGGAAACAATGAAAAGCTTGGTGAGAATAATAATGGGAATTTTCTTAGCTTTATTGAAATGTTTGGAGATTTTGATCAAGTGATCAGGGAGCACATCATGCGTATCAAAGAGAAAAAAACTCAATACCATTTTCTCAGCCACAAAATTCAGAATGAATTGATAGCAATGTTGGGATCAGAGGTGAAGCTTAAGATCATTAAGAAGATTCAAGAGGCAAAATATTTTTCAGTGATTCTGGATTGTACTTCAGATGTTAGTCACAAAGAGCAAATTCTCTTATCATTCGATGTGTCGATGTTGCTGTGGATTCAACTCAAATATTTGAATATTTTTGGAAATTGTTGATAAATCAGGAAAAGGGTTGTTTGATTTACTTTGTGATACATTGGCTGATCTTAACTTGGACATCGATGATGTGCCATGTGGTTTTCATTGTCTGAATTTGGCACTTTGTGATATGGCTAAATCATCTCCAAAAGCGATTGGTTTTTTTGGGATTTTTTTTTGGTAGAACTTGATTTTTTTGGGATCATCCAACGTTTATATTGTTTGTTTTCGCCTTCTACGAGTAGGTGGGATATATACAAGAAAATGGTAGGGGGTTTCACACTTAAACCCTTATCAGATACTCGTTGGGAAAATCATCTTGAAAACGTTAAAGCCATACGCTTTCAAGCTCCAGAAAAGTAAGCTTATCTAATAACCTTTAACGCATTGGGTTTAAAAAGGTAATAATATTATTATGTTTAAAGGGTGTATTTTAAGTGATTTATTGTAAAAAAAAAAAATTATATAAAAGCACAAGATCTGTATTATTTTATTTTTGACTATGTAAATCTTCTTAAATCCTTCATAATTGTGAACAATAATAGTGAATTTTAAAGCAGATTTCCATATCATTGAATACAAAATTTATGTTACAAATCAGGAAGTAGAAGTACACGTGGCAAGTACTCGTTGCAAAACCGTTTGTATGGTTTTTTTGAGTGGTGTATTGAACTTATCTTAAATTGGAGGTTATTAAAGGTTGATTATGGAATATAAGAGAAGGCGTGGCATACTTACTGACATTTGATTATATATTCATGTCATATATGAAAACTTGACCGGAGCGTTTTGACGTTTCGAAATATCTCTAGAAAGTTTTAGATTTACAGCCGCTGGTGATGTTATTACTTTCTCGAATAAATTTAATGTATTATTTTTACTAAGTTTTGTCTATTTCTAACAATATTATAGGCTTTTTTCAGAAGAAGAAAAAAAACATCACAATTGTTGTCTATTTTCTAATAATATGTCTATGTTTGGTTATGTCTAGGTTTCTCTTTCACTGAAGGATTGATATATAGGAGAGAAGCTTGGTTAATTTGAAGAATATCTATATGAATAAAAAAGCATTTTGATTTTTAAAAATATACAAATCTAACCTAGTCTCATGAGTCATGTTTCATGTCACTCTAATCTTTAGTCTAGCTATATATATATAGTCTCTCAAGTCTCGTGTCTCTCTTACAAATTTTAACGGTACCTTAATTACTTCTTTCACTTACAAAATATTTTAAAAAATCAAAACGTTGTGTGCAACGGTAACTTTTGCCAAACAGTAAAGGAAATATATAATACTTAACAAGGAAGGAATAACAAACTCAAGTCTCATGTCTCATGTCTCATGTCTCTAGTCTGTAGTCTCTAGCCTCTATAGCCTCATGCCTCTGTTACAATAACGGCACCTTTCTCAATTAATTATTTCTCTGACTAAATATATTAAATAAAGTTATAAGATAATCAAACCAATAAAACATTGGTTTAAAAAACAAAAATCAAACGTTGTTGTAGGCAACGGTAACTTTTGCTTAACAGTAAAAAGGAAATATGTAATGCTTAACGGTAACAAAAGAAAAGGAAAATAATAATTAACCGAGAGCCTCTTTAAATACAGCCTTTTGCTTTAGCTTTCATTACCGAAATCAAAATTCTCGTTCTTGAGGAGACACAAAAAAACCCTAGAATAACCATATCCTCGTTCTCGTTCTTTACTACTCTGAAGATCTATTTCTGAATCGATTCAGTGGTTCAGAGAATCTCTTACAATTGGATGGTCGGAGTGATGAAGAAGATTCGGTGACGAAGTTCTTATATGGAAACTCGTCGATCAGCTGAGTCATCACCGATTCACATGATTTGCTCTGTTTTTGTTTTGTTTTCTGCGGTCTTAATACGAACTTGGGCATTACGACTAATATTTACTCTCCAATCTCTGGCCGATGCTCTCAAGTTATGTATATCTCTATATCTCTCTATCTCTATGTGTTGATATTTTGAAGGTATTATAATTCGTTTTGACGAAGTCTTACAATGGTGTTGTGGAAACTCAGCTATAGGAAACACGTCAATATGCAGAGTCATGAGAGTTGCGACTAGTGTTACTCTCCAATCTTTGGCCAATGCTCCTCTCAGGTTATATTTTCTATCTCTATCTGTTGAGTTTTTTTTTTTAATTTATATAATACATACATAATACATATGTTGAGTTTTTTTTATCTCTATCTGTTGAGTTTCTTAGACTAGTTGTAATACCTACTACATACACAATCCTTTTGTGAGCAGTGAACGAAACTCCCGATTAATTTTCCTTTTTTTTTTTCTTCTTCTTCTTCAAGGTCGAGGGGGTATTGTGCAACTACGTCACCGGTACGATAGGGAGCGATCCTCTATCTCCTTAAGTCCTCTTATGAAACTGCAGGTATACTTTACTTTCTTTAATTTTATTTTTTAGATTATTAATAATGACTATGATTTCTAAAAAGTTAAATGAAAAAGTTTTGGTTTTTCACTTCTTATTAGTAAACTACACATCAACGTTTTTTACCATATGACTTTTTTCATTTTTGGCTAGTTTCTTTTTTAATAATTTTTAAAAACAAATAGAAAAGTTAGATTAGAGTTTTCATATTTTAAAATCATTGTTATGGCTTTATCCAACCTTTTTTTTTAATAAACCGGTTTTTAAATATATTATCATTAAATATTTTTAAAATTAAGTTGTTATATTTAAATACGTTGAAAACAAACCGGACTTAGCATCCCGTCCCTTTCATCGGGTCCGTAAGTAGTGTATAAGTTCAACATGTTTATACGTATTTAAATTTAATAACCTTAATTTTAGTTTTCCACAAATAATATCTTAAGTAAATTATTTTGATAATTTTATTTTTAACTATACAACATGTTTTTTACCAACCAAATATTTCCAAACTTAAGTGTTAAATTTAGTATGTTGAAAACAAACCGACTAGCATCCCGTTCCTCTTTCGGGTCCGTAAGTTTTGGTGTACAAATTCAACATGTAAAACGTATTTATTTTAGAGAATTTTTGAGAAATACCCCTTTTGGTGTACCTCTTTTTAAAAATACCCCCTTTTTAAATATAAAACATTATAAAGTTTAATATAGTTTATAAGGTACTTCTATATATAATAACTAATACTGGGAGATTCGATAAAAATATTTTAAAATGTTTTAAATAGTTTTAAATCGTTTTTATAAGTTTTATAAGGTTTTTAAAAGGTTTTTAAAAGGATTTATACGGTTTTTATAAGGTTTTTATAATTTATTTTTACGCTATTTATGAAAGTTATATAAAGTTTTATACACATATAAAGGTAATTTGTGTATATATTTATAAGTTTACACACATATTTGGATAAATTTCAACATTTTTAGTGGGGTTTTTGATAAAGTTTGAAAATGGCGTATTTTTAAAAAGAGGTATATGAAAAGGGGTATTTTTGAAATTCCCCCATTATTTTATTTCTTTCACAAATCAGATTATAAGTAAATTATTTTGATATTTTTGACTGAAATTTTTATTTTTACTATATAACATGTTTTTATCAACAAAAGTATATTTAAACTTAAGTGTTTAGATTAAATATGTTTTAAAAATGGATTTAGCATTCCGTCCCTTCTTCCGGATCCGTAATTATTATTCCGCCGATATGGCCGATGCTCTCTCGCTATATCTCTATCTACTAAAATGTTTTTTTTCTCTTCTTTTCTATCTCACAATTTCTATTAATATTGTATGTACTAGTTTTTTTTTTAAACGTACTAAAAATATTATTATCCCTTTTATTATTATCAACTCAACCACTTATAATCTTATTAACATATGGAAATTGTATTATCCCTTTTTCAGTCATCCATCGGATCCCTATATTTTAATACCGAGAATTTTTGGAAATACCATTATGAGTTTTATTTTTCAAAAATACCATTAAAATAATTTTTTTCCAAAATTACCACAAAATTAAAACTAACACTCTAAAAAAATCCTAAACACTAAAACCCCCTTATTAACTATATCATAAATATAATATAGTCAACCCAAACATAAAAAAAAAATATACACCTTCAAAAATCAGATTTTAATATGTCTATGGTATTTTTGGAATAAAAAACAAATTGTGGTATTTTTGGAGGAAAAAACTTAAAAGGTGCTGCTATCCAAGAGAATTTCTCTTTTATAAATAGGCCTTTCTATTTCTTCTGCTCTCGCCCATTTTCATTTGATTTGTTTTTTTCTTTGCTAGTATGCATCACTTTACATGACTGTTGGATAAGCATCAATGTTATTTGCAGCCCAAGATATCATTAACAAGTTGCTTAGTGACAAGATATGTTTAAAGTAAATTATGATAGGAATAGGAAAAGAAGTTTTCTATTTATCGATAAATTAATAGAGAAGTTTTCTTAATTTGGAAAAGCTTTTCAAAAAAATATATTTTAAAATAAGATTTAATCATAATAATTAGTATTTTATATAATCAATTACAAAGAAAATAATAATTATTATGTAAGAGAATGCTAACAATTTTTTATATAGTAAAATATTAGAAATAAACTCTAACAAAAACTAATGTGTCTATATATACATATATTTTGAAAATTTTACCTAATTATTAATTTATAATATTGATGGGACCATATATTTATAAACGATTTTCAAAAAAATTATTATTTTATTATTTTATCGAAATGTATATAAAATTACACTAGTCCCAACTTGAGAAATTTATTAATTTATGCAGATTATTAATTTATCGAGTATTAATTTATAGAGGTTTTACTGTACTTTGATTAAGTTGTGATCAAAGGCATGAGCTTTGGTGTTTAGTTTTGAGTTATTTTCTAACATAATAATAATAAGAGTTATTCCAGTCTCCGATCAGATTTCTTAAAATGTTTTTACGTAAGTAGCGTATATAACTCGCAAATACTCTTTTAACTTTTTATTTTGGGAAGTTGCATTGCATTTTCCTTTTATATGACTTATTTGATGTTTTTAACTTTACATGCAACCATGTTTTGTTTTCAGATCAAGTTACCTGAATCGCCTTGGACGTATGATGTGTCACGCCGTTGATCTAGATAGACATTGGAAGTTTTGGCACCGAATCCCTCCTCACCTACATAGCTGATAGGTTCTCTCGTTTCCCCTAGAACTCGCATGCCCACAATTGTCTTTTAATTCTATCTATGCCGCATCTTCCATGAACGAAACCAAGAGGGAAGGCAGAGAAAGCATTAGTTCATTTGTAGTTCCGGTATTTATGAAGTTGTCTACATAAGTGCGATTATTTTGATTATAAAATGGTTTTGCTCATTTTTAGGGTTAGATCTAATTCTAGTCAGCAAAAGAACAACAAATATATCTCCTTATAAGTGGCAAGCACACAAGAAAATTTTCCCATCTTTGAATTTTGGAAGTGATTTTGATTTGATTCCGCATCTTGCTATGGTTATGGTAGATCAAATTTGGCCAAAAGAAACAAGAAAATCTACTAGTATAGTTTTAAAATGATAGTTATTTTTGTATATTGTTGTTGTTATTCTATCTCTTAGATCAATGTTATTAACTCTACTTGCAACTATATCTTTGCAGATCAAGTAATTTGAGATGTCTTAGACTTGTTAAGTGCGATCAAATAACAGGCATGGGACTTTTCAAAGCGGTCATGAAACTTTCGTTGCTTGAAGACCTCGAGCTTTCATACTGCAACATCAGACGACTGCATTTGGAAGCTATAGGCTATGCTTGCCCGCATTTGAAGATATTGAAGCTAAACTGTCAAGCGTACATGCCGCGCCTTCCCTCTGAGTGTCCTAATGGTGTTATAAACATTGCTAAAAATTATGCTTGATTCTGATCATCATATCTTAGACATTGCTAAAACAATGCACGAACTGCGTCATCTCCAGCTTTTTGGTAACAGACTAATAGACAACGCCTTGAACGCCATTCTCGACGGTTGTCCTCACTTGGAACATCTCGATTTACGCCAGTGTTTCAACATCAACCTTGTAGGGTATCTAGATAAGTGTTGTTATGAGAGGATCAAAGATTTGAGACGTCCCAACGACTCTAAGATATCTTGACAACATCAATCTCTTTGGATTTTGTGACGCTTTAGAAAACTTTATTGTAAGGCAATTTGTCATCGGAAATCACTTTAATCATGGGCCTAGGCCCGTTATGTCATTTGATTATTGAGCCTGTTAGAGCGATGAGGATTATATAGTAAATTTGAGCCTAAACGTCTCCAATGATCAAATTTTCAACCTTGTAGGGGATCTGGAGAAGCATTGTTCTGTGAGGATCAAAGATTTGAGACGCCCCAACGACTCTACAGCTGATTACCCCTTTGATACCAATATGGCCGATTGGTTTTTTTAATACCTTGTCTTGACAACATTAGTCTCTTTGGTTTTTGTGACGCTTTTGAAAACTTCATTGCAATGCAAATTTGTCATCGGAAATCACTTTAATCATGGGCCTAGGTCCATTATGTCATTCGATTATTGAGCCTGTTAGAGCGACGAGGATTATATAGTAAATTTGAGCCTAAACATCTCCAATGATCAAATCTTCACATCATTAGTGTTGTCCACTGATTTGTCATTTCCCGATTCTCTGAGAGATGGCTTCATCCTCTTCGCCGCCGTCCGTAAACTGGGCGGAGCTTCCGGCGGAGTTAATATCTTTGATTCTGATCCGTCTCACCACGGTCGAGATACTGAATAACGCTCAGAAGGTATGCAGATCGTGGCGACTCGTCTGTAAACAGCCTTCCATGTTTCGCAAAATCGACATGAGAAACAACGGGACCGTTGGTTACTTCAAGGATAAGATGTGTCGTCACGCCGTCGATCTCAGCGAAGGCGGTTTGGTTGAAATCAGCATGGAACACTACGGGGACGATCGTCTCTTATCCTACATAGCCGAAAGGTTATTATCTCTATGCTCTATTCTTCTAGAATTTTTATTGGTTTCAGGAAAAATCTCTGGATATTGATTACGTTTCTACGGTAGTATTTGTTATTGTGTGACTTTTGTGTCAATTGTTGCATTTGTCTTGTCTAGTGAATGCCTTGGGATTGTGTATTGCCTTGCGAGTTAGAGAGGTCATTTGTTAAATCTGTGGTTTTGGTTAAGCAGTGTTCTCTGAGATTTTGATGTTTAGGATCATATTTGTTTGTACGAGTACTTAACTCACTCTGGATTTAACGCTGCTAAACTGTTCTTAGCTTGAGGAACACTTAATCTCATACACATATGACATATCATTGACTCATCATCTTAGTTTTCTAAAGCATATTGGTTTGTTGTGATACGTTTTTCCTTGTTTCTCCATCATACTAAAAGATTGACTATGGTTATAACTTATAAGTGGTATATATATGCTTCTGAGTTCATCTGTGTTGATAATTTTGTCACAATTTTCATTTGCAGATCAAGTAATCTGAGACGCCTAAGGCTTGCAATGACCCATCCACTAACATCCAAGGGATTTGTCAATGCAGTCATGAAATTCCCATTACTTGAAGACCTCGAGATTTTTCACGGCTATCCAGGATTTGATTTGAAAACTATAGGCCAGTCTTGCCCACTCCTGAAGACATTGAAGCTAAACCGTCCTTTTTTAACTTCGCCGGTTAAATATGATGATGAAGCCCTAGCAATTGCTGAAACCATGCCCAACCTACGCCACCTCGAGCTTTTTGGGAACAGGCTAACCAACTCAGGCTTGAACGCCATTCTTGACAACTGTCTTCACTTGGAACATCTTGATATACGCCGCTGCTTCAACATTCACCTTGTCCGGGATCTCGAGAAACGCTGTTCTGAGAGGATCAGAGATTTCAAACGACCTGATGACTCAACAGCAGATTCCTCATATCATGTCACTTCCGACACTGATTCATCTGAAGAAGACGACGATTTTTGCTCAGATGATAGCGATGACAATGCGTACTACTTATTGGAGTAAAGTCAACTATCTGTTGCTAGTGGTAATGAGTCCTCTGTCTTTATTATTAGGTTGATGTTTTGAACGGACTTGTGTGTCCCTTGTTGCTTTTGTAAACTCTTTAAGAATGAACTGAATTTATCATGTATTGTCTTACAATGCAAGTTATAAAATTTAAGAAGTCAGAGGTCTTGATCTCCATAGTGATTATTAACCTATAACCCAGTAAAACTAATACTTAAAGGCCTGAACCCAAGAGAATACTTTAGTGGGCTTAATATATACTTTATGATCCGAACTGATTTTGTTAAGGGTGTATAACTGTAACGTTAAGATGGGTGCATGGATACACAAGTCTTTGATCCTTATTCGTTAGGGTTCTTCTTCTTCATTGTTGCCGTTTTCACCGGTTTTCTCATTCATGGCCGTCTTGTCTTTGTCTTCGGCAATGAAAGACAATGGACGTAGAAACTGGGAGGAGCTCCCGTCGAAATTGACGTCATCGATCCTGCTCCGGCTTGGCGTGATTGAGATACTTGAAACCGCTCAAAAAGTGTGCTGATCGTGGCGTCGTGTCTGCAGACTGCATAGACCCTTCGATGTGGTGAAAAATCGACCTTAAAAACCTAGAAGACTTGGGAGTCATGAGGACAACGACCTCGAAATCATGTGTCGTCACGCAGTTGAATATCGTAGCCAGGGTGGCTTGGTTGAGATTGACATTTATTACTTCGGCACTGATAAAAGTTCCTCAATTACATCGTTAATAGGTTCGGTCTCTCTCTATCTCTATTCTCTCCATGTGCCAGTTTTTGGTTTTCTTCAATAAATATTTTGACTTTCTTCAAAAGAAACTTGATTTCACTTGTTGAACAATGCTAATTCTAGGGTTAGACATGAAAAAACAGAGCTTTAGCTTCTTTATCCTTCTTTTTATCTCTTTTCAAAGCATGTTCTTAACTCTTTTTTGCTCACAATTATTTGCAGTTCAAGCAATCTGAGAAGCCTAAGACTTGAAAATTGCCGTGGAATAACAAAAGGTGATTTTGAGAAATTGGTGCTAGTGCATGATGATTTCAACCAGAGTACAAGGGGATCTAACTTCGTGATGGAATGTTAAATCACTTACAAAGAGGGAAACATGGAGCATAACACCACTTTGCAACTTTGAAAATTAAACTAAAGGCATATGATTGAACAAAGAAATAAGAAAAAAGACATGAGTTTCTTTCTTTGACTTTGAGTCTTGTCTTTCTCAAGTCTTCAGCTATCGAATAGGCCCAGTTATTGTAGATCTAAGCCCAATAGTCAATCCGAGTAACTAACTTGGCTGGCACGAATTACATATTTTGTAACTTCCACTTCTCATTTGACGATTTGATTTGCCCTAAGAAAAAATGGCTTCCGCCTCTTCAGCGTCGTTAACTCCCGTGCCTTCGCTGATGATTAAAGACGAGAAGTGGAGAAACTGGGCGGACCTTCCGCCGAAGTTGACTTCATCGATTCTGGTTCGTCTTGGAGCGATTGAGATACTTGAAAACGCTCAAAAAGTGTGCAAATCGTGGCATCGCGTCTGTAAAGACCCTTCGATGTGGCGTAAGATTGACATAGACAACCGTGATGACAGGGCTTTCTTCAAGTACGACCTCGAGGGCATGTGCCGTCACGCCGTTGATCGCAGCCAAGGCGGGTTGGTTGAGATCGAGATTTGGTACTACGGTACTAATGATCTCATCAAGTACATCACTGATAGGTTTCTCCTCTCTCCCTCTATCTCTATCTCCACACGCTAATTTTGGTTATTGCTAATTCTAGGGTTAGAGTGATTGGAGGATTTTGTGATCACGGAACTAGATCTTTTTTTTTTTTTTCTAGTCTCTATATATGGCTCTATCCTTCTACTGAATCTCTGATGAATGCACCTTCGGACATTGAGTTGCTTGGGGATATGTTGAATCAGTAGTTTTGTCAACCAAGTGTTGTTAATAGGGTTTGATGTTTTGTTTTCTTCTACAAGGCAAAGTTTATGTTTCACGTTTGTGACTTTTTACTTGCTCCTTTGTTCTTACAATTTTGTTAGAAGAAAACATTTACTTTGACCATCCTCGGATTGTTATGGCTTTTGACGTCTAAAATGGTTGAAGTCTGTTCTTGATTCTTGTGATATGAAAGGAAAAAGGAAGAAAAAGATAATTTTAATTTGCATCTGTCTTTGGTCTACTCTATGATCTTAATTAGATTATGTTTTTGACTTTATTTACCAACAATGATTGGCAGGTCAAGTAATCTGAGAAGCCTTGGACTTGTAAGGTGCATGCCGTTAACAGATGAGGGAGTTGCTAAAGCAGTTTCGAAAGTTCCATTGCTTGAAGAGCTCGAGGTTTCATACTGCTTATTTACAGGAGAGTCTCTGAGATTTATAGGCCAGTCTTGCCCGAATCTGAAGACATTGAAGCTAAAACGCAACCCTGAAATCATGTTTTCAAATTGTGGGTTTGATGATAATGCCAAAGCAATCGCAGAAAGCATGCCTCAACTACGCCACCTCCAGCTTCTAGGGAACGGTCTAACCAACAAGGGCTTGAACGCCATCTTTGATGGTTGTCCTCACCTGGAACACCTTGATTTACGCGAGTGTTACAACATCAACCTTGTTGGTGATCTCATGAAGCGATGTTCTGAGAGGATCAAAGATTTGAGACTCCCTAATGACTCAACGGATAATGATTCAGATGATGGCTTCTACTGCTATTAAGGCGGCAACAACATTTGTAGGCCGACTACATCCTTATCGAGTAATATTTTCTAATTTTTGTTGTGACTAATGAACAAGTTCAAATGCTTTTGTTCTCTATCTTGGTACTAGTGTTCCACTGTTCTTTATTTCCTTTGAACTTTTGAAGTTGTTGTGAGAGACGTGTTGTAAAGTCGCTAGAGAACGATGTTATGGAGTTCTTTTTTCAGTTGGTGCGTTAATTATCTGGTGAGTTTAATTACATATTAGTATATTACCATTTAAAATATATATTTCAATTAATCAAGTTTACTAGTGAAAACTGAAAACTATTTACAAATGATGCAACTATAATCCTTAGAGTATTAAGAATACTAATATTTATATTATTAACTGATGCAAATTTTTTATTTTTGGCTCAGTTTTAAGCTTGATAAGCTCAGTTTTAAGGAGCATCACAAATTTTTGGCTAGCTGCTTTTAGACTCCCGAGGGAATGTATCCAAGAAATTGACAAGCTGTGCTCTGCTTTTTTGTGGTCTGGGCCAGAATTAAATCCAAGGAAAGCAAAGGTGGCTTGGGAGGAGATTTGTAAGCCAAAGGATGAGGGCGGTCTAGGCATGCGTCCCTTGACGGAAGTAAATAATGTGTGCTGTTTGAAATTGATTTGGCGAATTGTTTCGAATAGTCCATCGCTCTGGGTAAAATGGGTCTCTACCAATTTATTAAACGGTGTATCTTTCTGGTCTATTCGGGAGAGAGCAAGTACAGGGTCGTGGATATGGCACAAACTTCTGAAATTTCGGGAGTTAGCCAAGACGTTCTGTAAGAGTGAAGTGGGTAACGGCTTATTCACCTCCTTCTGGTTTGATAACTGGTCTACATTAGGATGTCTAATGGATAAAATTGGTCGACGTGGAATACTTAACATGGGCATTAGTCTAAATGCTTCTTTGGCTGAGGCTTGGAGCTCTCGACGAAGGCGTAGACACCGACTTAATATTTTGAATCAGATTGAGAACGAATTAGTACAGAAGAGGGCCAACATGGAAATTACAAAACCAGATTTATTGTTATGGAGAGGGAGAGGTGACTCTTATAAAGATTCGTTCTCCACAAAAGACACTTGGAACAATATTCGGATAACATCGAACAAAGTTGCTTGGTATAAAGGAGTATGGTTCGCTCACGCGACTCCTAAACACTCCTTTTGTACTTGGCTTGCGATGCATAATCGTCTCTCAACGGCAGACCGAATGTTGTGCTGGAACACAGGTTCAACGTCAACATGTGTTTTGTGTAACACTCACACTGAGACAAGGAATCATATGTTTTTAGCTGCAGCTACTCATCGGAAATCTGGACTGCTATTGCTAAACACCTACTCCAACGCCACTTTTCTACGATCTGGGAAGAAGTAGTCAACAACGTTGCGAAAACTCACCAAGATCTCCTCCAAACTTTCTTGATTCGTTACAGTTTTCAAATCTCGATTCATTCTCTATGGCGGGAGCGTAATGGAAGGAAGCATGGAGAGCCCCCAACCTCAGCAACTAATCTCATCTCTTGGCTCGATAAACAAGTTCGGAACAAACTCTTAGTCATTCAAAAAGAAGGAGATAAAAGGTACGAAGCAGGCTTACGGGCTTGGTTGGCATCAAGAGGACTTTAGTAGATTCATGGAATCTTTGATTCTGTTTTTTTTCAGTAACTTTTGCATATGATGTAACCAAACGTTATTTTTTTGTTGAATTAATTAACATTATATTCAAAAAAAAAAAAAATTTTGATTTTTTTTCTTCTAACCAACATATGAACATTGATTTAGTCAATATACATATAACACATATAACATATTTCAGATATTTTTTTGTATATTTATTTGATTGCAAGTGTTCATGGGCCTAAGCCCAAGTCCGAAGATAATTTTTAAGTAGGCTTGGCTTGGCTTCATAAACCGTGTCCGTGAGGACCTAATTGTAAAATTGTAAAACACAAACAATACCGATGGCTTCTTCGCCGTCTTCTTCTTCTTCCCCTTTACCTCCGGCGATAAAGAACGGCGAGTATAGAAACTGGGCAGAGCTTCCGGCCGAAATAATTTCATCGATCCTGCACCGTCTCGGCGCGATCGAGATACTGCGAACCGCTCAGAGAGTATGCCGATCATGGCGACGCGTCTGTATAGACCAATCGATGTGGCGTACAATCGACATGCGTGTCCCAAGAAACTTCGAAGGCTTGCTTCAAGATTTCGAGGTCATGTGCCGTCACGCCGTTGATCTCAGCCAGGGAGGCTTGCTCGAGATCGAAATTGACCACTACATCACAACTTCTCTCCTCACCTACATCGCCGACAGGTTCTTTTCTTTTCAATCCCTAAAACTCACCACGACCATCCAAATTTTTGTTTGAATGTAATAACAAGTCTTAATGGTATGTTTATGAGTTGATAAGTACTAGGAATAGATGAGTTGTTGTCTTGTGATTAGCATGGGATCATGATTTTTAACTCTGTGTATTGCATTAAACTCTTTTGCAGATCAAGTAATCTGAAACGCCTTGGATATGTTGACCATGATCCAGTAATGAGCAGTGGAGTTTCCCAAGTAGTCATGAAGCTCCCAATGCTTGAAGAACTTGAGCTTTCATATGTGTCAATCAGAGAACAAGATTTGAGAGTTGTAGGCCAGTCTTGTCCAAATCTAAGGACGTTAAAGCTAAGCTGCGTTGGTAATTTGGGGTGTTGTGACAAGGTTGCTCTAGCAATAGCCGAAACAATGCCCGGTCTTCGCCATCTGCGGCTTTTCAGGAATGGATTATCGGACACGGGATTGAACGCCATTCTTGAAGGTTGTCCTCGCCTGAAACACCTCGAGTTACACAAGTGTCTAAACATTAACCTTGTTGGAAATCTGGAGAGATGATGTTTTGAGATCAAGGATTCAAGATTTGAGACTCCCCAAATGGCTCAACCTGCTGATTACATCATTCACGTTGGATTCTTGGCGAACCTAAGTGGACATTCTATCATATATCAGAATCTTTGCTATTACTGTAATGTACAAATGAATTTTCCCTATGAGAAACTGAGAGTACTTCAATGTAAAGCTAGATTGTCCTTAAATAATTTTTAACTATATACTTGTAAGACCATCAATAATGATGCTCTGACTTTAATATCATAGGATCTGATCGACGCCCCTATGCATCAACCACTGATTACCCATGTGATAACAATTTTACCGATCCAAATTCAGATGATTACCTATATGGTGGTGACGATGTTTGAGATTAACTATGAATCCTAGGTGCGAGTAAACTATATATCGGACTAGGTATTGAATCTCAATAATGCAAGGACATTGATGCTTTTGTTGGTCTCGTCAAAGTCCTTTCAAGACATTGATGCTTTTGTCTTTACTCCTTATTTCCTTTGAGCTTTTAAGAAGCTTTAAGCGCATGACTTTTATCTTAACTAGCGATAATGGTTAGGCCCAAGAGAGACTCCCCTAAGATCCTTGCAATGAGGATGGTCTAATATCGTAAGTATCAAGTAATGTAATGTGGTTTAGGGTTTAAAGTATTTACTTTATTTTTCCTCTTCGTTGTTGGCTTCTCGGCGATGGAGGATGGAGAATACAGAAACTGGGCTGAGCTTCCACCGGACCTGACCTCATCGATCCTATTTCGGCTTGGCGCGGTTGAGATACTTGAAAATGCTCAGAAAGTTTGCAAATCGTGGCGTAGCGTCTGTAAAGACCCTTGGATGTGGCAAAAGATTGACATAGATAACCGCGATGACAGGGCAAGTTCCAAGTACAACCTCGATTGACATAGATAGCCGTCAGGCCGTTGATCGCAGCCAGGGTGGGTTGGTTGAGATCGATTTTGGAGACTTTGGTACTGATTATATCCTCGATTACATGGCCTATAGGTTCTCTCTATATATATATGAGACTATGACTTAAGAACCACACCAATTTTGGCTTTACACACAAATAATTATGAGTAATCTGAGAAGCCTTAGAATCACTTCATATGATTTATTGCTATGAGATTTACTCATATGGCAGCAATGAGCATTCCGATTATGACTCAATTAAATAAAGTGACTAAGACTTTGACATTACAATATTTACTCATATGGCAGCAATGAGCATTCAGATTATATATAACTCGTCTTATGAGTAGATGGAGGATAAGTGGTCGGATCATTCTGAATAATGCAATGACAAAATGGCGAGACTGGTGATATGAACTCGTTCATGTCCTCTATTTAGTAAGTTTGTAAGTAGTTTCAGTGGACTTGTGTGTGTCACTTTTTTCCTTAGTGTAGCTTTTGAGTATGAACAGATTAAGACTATAGAGTTTATTATTCTAAAGATACAACATGTCCCGAGTTGATTAATACTATTATGAGTTTTTCTTGATATATTTTTATTCTTCTTACTTAGTTTATGTCATGATTTAACTCTACATGCAATTATTTACAGATCAAGAAATCTGAGAACCCTTAAACTTTCAATGTACAGTACTATTTAACTTGGAACAACAGACTTGTAATGTAATCTCAAAATTTACATTGCTTGAATATGTCGAGGTTTTACGTGCAGTGGATGTGTGTCTCTCTGCCTTGTTGTAGATTTTGAGCGTGTAAATTCCTTAGCAGAGTAAATACAGATTTGACATGTTTCTTGCAACGCACGTCACTCGCCTCTTATCCGGTTTTTAAGGATTTTAGCAACTTGCATGCAAGCTTGAGGGAGGCTCATAATATTAAGTTGTTGAAACATTGGGACTAAATTATTTTCATTATAAATACATAATGTACTACGAGGACAAAACTAGAAATTAGAGACAGAAGCCGAAACATCCAGAACTAGCTACTTGTTCCTCCTCTCCGCCGTACTCTACTTCCGACTCCGGTGCCTCCGACTGATGAAAGGCGAAGAGTCGTCTGGAAACTGGGCGGATCTTCAACCGGATTTGCTGTGTTCGATTCTGCTCCGTCTCGAGACATTTGAGATACTTGAAAACGCTCAGAAAGTGTGGAGAATCATGGCGATGCGTCTGTACACTGGAATCATAATTAAAGTAACCCTGGATTACGATATTGCATATCATTCATTCAACTTTAACTATTCATTTAGCTAACTAACCACATTTATCCATTATTTATTTCTATCAAATTTAACATATATGTATAATATAAGATGCAACTGATAATAAAACATTATAAAACCGAATTATGTATATTTTTACTAACACAGAAACGAATCTATTCCACGTTTTATTTTTCCCCAATATATGTGTGTTGATGAAAAAATGTATTTTTTTTTTTTTTTGGTAGGAATTTGAAAATATGTTTTGCCTAATTAGAAAAGAATCAAGGTAACTTAAATAGCGCGTGAGTGTTACTCGTTGTATCAAATTAGAGAGCCTAATGGTTATACGTGGCATGAGTTTTACTTGTTATACGTGGCATGAGTTGGTACCGCATACACATAATCCTACGTAAACCTAATTTGATTAAGAGACAGGAGCCGTAAAAGGTTCGGACACTACTACTTCACTTCTTATTTCACTGATTTGAAAACCCTATTTTCTTTTGTTTACCCTCAAAAATGTCTTCCTCCTCCTCTATGCCGTTGTCTGCTTTGGAACCTCCGCTGAAGAAACAAGGGCCAAGAAACTGGGCGGAGCTTCCCTCGGAGTTGACGTGTGATATTCTGGGCCGACTTGGTGCAGTTGAGATACTTGAAAGCGCTCAGAAGGTGTGCACACATTGGCGACGCGTCTGTAAAGACCCTTGGATGTGGAAGAAGATTGACTTGCGAGACCTGGGGAACCGCGAGAAGGGAGACTTGGATTTCGATATCTTGTGCCGTCACGCTGTTGATCTCAGCCAGGGCGGCTTGCTGGAGATCCACCTTGAGAGCTTCGCCACCGATTCTCTCCTCACCTACATCGCCGATAGGTATCTCTTCTCTCTCTCCCTTACACTGATCTCTAGTAGACGCTATACAAGTTTAAACGGTTTCATTTCATGGACATTGCCAACTGTTGTTTAGATGAATATATGGCTTTCATTTGATTTCACTGTCTGTGAATAGTTACGTACAAAATGATTATAGGACTGGTACGTAAGAAATATCGGAAATGTGTTTGTTCTTTTTTCTTTTCTATCGTGATGATTAGGGCAAAATTTGTTGATTTTGGACTGTTTTTTTGTTTATTTTGTTTATCACATTTTTATCATGACTTTTTCCTTCTACTGAATCTGGTGATCTAGTAATGGACTTTGGTCCTTGGATGGTCTTGCAACTTAATTAAAGTTTTCTTTTATGTACTCTGCGTTTGGTAGTTCTCACATTTCCGTTACTATAACATCATACTTACTTTATTACTTATCCTTTGCCATTGTTAATGAAAACTAGTAGTTAGGTTATCATATATGAGAATATCATCAGCTTATACAACTCTTATCAGACTTGTTTAAAGCATCACATGAGGTTTTTTGAGCCATGTAATAGTCATCCCATACGCATTGCTCTACTTATTTTACATGCTTCTAATTAAGTTGATTAGTACTTTTTCGAATTTCTAATCATGTTTTTCTTCTTAGTTTATGATTTAACCTCACACCCAATTATTTGCAGATCAAGGGATCTGAGAAGTCTTGGACTTGGGATATACTTTTCATATACGACAAACAGAGGACTTGTGAGCGCACTCGCAAAACTTCCATTGCTTGAAACCCTCGAGATCTCACACACATGTTTAAGCCTGAATCTAAAAGCTATAGGCAAGGCTTGCCCACAGCTAAAGACATTTACGCTAAACTCCTCGGGGTCAGGGTATGATGGGTTTGAAGAGTTTGGTTACAGTCCCCCTCTCGTCAATGGTGATGATGATTATGCCGATGATGATGATTATGCCTTAGCAATCGCTGAAAGCATGCCCAAACTACGTCACCTCAAGCTTCTTGGGGACAGACTGACTGACGATGGCTTGAAGGCCATTCTTAATGGTTGTCTGCAGTTGGAACACCTTGATTTACGCAAGGGTTTCAACATTAACTTCGAAGAAGATCTTCTCAAGAAATGTTTGGAGAGGATCAAAGAGTTTAGACACCCAAACGCCTCACCAGATGATTATCCATACGAACTAACGTTTGTTGTTTCTGATTTTGACTCATCATCTGATGATGGCTCAGATGATGATTACTACTATCTAGAGATATAGTATGACTTAGCAGATACCTAAGACTACTATCGGGACTAGGTATTGAATCTCTCTAAACAGTATTTGCTTTTGTTGGTCTTGTCAACTTATGAACTCGTTCATGTCTCCTCTTTTCTCCATTTTGGTACTTGGTACTGTAGTTTCAAATTTTCTTATTTCCTTTAAACTCTTAAGCTTTGAGTTCGTGATTGTAAGTTGCAAAAACTATGCGCTGATTTTAATTATGAGACTATTTCTGTTATTATACTGTATGGCTCAAACAAATATCATAATATATATGCTTAACAGTCAAACTATGAAAAAAACAATTTCCTAATTTTTGGTTTAGCTAATTATTTGTCTAATCAAGTAAACTTTAAAGTTATAGGTCATTCTTGTCCACGGCTTAATATATTGAAGCTAAATTGCTTGGTTACATGCCTTCTAGCTTACATTGTGATGATGATCATAGACTAGTTCTGGTGAAAGCATGCTTGAACTATGTCACCTCCAGCTTCTTGAGAGCAAGACTAACAGAAAGTGGCTTGAACGCCATTTTTGATAGTAATCCTGACCTGGAACACTTTGATTTAGGCATGTGTATAAACTTTAACCTTACTGGGATTTAGAGAAACAATATGTTTCAAGAGAATCAAATATACTCCCTCAATTTTATAATAAATGATATTTTGAGCAACAGTCACATATTAATAATTTAAATTTTGTTTATTTCTAAAGAAAAATATTATTTAATATTTACCTAAACACAATTCAACTAATAGAAAAAAATAATGCAGAATATAAATTATTGAAAACAATAAAAAAAATTTAATTTTGTATAGATTTGTGAAAAAAATCATATATTTTAGAGAGAGAAAAAACTTAAAAGATCATCAATATAAGAACGGATGGAGGTTGACAAATACTAGCTCTGCCACTGGTGGTGTTGACATATATATTGAGGTTGACAATGATTTCTTAAGGTGCCAGAAAACATGTGGTATATATATGATGATCCTTCCAACTGGCAACTTAATTATAAACTTGTTTCATATCTATTTTTTTCTCTATGTTCGTTGTTACAGTATCCTTAGGGGATCTTTAAAGGTGGGATCTTAGACCATCTCCAATGGTAAGCATCCATTATGGGTGCTTACTAACTTTTTAATGATAAAATTTGATATTTGTAAACTTAAGCACCTTTTGGCAAAACTTGACAAATATTGATGTCCAATGGTAAGCACCCATCATGGATGCTTATAAAAATATATTTTAAATAAAATTATATGTGTGATCCAGTTATTACATACAAAGCAAGTCTATATTTAAATTTGAAGAAGACCAAAGTGACAAGAAGAGAGAACAAATAAGTGTGATATGCTAGTTGTTGTCTGGTTGTACAATCTGAGTAGCCATACCTACAATTCTAAACGGATCCGTATCTTCCTTACAGCATCATTCTAAATGATTTGTACTTTCAAAACGCCGCCTCGCCGGAATCGCTTCCATCGCTGTCGAAAGGGTTGAGAGAGAAGAGGAGAAGAGAGAAGAGTTTTTGTGAAATGAAAAAGATATAAAAAGATTTTTTTAAAAATAATTTTCCCTCAACCACTCACAATGTGACACATACTCAGTGCTTAACATTTGCTTAAAAACCTAAATTAAGCATCGATGCTTCATTTTTATTCCTACTTTTGCATTAAAATAATTCAGTTTAATGTTGAGCACTCTTTAATAATTCTCTAAGCACCTCCATTGGAGGTGCCCTTAGGCTAAAATTTTGCAAAGAAAATATCTTATCTATACAAAATTTTAGCCTAAGATCCCACCTTTAAGGATGGTCTTATTTAGAAAATGCATGAGCGCTTGTTGATATTTCAGTATCGGTTTTAAGGTCATTTGCAATAATGCTCTACTTTTTCTTTAAAATTTATTATATACGGAATATAATTTTACTCAATTCGAGTATATCTCATTCTAAGATAGAATCCAATATCAAATTAGTCCATATTTAATTTTTCTACTTTTGCAATACTTTTTATGGAATAAAAAATAAAATGATTTGAAAGAGAAAACAAATCTACTATACTTTTGAATTAATTTTTTATAGTAAAAACATAGAAAATGATATTGGAGATGGGTTTAGTAAATTATTACATTTATCCGTTATTTTATTTTATTAAATTTATATAGGTAATATCGAACAAATCTATACTATTTTGGTCATTTTACTTAATGGAATGGAGTGCAAGATATGTTTATTAAAAAAAAAAATACTAGTATTAAGTTTGGAAAATGCAAATGCGAAAGAAAAAAACACAAACTTTTTTTTTGGTAATGGAGAGGGGTCCCCTACTTCTTATTCAAACTTAAAAAAATTACATACAAACCATTAGAGGAATCGAGGCACCCCTCATATCCTCTTCCAACACCGGAAAACACTCTTCCGGACAAACATCTAAAGATTGAAAACCAAATGGCATAGAAAAAGCATAGTTTGCTAACCCGTCGGCAAGACGGTTAGCTTCTCTATACACGTGAGTAAAGAGAACTATTTAGTTCTTTGAAATAAAGCCATAACACAACCGTATCAGGAAAAAAAAAAACACAAACTTTATGAAACTAGTATTAAGTTTCATATGTTTAAAACTTTATGAAAATTTAATTTTTATTCAAAAAAAAAAACCCATTGGATTAATTAGTCTAGCGAGCAAAAAGAGAAAGGGCGGCTGTAGTTTTTGGTTCTTGGTTTCTCTTTCTTCCTTGCCTGGGTATGTACTACTTACCCTAAATTAAATTAAACAATCCATTATTAATTTTTCATTTTATATGATTCCTAAACCCTAAATCTTTTAGATTGTGATATGCTTCTAAACTTTAAAGAAAATTATTTGAACTTGTTGGAAAATGGAAAGCGTGTTGACTTGGGTATCGATTATGAACTCATTTTTTTTCGCTTCGCATATGATTCAACCTTTAAACAATTCATTCTTCTAACTGATAAAGCATTAAGTATACTTTTACTAAAATAGAAACAAAAGAGTCCAAGATTGTTCATGCCGATATTACTTGAGTAGTAATAATGGTTGCAAGTGCTTTATGGTTGCAAGATTGTTCATGCCGATATCAAGGGGCTGTATCAGAAAATCAAGGAAGCATAATAAGTGTGTTTATTTCTATATATTTGCGTCTGGTCTTTCTCGAGCTATCGACTACTGAACCTACTTATACGTGGCATGAATATTAAATGATACACACAAAAATAATACGACGACCAAATTTTTAAAATTAGTCACGCCGAAGACGAAAGGTCCGAAACTTATCACTTCTTATTTCTCTCATTCTCTTCCTCTACGTCGTTGTCTACTTTCGTGCCTCCGCTGATGATGAAAGACAAAGAAGAGCGAAGGAACTGGGCGGAGCTTCCGTCGGAGTTGACGTCTCTGATCCTGGGCCGACTTGGTGCAGTTGACATACTTGAAAATGCTCAGAAGGTGTGCACACCGTGGCGACGCGTCTGTAAAGACCCTTCGATGTGGAAGAAGATCGACTTGCGAGACCTTAGGAACAGTGGAATGGGAGACTTGGATTTCGATATCTTGTGCCGTCACGCTGTTGATCTCAGCCAGGGCGGCTTGCTGGAGATCCACATCGAGAACATTACTACCGATAGACTCCTCACCTACATCGCCGATAGGTATCTCTTCTCTCTATCTCTTATACTGACCTCGAGTATGCCCTATATAAGTTTAAACGGTTTCATTTCATGGACATCTCCAAATGCTATATGGCTTTTATTTGATTTCACTGTCTGAATAGTTTAGACACAAAATATCCGAGTATATATATTTTGACTGGTAAGAAATAGGATCTGAATTGTTTTGTCTTTTTTTCTTTTACTGGATCTGGCGATCTGCTATTGATGGACATGTACTTAATTTCGACTGTCTGTTACTTTAACTCAATAATGTATGTCTTGCAACGAGAATGTTCGTCCTTTTATTATGTAGTCTACGTTTGAGAATCTGAGATTAAATGCACTAAAATGTGAAGGATAATGTTCTTTATACTTGGTTTATGATTTAACTTGACACGCAATTATTTGCAGATCGAGGAATCTGAGAAGTCTTGGACTTCGAATGTACTATTCATCAGGTGTGACGAAAAAAGGACTTGTGAAGGCAATCACAAAACTTCCATTGCTTGAAACCCTCGAGGTCTCACACTCATTGATTAAACTCGATTTAAAAGCTATAGGCTACTCTTGCCCACAGCTTAGGACATTGAACCTAAACTCCTCAGGGTTGTCAGGCTTACCCTATTTCGTTAAACGTGATGATGATGATTATGCTCTAGAAATCGTTGAAAGCATGCCCGGTCTACGCCACCACCAGCTTCTAGGCAACATGCTACAAGAAAACAAGGATGTAACCGACGGAAATACCGACGGCCTTAAATCCGACCGACGGAAAACCGATCAATTTTTGACGAAATTATTTTTATCGGTACCTGTCGGTTTTTCGTCGGTAAATTACCGACGGATTTAATTACCGATGGATTTAAAACCGTCGGTAATTATTTAGAATTTTGACGGACTACCGACGGATTAGGACCGTTAGTAATAAACCGTCGGTAATCCGTCAGTAAATAAATATCTTTTAAATTCATTGGTAACCCGTCGGTAATTTTCAAGGGATTACCGACGGAATCTTAAATTTTCATCGGTTTTAGAAATATCAAAATGAGCCATATAATGAAAAAACAATCCGTCGGTAATTACCGACGGATTACCGATGGTTTATTGTATAAACTCTTATTTCAAATCATTATCATAATTTTTGAATAGATAAGAGCTAAAAAATTAGTTTTTGAATGACTAACAAGCTAAGTGGTGTACCAAAATCCATTAAAATTTGTGTCTAAACAAAATAAGGATGTTTCACCAAAACAACTTATGATGGTTTATTAGATATTATGGATTAGTATTTGAATTTTGTATCTCAATAACTGTTTTCATATATTGTATCTATAAAATATGTTTTTACACTACACTTTGTTTTAATGTATATTAAGGATCATATACACACTAATCCATTAGAAATTATGAAAATAAGGGTTTATACCCTAAACTTACCCTAAACATACCATATCTCGTCGGAAATTACCGACGGAAAACCGACGGATTTTGAGAATTTTTCCCGCAACCAAAATTTTAAAATTTTTGAAATAAGATCCTGCAAATTTTTAAAAATAAGCATTATCAAACCAAATTATATATTTTACCGAAATAGGAAAGAGTATATTCCACGATTTTTTTGATTACCTTCTAAACTCGGATGGGTCAAAGATACGTTTGTGGTGGCAAATATATTTTGCGTAATTAGAAAAGAATCAAATTAGCGCGTGAGTGAGTGTTACTCGCTGTATCAAATTTGAGAGCCTAATTGTAATACGTGGCATGAATTAGTACCGCATACACATAATCCCTACGTAAACCTAATATGATTATAAAAGACAGGAGCCGTAAAGGGTTCGGACACTACTACTTCACTTCTTATTTCACTGATTTGAAAACCCTATTTTCTTTTGTTTACCCTCAAAAATGTCTTCCTCCTCCTCTACGCCGTTGTCTGCTTTAGAGCCTCCGCTGAAGAAAGGAGAGCGAAGGAACTGGGCGGAGCTTCCTTCGGAGTTGACGTCTCTGATCCTGGGCCGACTTGGTGCAGTTGATATACTTGAAAATGCTCAGAAGGTGTGCACACCGTGGCGACGCATCTGTAAGGACCCTTCGATGTGGAAGAAGATCGACTTGCGAGACCTGGGGAACCGCGAGATGGAAGATTTGGATTTCGATATCTTGTGCCGTCACGCTGTTGATCTCAGCCAGGGCGGCTTGCGTGAGATCCACCTTGAGAGCTTCGCCACCGATTCTCTCCTCAACTACATCGCCGATAGGTACCTCTTGATCTCTCTATCCCTTACACTGATCTCAAGTAGGCGCTAAGTTTAAACGGTTTCATTTCATGGCTTTTCTTTGCTTTCACTGTCTGTAAATAGTTAGACACAATATGTCCGAGTATTTATATTTTGACTGATAAAGACATATCTGAAATGTGTTTGTTCCTTTGTTTTATCTGGTGATGATTAGGGCAAATTTTTCTTTGACTTATATTCGTTATTTTTTGTTTAATTATTACTTATTTATTAATTTTTAGCACATCTTTATCCTTTTACTGGATCTGATGATTCGCTACAGTAATGAACTTTGGTTACTCATTTAGTTTTTACTCGAGAATGTATATTAAACTCCTTTTTTTTTTTTTTAATGTACGTACTATGCGTTTGCCTTTGTCATTAATTGTAGTTAGGTTATTTAAGAGCATATGTGAGAATATCATCAGCTTATACAACCTGATCATAGACTTGCTTTAAAGCATCACTACATATTCTTTTTTTGACCAATATAATTGTCGTCCCAAACGCCTTGCTTTTCTTATTTTTACATGCTTCTAAGTTAATTAGTACTTGAGAATTTCTCATCCCTCTTATTCTTCTTAGTTTATGATTTTAACTCGACACCCAATTTTTTGCAGATCAAGGGATCTGAGAAGTCTTGGACTTCAAGTATTCTATACAGCTGTGACGAACAGAGGACTTGTGAACGCACTTGAAAAACTACCATTGCTTGAAACCCTCGAGGTCTCACACACATGTTTAAGATTGAATCTGCAAGCTATAGGCGAGGCTTGCCCACAGCTACATACATTGAAGCTAAACTCCTCGGCGTCCTTTCACGTCAGAATACGTGGGTTTGGTATCATCAAAGGTGATGATGATTTCGCCTTAGCAATCGCTGAAAGCATGTCCGAGTTACGCCACCTCCAGCTTCTTGGGGACAGATTAACTGAAGATGGCTTGAAGGCCATTCTTGACGGTTGTCCTTGCTTGAAACACCTTGACATAAGAAAGTGTTTCCATATTGGCGAAGATCTTGAGAAACAATGCTTCGAGAGGATGAAAGAGTTCAGACGCCCGAGCGACTTAAGTGATGATTATCCATATAATATCATTTTTCTCAGTTCTGATTTTGAGTACTCGTCATCTGATGACGACTCAGATGATAACTAATACTATATCTAGATAGTATTAACAACATGGAGTCTGCTATGACTTAGTTGGTACCGGGACTATTATCGGGACTAGGTATTGAATCTCTCTAAACATTGCTTTTGTTGGTCTTGTCAACTTATGAACTCGTTCATGTCTCATCTTTTCTATTTGTTAGTACTTGGTAGTTTCAATTTCCTTATATCCTTTAAACTTTTAAGCTTTGATTATGTGAGTGTAAGTTGCGAAAAATATGGCTGATTTTTATTATGAGACTATTTCTGCTATTATACTTCATGGTGCCAACAAATATCATAATATATATACTCTGAGTTTACTTGTCATACTATGAATTTTTTTTCGTAGTTTATGGTTTAGCGAATTATTTGTCTAATCAAGTAACTTAAGAAGCGTTGGACTTCTTATGTACTATCTAATGTTGCCAAAAACAACTTGTGAATGTAGTACCTAAACTACCAGTACTCTAAGTGTACCTGTCATACACTCATGGACATAGCTAAACTTTAAAGTTAAAGGTCATTCATGTCCACGGTTTAATACATTCAAGCTTAATTGCTTTGGTTACATGCCTTCTCGCTTAAAAGTTAACGATGATCATGCATTAGTATTGGTGAAAGCATGCTTGAACTAAGCCACCTCCAGCTTCTTGAGAGCAAGATTAAAAGTGGCTTAAACGCCATTCTTGACAACAATCTCATGGAACACTTTGATTTACGTAAGTTTTTCATCATTGACCTTGTCCGTGATCTAGAGAAACGATGTTTTAATAGAATCAAAGATTCTAATCGCTCCAAAATTACTCAGCCGCTGATTACCCATATATACCAATTTTGTCAATTATGATTCAGATGAGACTAGGGAAATATATATATGGTCGACTGGTGGTGATTACATATTGAGGTTGACTATGATTTCTAAGGTTCTAGTAACTATATATCAGAAACATGTTGTATATGTATGCTGGTCTTGCCAACATATGAAATTGTAATTCATGTCTCCTTTTTTTTTTCTCTACATTCGTTGTTGCAGTGTCCTTACTTTATATTGAACTTGTTGGAGCGTGTGTTGACTTCAATGTCCGTTTTATAACCATGTGCAATAAACCTTACTAGTATTCAAATCATTCATTAAGTTTAACTATTCATATATGTGCAACTGCAATCTCATACATTACTCTATATTTTTCTTTTAAATTTATTGTAATACAAACTCCACTTATTATGTTGCCGTTAATTTTTTCCAATTTTACTGGATCTGCTATGAATGCACTTTTTGGATATTCAGTTATATGTACTTTACGTTTTCTATGTTTGGAAATCCTATTATAGGGTATAGTGTTAGTATCATCTTAATTATATGACGCTTACTATAGACTTCCTTAATTAAAGTTTGATCTTTTCAGTCATGAACTAGTCCATCGTCTTAATCAAAACAAACGCATTGCTCGTAAGTTGTAACACGTTTTTGAGTTTACATGCTTCTGAGATGATTAGAGATTGGTAGTATGATCCAATTTTTTTTTATTGTTGTTCTTCTTCTTACTTTATGATTTATGTTGACTCACACCATTATTTGCAGATCAAGGAATCTGAGAAGTCTTGGACTAGGAAGGTACTGTCCATTTAGTACATCGGACAAAGGACTTGTGAAGGCAATCGCAAAATTTCCATTGCTTGAAATTAAACCCTCGAGGTCTCATCACGCTATTATGTTTATCACTGAATTTGAAAGTTGTAAGGGCATCCACTTAGGAGTTAGGACCCATTTTTGTCCCAATTTTTTTTTTTTCACTTTTTTCTTTGCGATTTTTTTTAATTAAAAAAACACATAAAAACAATCAATCGCAAGCCGCCACGTGTCAGTAGGACCCGCAAATAGTGGTAAACAAGAGGAAAGACCGTCCCGTTTCTGAATACGTCCCGCCTCAAATTTTGTTTTTTTTTTTTTTTCTTTTGGATGTGGGACTGGGCCTAAATACACCATTGCCCATGGTCTAAAGGCCACACTTGCCCACAGCTAAATACATTGAAGCTAAACAACTCAAGTTATAAGCCCATTAGCATGCACAGCCTACGCCACATCCAGGTTCTTACTAAGAAACAAAATAATGGGCCTAAGCCCAAAATATTTATTTTTATTATTGCACTTGATGGCCCGAACTAATATCGCAAAATATTTATCGCTATGAGGGCCTAATTGTAATTAAGATAAGTTGCCCGAGAAAAAGAAAAAAAATTGTAATTTATTAGTGACGGAAACGAAAATTTTGAAACTACAATCCTGTGGGCTACTTTACTTTTCCTCTTCTCCATATCCGTTTTCCTTTTGTTTCTCCTTAGCCATCGTCTCTGTGTTTACCTCCGGCGATGAAGGACAAAGAATATAGAAATTGGGCGGAGCTTCCGCCGGATCTTACGTCATCGATCCTGCAACGACTTGGCGCGATTGAGATTCTTGAAAACGCTCAGAAAGTGTGTAAATCGTGGCATCGCGTTTGTAAAGACCCTTCGATGTGGCGAAAGATTGAGATAGACAAGGGCGGAGACTCGGAAAGCGTCAAGTACGACCTCGAGGGCATGTGCCGTCACGCAGTTGATCGTAGCCAGGGCGGGTTGGTTGAGATCGCCATTCATCACTTCGGTACTGATGGGCTCCTCGATTACATAGCCGATAGGTTCTCTCTCTCTCTCCCTGTAACTCAATATCTCTCGAATCTTGGTTTTAGAGAACTGTGGTTGCTTTGATTTCATTCGTTGTATCGGGTTATGCTAGTTCTAGGGTTTCAGAACAATTTTTGTGAGAATTGGGGGAAATTATTGTTTAGCTTATGATGATTGTGTTTGGAGGATTCTGTGTTCACTCTTTTTGTCATTATATCGTAATTATCTTCTCTTTTCTTATACTGAATCTCTGATGAAAGCTCTTTTTGACATTGAATTGAATTGCTTGGTAATATGTTGAATCAGTGGTTTTTGTTAATGTTTGTGTTGTTCTCGATAGGGTTAAATTTGTTGTTTTCTTCTACATGGTCCTTTTTTTCACGTTTATGAATGCTTTACCTTTTGATCTTTGGAGTTTGGAGTGGGAAAACATCTACTTTGATTTTAAATCTTTGGCTTCTGGTTCTTCATGTGCTGTAAATTAAAAAGATCTTTTGCATTTTGTCTTTCTTCTACTTTTTCTCTATCTTAGGTTATGTTTTAAACTTTTACTCACAATAATCCGCAGGTCAAGTAATCTGAGAAGTCTTAGACTTGTAAGATGCCTTCCAATAACAGATAAGGGAGTTGCCAACGCAATTGTGAAACTTCCATTGCTTGAAGACCTCGAGGTCTCATTCTGCTCAGTTTCAGGAGAGTGTCTGAGTGTTGTAGGCCAGTCATGTCCACATCTGAAGACATTGAAGCTAAACCGCCGTCCTCGCATCGAGTTTTCAATGGATATGTGTGATCGTAATGCCATAGCAATTGCAGAAAGCATGCCTGAGCTACGACACCTCCAGCTTTTAGGGAACGCACTGACCAACACGGGCTTGAGCGCCATGCTTGACCGTTGTCCTCACCTGGAATACCTTGATTTACGTCAATGTTCCAACGTGACCCTTGTTGGGGATCTCATGAAGCGATGTTTTGAGAGGATCAAAGATTTGAGAGGCCCCGATGACTCAACCGCTGATTGCCCATTTGAATCCAGTGGTCTTCTTACGCATTCAGATGGTTTTGTACCCTATTTATATGGCCACTATGACATTATGGCCGGGGATGACCTTATGGGCGACGTTATAGGCGACTTACTGGCCTGGGGAGGTTAACCGTATCCGAAATCCGAACTCGAACCCGACCCTCGGTACTAGTCTACTAGATATTGAATCTTTCTGAACATTGCAGAGAACATGTTGTTTTTGTTGGTCTTTTCAAATTATGAACTCGTTCATGTCTTCTCTTTTCTCGCTCTGTTTTCTATGTCTGTACTTCATAGCTTCAGGATCCTAAATCTAATTTCCTTTGAACTTTTTTCAAAACATTTTGAGCGCGTACTTGCAATTTCTTTTGTTATTTCTGTTGCAAAGCACGGATGAGTTTAGTAATAGGCCCAGGCCCAAGATTTAAGTAGGCTTGGTCCAAATGAGTTTCGTAAATATGTGATACAATGAGGACCTAGTTGAAATTTCTTGAAAAAACTACTTCAGTCTCTTTGTTTAGTGGGATTTTGACGTTTCCGATACCAAATAATGGCTTCGTCGTCTTCGCCTCCGGCGATTGATGTCGGAGAATACAGAAACTGGGCGGAGCTTCCGCCGGAACTGACGTCATCGATTCTGCACCGTCTCGGCGCGATTGAGATACTGGAGAACGCTCAGAAAGTTTGCAGGTCGTGGCGTCGCGTTTGTAAAGACCCTTCGATGTGGCGTAAAATTGACATGCATAACCATGGAGACGTGGAAGACATGAAATGCGATCTCGACATCATGTGCCGTCATGCAGTTGATCGTAGCCAGGGAGGCTTAATTGAAATTGATCTTTGGAACATTGGTTCTGACGATCTCCTCATCTACATCGCCGATAGGTTCTCTCGCCAATTTTTGTTTTTCTTCAATTGGAAAATTTCAATTTTTGTTTAGAGATTTGAGGTTGATTTGGTTTAACTCGCTCTATGTGGTTTATGTGAGTTTTAGGGTTAGGATGGTCGTAAATGAGAATTGGGGAATTTGAGGATTTTTGTGTGTTCATTCTTATGATTCTATATATCAGATGAATTCACTTTTGAACATTGGGTTATATGCATTGCAAAGTACACTGTCTCAGAATTCTAAGCTGGAGTAGTAAACAATGACCTAAGTTTTTTATGCTTCTTGGGTCTGAATGGTTAGGTTCAGGTTTTATGGATGCTGGAAAGAACATCTTCTGTATCTTTATCATTTTCTTTCTCTATCTTTTAGATGTTGTTTTCTTTAACTTGTCACACACAATTATTTGCAGGTCGAGTAAACTGAGAAGCCTAAGACTTAAAAGGTGCTCTTATATAACAGACTATGCCTTTGTAAAAGCAGTTGTGAATCTTCCACTGCTTGAAGACCTTGAGGTGTCATACTGCTCTTTTTCAGGGGAGTCTCTGAAAGCGATAGGCCAGTCTTGTCCAAATATGAAGACACTGAAGGTAAATAGGCACCCTCAAAAGGAGAATGATGATGACGCTCTAGCAATCGCTGAAACAATGCCTGGACTTCGCCATCTTCAGCTTTTTGGGAACGGATTATCAGACACCGGCTTAATTGCCATTCTTGACAATTGTCCAAGCCTAGAGCATCTTGATTTACGACGGTGTTTCAACGTTAACCTTGTTGGGGATCTGCAGAAACGGTGTTCTGAGAGGGTCAAAGTTGTGAGACGCCCTAATGACTCCACTCATGATTACCCATTTGATGCAGCGTTTATCGACATGGGTTCATCAGAAGATGAATATCCTTATGGCTTCTCTGATATTGATCTGATGTCAGATGATGAGTATGATGACTACAATGACCTCTCAGGTGTTGATGACAATTCTGACTATGACCCGTTTGATTCTTACGATGACATGCAGATTTTCTAGATGCACCAGATTCACGCAGGTGATATCTTTTCAAACTCGTTTATAACTTCTTTTCTCATAGATTCAATGGACTTTATTCGTCATTGTGGTATGTAACCTTTAGTAATGATGTCTTTTTCTGTTTGTCTTTGTACGACTTCTAAACTCTGGAAAAGTTTAAAAGATGTGGATTGGATCATCTTCCCTTGTCTAAATTTTTTGAGTTTATTCTGCAATATTAAAAAAAGCAAGCCTTATGCTTTTCCTGAAGCTTGTTCTGTTTCAGACTCAGACAACAACAAGAAATGCCAAAGATCAAAACTAGAATATCTAATCAAACTGTTTCCTCTCAGTAAACAATCATCAAAACTCTTATAGAACTTCCAAACATGAATCATCTCTTTGAACTTTAATGCCTCATCTCGACGAGACTCTGCGAAACTAATGAGGTTTTGGAACAAATCCATCAACTGCGAAATTTCTTGTGGCTGACGGGATGGCCAAACGGACACCATCTAGCTCTGGGCTTGCAATGACTTGGCATCCCAGCCGTGACCTGAAACATTTTCAGGGAACATATGATACTTTCATATAAAAGTAAACAAATCAAACTTTCTTTTCTTTTCTTAAGTAAGAAATTTACGTTTCTGTGAGCCCAAAAGCAAGATCAAGCATATCATTCTCTTCATCTGTTGGTTCTTCAAGTTTGTTGTAATATTCTGTGTCCTGTAGATACAATTTTAAGTTATTTTATCAGCAAGATCCTGGTTTAAGCAAAAACAAAGGACAATCTATTAATTATGGAGGATATATGTTTACCATCACAATCACATGACACGTTGAACATGCTAGAGAAGCCTCACAAGCCCCTGGAGATAAAGTAAAAGCAGTCTGTGACTTCTCAATTCGATAGAGGAATCAATCTTACAAACATCAATAGAAGAAGCATTAAAGAAATGAGAAGAAAAGAATGTGCCTTCGAGGTCTATATCATTTTCATGAGCAGCTTCGAGCACGGACATTCCAATAGGGACTTTAACAGGAATTTCCTCCCCATCTTTATCGACAAAGATAATGGTTATCCTTTAAAAAACAAGATTTTGAGAACTATCAGGCTAAATATATTGCTTGAATCCTGAAATGATGTTTATGTGCACATTATTCTATGCAAGAATTAAGAATTTGCTGACAAAATTTCACGCATGATTTAAACTTACTTTTCAGTTTCATCCGAGGAAGTGGCAGAAGCAGTATAAAACCTATGGTTATTCAAGAAGAATGCTTCTTGAGAAGTCCTAGTTTGCCTCTGTACCATTGGCTTTTGGAAAGAAGAAATAGGAAAAGATTCAACATCAACGAGGAAATTAAAACAGAAACCAGGATTTGAAGTAAAATCATCCAGATAGTAACAGCACATAAAAAATTTTAGCCATGAAATCTTAAGCATTTGCTAAGGCCTTTGAGCCAGAACCGAACACAGGACTCTTTCAGTCTTTCTAATGATTCCTGTTACAAGCAAAGCATGAATACATGTATATAACTGGACGCATTCAAATTGTTACTAAGTGAATCATAACACGAAACAAGCGTTGAAAAGCTGTATTTTATTATTCTGAAATCATTTAGGACATTCATGAAGACTTATTATCAACAAGCTTCTACCTAGCCAGATAACATAGTGAATTTCTAACAAAGAACACTATTCAAAGTTTGAATTAATGTATATATATACATCTAAGAAGTAACACAATCATGCCTGCAAATGCAAAGTGTAACCAAGTAGAAAAAAAAAAATTGGGAACAAGATAAGACTAACCAAAGACGGCAAGTAGTGGCCATAAGACCGTTGTAGATTCCTTGTCCCATATGTTGCTGATAAATATCCCTCTGCCAAATCAAGAAATATAAAGAGCAGACACTGTGTGAGCTTCTCTGAAATGTTATATCAATTCCACAAAACTCATGAACGACTCTAATACGCATACGCAGTTTGAAATCGAAGAGAGATTAGAAACTTCATCAAAAATCAATGTAGCAAACGCATCAAAGAGAATCGATTTAAAGCAGATAATACCTCTTGCGAGCTGTTTCACAATGGCAGACCCGAATCTTGAGATCCTATGACCGAGCATCGTTCCCTGCCGCCTTTGAAAATAGCTGGAACCTCGAAAGAGCTGAAATTTAACCTAATTTTGATTGCGACCAACCCAGAATGTAATAACGCTGAAAAGAGGTACCACCAATCTAACTCTCTTGAGATTAGAACTAACGATACAAAAAAAAAAATCCAAATGAAAGAAGCAAACGCAGTTTATCGTAGAGAAGAAAAATTCATTCACTTGCGAAGATCCAAATGAAGAAGAGATCAATCTTAAGCTTGAAGATGAAGAATAAGGTTATGAGTTATATAAAGAACATAGACCACCTCAGAATCTCAAATGTTCTTCATCATTTGAAGATCTTAAACCTCTTTTTTTTGCTCTTGTTTCTATTTGTATTTGCTTCAATTTAGTCAATGTCTTAAACCGAACCGGATCGTACCGATCTGACATAAACAAACTAATGCAACATTCATGTAACATGGCCACAAATTTGATAATGAGAAACCAATCACAACAATTGGCCTCTCAACACAATTCTTTGTAGAAGAAAAGACTGTATACAAAGACAAAAACAGATCTAAACAGTCGTAGAACAACAATGGACGACAACACTTATCGATGTAGGCACAACTACGATTATACAAAGAAATATTGTCTAGTCTTCAAACATCCAAGAATCTTGAAGTCTTCTTGATTCGTAACAGCACATCTTCGACCAAAAAGCTCAAGCAACTTCATTCCGAAGCTCCTCTTCAGCTTTCTTAAAAACCTGATCCCAACCACTACCAGAACTGACGTCAAGATAATCATAAGGAACAGCAGTTTTCAAACCAGGAAGCACGCTGCGACGGCTCTCAACAATCCTCAATTCCAATTCATCACATTCACCATGAATCTTCTCAAGTTCTTCCCATGTATACATCAATGGCAATGTAGAACCACACCAAGTATTGAAATCAATTAGCTTAACTCTCCTCTCCTTCGTCACATAAACATCAAAAGCGTAATTCTCTGATTCAAACTCCAACCTAATGTTATCATCAAAGAACTCTTCAATCAACCCCTTGATCAAATCCTTCTCATTGAGAAGAATAGGGTAAAATGTAGTAACCTCACGCTGGCAAATCCCAACAAGCTCGTTTGATTTCACAAAGCATCTAAACTCCATCTCAGGCTTTAAAGAAGGATACCATTTTCTCAACGCAAGGTAGAAACTTTCTGGCCTGGAAGAGACTTTGTCACTACAAGAATCATAAGCATTGCAGAGATCATGGACCAACGAGTCTGAGGAACGAAACAAGAGAGCAATCTCATTGAAACAAGTGCAGCTAAGATTCTGCGATGGACTAATCCAAGCTGCATCTTTTGGTGCACTCCAATTCAGCTTCGGTAGAACCGTACCGCCTAGGGTTTCGATTGATTCCTTGATCTCTGTTTCGAGTTCTGGGAAAGAAGGGAGATTCAATGGCGTCTCTGCTTCGTCATCTGAACCTTCGGAGACTTGAAAATCGTCTTCTTCTTCGAAATTGTGGACTCTATTGGGCATTGCGTCTTCGTGTGTTACGGAATCAGGGAGAAGAAACGGACCAGAATCGTCGGAGAGGTAGTTGATGAATGACTCTGGCAATTTGAGAAATTTGGTTTTGATGGTTAAGGATTTGAATTTTGGATACCAGTTCTGAATCTGGCATCGGTTTACTTCTTCTTCCTTCATCGCTGCGATTGTAAAGGACACAAAATTTCTTCCTCCGGCGTTGATGGAGGTTTTAGGGTTTTGTTTTGAAGACGATGACTCGATGAATGAGATCTCGGACGGATTAAGGCGCTGAAGCAAACTTTTATGGGCCGTTAGTATTGAGCCTGAAAAGCCCATATTACTTGAACATGAGGACTTAAATTAGTATTATTAACAATTATTTTTAGGCTTCGACCATCATTATTAATGGTCTCTTAAGAAAATCTTAAGGTGTAATTATTATTCATTCTATTCCTAAAAAATGATTTTTCTAGGAAATAAAATTTTATTTCAAAAAGAAAACTGTTTTAAGTTATAAGTGCATTATTAATTACGAGTTACAAATTTCAAAGTAAATAATTAAATATTATTAGTTTAGAATTCTAAAGACTGTGAATCACAAAAATCAATGCAATTATCATTAACTTTTAGATGTTTTCTTAATATGTGTGAAAAACCTAAAAAAATCAGTTTTTAGGAATGGAGAGAGTATTAGATTTGTTAAGAAATGAGTCATAAGAGAAGAGTGCGCGTTTAAATGTTCCAATTTCCGAATTTAGTTTCTAATTACACTTAAAATTTAATATTTTTCATAATTTTTTTTTATTAAATTTTAAAAGGATACAAGTTCTTGATGTTAAATAAAATAAAATAATACAAGTTATATTACTAACCCACATACATGACATGTAAGAGTCTTCAATTTCTTTAAAGTATCTTCAAAACAAATAAAAGAGCGGAGTAAAAGACGAATAACACACTCAATCTTTAGTTTAAGACTCCGAACTAACACTCAATCTTTAATTTAAAACTCCGATCTAAAAAAAAGTATTTGGCGGTATGGACGCTCTCTTGACAAGTCAATTAATCTTCGAAATCGTAAATTTTGATAGTAAAAACATAAGTATTACTAATGTAAATTCATAAATGTGACTAATGTAGATTAATAAATGTTTTGACTTTTTATAATACAAATTTATAAATTTATATTATGAAATTTACAATGATATGAGTGATACAGTTTTATCTAATACAAGGGATACATGTTAATCTAATTATTTTGACTTGGCTAATTAACTAATAATGTTCAACAAAGGCAATAATAGTAGAGATTATTGTTACTAGTGCAAAACGTGTCCATGTAATGCAATATTATTGAACGAATCACTGATTTGTTGGCATTGCAATTCATTTCCTAAACTTTATGTTGAGAAAAGTACAAAATGTGTTAGTAAATTACAGTAAAACCTCTATAAATTAATACTCGATAAATTAATAATCTCTATAAATTAATAAATTTCTCCGGTCCCAAGTTGGGACCAGTGTAATTTTAGACATATTTCGATAAAATAATAAGATAATAATTTTTTTGAAAATCCTTCGCAAATATATGGTCCCATCAATATTATAAATTAATAATTAGGTAAAATTTTCAAAATATATGTATATATAGACACATTAGTTTTTGTTAGATTTTATATCTAATATTTTACTATATGAAAAATAGTTAGCATTCTATTTTAATACATAATTATTATTATTTTATTTGTAATTGAATATATAAAATACTAATTATCATTATTAAATCTTATTTTTAAATATTGTTTTGAAAATATTTTCCAAATTAGGAATATCTCTCTATAAATTAATAATTATTAATTTATCGATAAATTAATACCTTTATAAATTAATAGATTTCCATGATCCCAACATTATTAATTTATAGAGGTTTTACTGTAGTTTGTAAATGGTATGTGCAATACGAAAATTTGGCAATTATATTGTCTATTGAAAAACATATAAATATGCTTAGTGTATGTAGAATAGAACATTTTCTTAGACGAATGGCAAATTATTATATTATTAGAACATGTCGATAGTTAGTCAAAAAAAATTTTTATGCTTTATCAAAATCAAAGAGGGGAATCTAAATTAGTGGGTATCATGTAAGTCAACAAGGAAAGCAAACATGCACATATATGTACTTATAATTGGACCAGGAGGATATGTACTTACCAAAATTTTAAGAGTTTTTGTTAGATTTACTAAAATTTATATTAACTAATTTGGGAGCGTTATTCGTTATTTTTAGACAATTTGATGATCATCAATTAAATACATTGTCTAAGATTTTAGAGATTTAAACCACTCATGCTAACTAATTTCAGTGATTTTTACTAGAGATGTAGTAGTTATTTACTTTTTATGCAAAGCAAAGTTAATATTAGAAACTAAACTAAGTTTTGTTCAGGTGGGAGTCCGGCATTTTGCATGTCCCGAAACATAGTAACTGGCCAAATTAACAAAACCCAAATAATATAATATGGACTTATTTTTTCATATAGTTGATGAAATTTTAAAAATTTGAATGTTAAGATCAAGATATTGAATGTTGTTTCACCAATGTATTCGTCCAAATTTCATGATATATTGCATAACGTTGACAATAGCATACGTTATCTTCTACCGAACATTGTATCACTGGTAATTATCGTATGTTAAGAAATTAATGTGGTAGGTTTTAAGACATTAATTAGTATGCTTCTATAAATGACTCGATATTAATCTATTAAATGTATATACATAGAATTGTTCTCAACCCCATATTATTTAACATGAAAGAAAAAAAGAGACACTTGTTGTTAGACGTAAGGAAGGCTCTAAGGCTTTAAAGATACTAAACCCATGAACAAAGGTAAGAACAAAAACAAAGCTTAACTGCTACAATAATATATAGCCAAAAAGGTTTGAAAATTTTGCTCAAGAAGAAAAGGTTCCGACACAACTGAGTTAAGCAAAGTTCTACGTTTTCGGAAAAGACTTTAGCCTCTCCGACTAATTAGCAATAAAAGTCCTATGTGCATCAACATGAGCCACCGATGTTTATACTTCGATAGAGATCTTGCAGCGGAGACTTCTGATCTGAATGAATGAAGGAAGATTAAACACCATATATTAGATTCTATGATAAGATTGCTTTCGCCAACTATAAAATAAAATGATGAAAAAGAAAGGGTGAAATTTTAGTGCTCTTACCTTGATACATCATAGGAGCATTTTCCGTAGCCTGCAAGCAAACACATAACATTTTATTACCATGAAAAATAAAAATATTATCTAATAGTTCAAGTAAGAAATCCATTATCTTTTACGAAATAATAGCTGAATATAAAACTTTAATTTGCATATATCAGTTTATCTATCTTTTTATATTATCTTCTTCTAAGTTTATAGATATTATTCGATCATGTATAAAATACAATAATAGTACGTAGCGAAATGCATTTACTTACTAGGGTTAATCTTGGTGAGTGCAGCTGTTCCGCCGAAGTAACATGCAATGCGATTGTTCCCATTGGTTTGGTAATACGCATTAAACGCAAAAGATGCGTGGGACACGATCGTGTCTGGCTCGTAACAGTCACCATGTCTCTCAATGACCGAGCAATCCACTCTCCCAATCCCACATGCCCAGTCAAGAGCTCTCTGTAGCTCAGCTTGAGACGCACCTGGTCGAGCCACACACCATGTTGTTCCCTCCAAGAACGTCGTGTTCCCTTGTGGCCCTATTATTGACTCTGGTCTGATCGTCGTCACTGGCCTTGCCGCTACATATTGTACATACGTCATCGATGAGACAAATAAACAAAACATGGCTTATTTTTCAATAGTTACAGAATAAGAGAAAGATGATTTACCTTGGCAGAAGAAGTTTAGTAGAAGCAGAAAAAGTAGAAAAATCCAAAATTGAGTTCTCATTTTCTTAGATTTTTGGAATACCAAATCATATATATAAAGAGAAGAAAGAATCTAGATCATCACACCACCATAAGAAGAAACCTTATATTGTGTGGTATATAAGTCTCTATATATGATGACCAGTTTGATCGAGAGGTGTTGTGTTTACTTGTTAGGAGAGACCCTAATTAAATGAGTAAAGAAGAATCTAGATTTCTCAAGGAATCAAAGGTGCCTTCAAGAGAAGTAATATGTTCAGTCATATCTTTAGAACCAAAAGAACATAATCGCATGAGATCTGTTTTTAGAAGATTTAATAATTTACTAACCAATACGGAAAAGTTGAGAAAGAGACGTTTACAAGCAAAGAATTAGCAGCAACATAAATATATATATATGTCGATCCGACCAAAAAGGCCAGTCCCGTCCGATTTGCTTCCTGGTTCGATCTAGTAGACAACACTTTTAACCAACGCCAAGTTATTACAAAGACAACAACTCAAACAAACTTCAAAAGCTGATGACAAATAAAACTCAAAGAAGACTTTTAACACAAGAAAGCATAGAATAAATAAATAAAAACAAAAGCCTATTGGCATCTGTTGCTTTGATTCAGTGAAGCCTAGTGAGTTCTTCAACTCTCTTACACAACTCTTCCACTTGGACATTAATGGATTTAGATATGTCCTCCATCTTGTTCCTACTCAGATCCAGAAACGATTCGATTAAGTCTCCATCCAAGAAATTCCTCGCTTCTGCGGTTCTTTTCTCGTTATTAAACGACCTCCATTGCTCGTGGCTTAATCCCCCAACTCCTTTAATCACTTTCCTCAAACTTGACTGCAACTTCTCCAAGAAAGTATACTGTTCTTGAGGAAGTGAAGCTATTACTCCAATCACTCCATTGACCGTACCAAATATGACAGTTGGGATCTGACCAATCTCTGAATCAGGTAGCCTCATTACTAGAGATCCATGGCGGAATCTGTTCACAAACTCCCCAAGGTGATACTCTCCGACTACCTCTAACCGCCCTCGTTCTTCATCAGTAGCACCTTCACTGTTCTTTTTCACTGTTAACAGATTGAAATTGTTTTCAGCACCAAGGTAAATATCATCATCAAGTATCTCAACTGCTGACATCCAATTCGCATTGTAATCCCGAGCCCGCTCCTCGATTGCACCTTCCTCGTGCTATAACATTCAAGAATCAACCAATCAGAACAGTATCAAATTAACAAAGAAGATCAGCTCTTAACCCCACAAATTGCATCTATAAGCTATACCTTGTATAACAATAAGGAGATTGATTTCATGAGATCACCAACAACGATAAAGTCTCCACGGGTCTGTACATAGAGAGCTAGAATGTGACCGTGATGTCCGCATTCAGACTGCAGTTCACGAGTGCCATCATCTCGCAGCATCCACTTGTACAACTGAATCTTCTGATTAATAGCAGCAAGAAGTTTTCCATTAAAGGCATTGAGAGAATAAACAGCTCCTTTTGTTTCTTTCTCAGCAATAAGCTGCAACCTCCCATCTTCAACTATAAATACTAATATCCTTCCCTAAATCACAAAAAAGAGGTAATCCAAAGAAAATTAGAAAAGAAAAAAATATGTATTTGAGAGTGTGATGATATGTCTCCCAGAGAAAAAAGATACCTTAGTTGGTTCATTTTCCTCCGGTAAAACATATGCAGTTCCAACACAGTAATAGACATTTTTATCGTCGGTGAAAGAGCAACTCAGAATGGAGCAACCATATTCATACGAATCCAAGGGGTAAGTTGAAATAAACTCGAAAGTCTGGTCGTCCAAAAGACGGACAAAGTGCATTTCAGATTCTTCAGTATTTGTCTGGTTTCCCAAACTGCAGATACCAAAAGTACGCGTCTGCTCCTGATGGCAGATTCGACGAGCATGCTCTCCAAGAGGAATCGTGCGTATGTGAAGCTTCTGAATATCATCAATGGTGCCAATCGTAAGTTCACCTTCCCTGGCAATCGCTAAACTGCTCATAAGAGAGAACAGAGAATCAGACTTCACAGTCACTTCACTTACGATCAGGAATTGGAAATCAAAGCAAAAAGAAAAAAGAGAGAGGATGTTTAGTGTACCTGTCTGGAAAAGCAGCAGAGTTGAAAGGACACATATGACTAACTTCTTTAAGATTGACATTACTGTATAACAGCTTCTTGTTGCTGCTATATATTACAGTTGGTCTATCAGATGCAGCAAAGACATGTGTGGCACTTTTTGATGAAAATGTACGCAGAGTTATGGGCTGAGTCCCAAGTGATACTTTTTTCCGGTCTTTTAACTCCCCGGTAGTTGTATCCAACTGGAAGTTCAAAAGATGGCCATCTCCAAGAGCACAGAGCAGGTAAGATATCTGCAAAATAACATATGTTAACTTCTACCGTAAATTTTCACTGAGTTCTAGGCTTATCTGAAGTAAATCCAATGAAATCATACCCCTTCAAATGCACAAAGAAGAACAGATCGGGGAATTATCTCCCCTCCTAGTTGCTCTTTTGTAATAAGAGTCAATTCTGGCAGCGTAAAAATCCTCACACTTATATCTGTCCACATCCCAACGGAAGCTAGCTGACTATAATTAGGATTATCGCCGATAGGATTTATATCAAGGCAGGAAACCTCGTACTCCAAAAGGGCATGTTGCACTTCCGTCAATTTACCATCTCCAATTTCTAGATAAACCAAATGACCACCTCCAGTTGCCAAAAGAACCTAACAAGCAATTTTAAGAGTCAATCTACAAATGTTTTTCTAAAACGTGATGTATATCTAGACACTCCAAAGTTAAGAGTCCTCTTTCAAATCCAGAATGGAAATATATACCTGGCTGGCATTTGCAGTTGCAACATTGACAGTGAATCCAGCTGGGGCATGCCACTCATCCCGTAATTCTCTAGTTGTAGAACTGACTAGTCTAACAGAATTTGAGGTAACCTGATCCAGAAAAGGTAATTAATTTATACTCACGGATAGAGAGAAGAGACCAGATAACTATTCAGACAGAAAGCTAAGCTATCAAAATCTATCAAATGCATGTCTTTTAAGAGCCCCAAAGCACTAGAAAAGCTTACCTGTACTAGTTGATTGTACACAGCATCATGGCAGAATAAAGTCTGCACTTGAGATAAGAATCCCTCAATCTCTGTTTCTTCCAGTTCATCCTCAAGATTCATGGCTAATATACGAGTTTCACTGATGAAGCTAACTACAAGGAATGTGTCGAAGGCTTCATCAATTGAAGATTTCAATGACCACATTCCTTTGATACCTTGAAGTTCCACAGAGGCCTGTAATACGACGTAATTTAAGATAAGTATCAGATGAGAAAATTGTGCATACAAGACATACAGATTTCACGAGATAAAACAAACCTGTTCATTGATTCCTATCCCATTGCGAACTACCCGAAGAGAACCATCTTTAAAGGCTCCAGAACAAGTTACAACCTGACCTTGCCCCTGTCTCTCGAGATCAACTACACAAAAGTCGACAATAGGCCCTAAGTTGATATACCTTTCCAAGACTTCTACATATGAGCCTTTTGCATCAGGATGTAGATTTAGCTTTACTAGCTGCAATTAGAAAATCAAACATTTTTTGAGCTTTTGTCTTTGCTGTGAATAAAAAGAGTAAATAAACAAAGTTAAATAAATCTGAAAAGGATTATCAATGAAATGGGACACAACTAATCATGGAACCATATCAATTTACATTCTACAGGAACAAGTCAATAAAACAGTGTAGCCAGACTTCATTCATCCCTAGCATACCTGAGAATCGCCATAGCTTGAGCCAACAAAGACAACGGCATTGTCAAGGTATGATATAGTCGATGCAATGGACGTTTCACCCAAAAGCTCAATTTTGAGGCCAGTGACCCTTCAGATACAATACAAATATAATATGTACAAAATATTAAGTTCACTAAAGCTTTTAATTGTTTAGAATATGTAAAATGACAAAGTAACTACACATGTAGACTCACTTTTCTTTCTCGTGTGTTATAACAAGCAGATGAATTAGTCCGGCATGGTCACCAAGAAGATACCTAGAGCCGTCTACATCAACTCTTCCATATGCTTTAGTGATAGACTGGAAATGAAAAATAAATGAAGGTTACATATCAAAACAAAGAAATAAAGAAAGGGATACTCACGGAAAGCTCAAGCAAATCTTCATACAAGCAGGTGACATTATGTTGAAAGGACTTACAGGTCTTATTGGTATTGCTTTGAATGCATTAGCACTACAATAGACAATTGTTTCTTCGCCAATAATTAGGACACCACAGAGAGGTGGTGGTACAGGAATCAGTAGATCAGCACCATTGTCGAGATTATTCTGTGACCATGGACCCTCGACAAAATCCTTATCTTTTAGAGAGACTTCATATGTTTTGACATGACGAGCATCTTTGTTGTCCTATGAAACCAAGCACTTGTTAGTCCAACTGGAGAAAATTCTAGATTGCATTGCAAACAACAGATTACATCATCAAAATAGACGATCAAATTAAGTAGAAAAAAACAAAAACGAAAACTGTTTTAATAGCTATCATTCAAATGAATAAAGTAAAGCTTCTTGCTTAAACTACATAAGCTACCAACAATACATAAATTACCAATTCTGTAAGAGTTCTATAGTGAACTTTAGTAAGAATTACAAATAAGGAACAAGGCTAATACATGACCAATACAATTTAAATGCATGGACAAAAATACTTTCATAGCATATCCATGTTTTGATATTTACATACCTGATAAAGTACTGCAATAGTAGGCTTTGCACATCCAAACAGAAACTTGATATCCAGAACCTGCAATTCCTCTAGCCTGAAATTTAGGCACCAAATTTAATATATCATCCGGTTTTAAAAGGTCTTCTGAATAATCATATCGTAAGGAATTTAGACGACAGAAAGAATCAGATGCATGGAAAAAATGTGCACTAGAACACATTGCATGAGTGACAATCCAAAACTGCAATATTCTTACTGAATAAAACAGTACCTGATATTAAAAGCTTCTTTTAGCTGTCCCTTGTTATCAAATGGAATAACCTGACAGAAGAACCAAAGAAACAGACTACATCATCATACACTGTCTAAGAAAGCAGATCAGTGGAAGTTCAGTAACATGATATAATTCAGTAAACGAGCACATGTGTCAATTTCTTTTAGAAGACAAATATATACCTTGAACAAGCCGTCATACAGATGGAGTCCAATTAATCTACAATCTGGATCAATTATGCCAATCTACAAAATCCAGTGTCAAATCAGAAGTAAGCTACATGACTACCAAACCCTTAATCACAAGGCATATTTTTTAATGAAGAAAAGTATATAAAATTAAGCACTCTGAAACGAACAGTGCAAGAAGGTGATTTTTAATACCTGACCATTGTCTGTTGGTCGGCCTATACGATCTGAAACATCCCCCATTGCTCTGCAAAATGTCAAAATAATATAAAGAATCAGTAGTAAAGTAGATAATGGTCTTCTGATATATTACGACATAACAACTATGTGAGAACCATACATTATTTTTTCTATACTTTGGATATACAGCGAATACAAGTACATGTATCAATTTTGTGAAAGGTAAGACCCTATAATCAAACTATTTAATAAATGCTCAATCAGATTCATGATTCCCAATGTGAAAGGTAAGAACCTAAAACAGATTCCGAACAGCAGAAAGATGGTGTAAACTACTATCTAAAACAAGCAAGTTAGTACCATGCACCAATCGGTACATAGGCTGTGAGTGTAATGCATTTATTTTTAACAGAACAAATGATTAAATTAGGGTACGCATGATCCTAATTTATAGACAAACAGCACAACTGGTTGGTTAACACCAAAGTTGATGCATGAAAAGGTATCATATTCTGGAAACTATACCTTGTAATAAGCTCAGAGGACTCAGCATCCCACTGAAGAACACAGAATTTGTATCTCTCTGTTGCAATGAACAAAAAGTCTTGCGCTTCACCCTACAAAAAACGGTGGACAATACTATCAACATTTTAACTTACTAATAAGACCATTATAAAAGAACACACTAAGATATATACTCACATGTGGCCGGAACAATTCCAGAGTAGCGATTCTTCCATATATAGGAACATCCAGCATAGGCTGCAATATAGGAACATCCAAAAGATTCTTATATTACTGACAAAACAAGCTGGCAACAAATTTTTAAAATTTATACTCTAATCTACATGAACTTAATGCAGATAAACTTGACATAATAGATATGTATATACCTGAAGTCCCTGTGGAGTAAGCAAATGGATCTCGATTCGAGTACATTTCCTGAGAACAGAACAACACTGCTGTCAACCTAACATTATAATGGATATGATATAAAAGATGTTACAACTAATCGGAACAATGCTTAATCTAGAAAATGAGATAAATTTTCAAACATAATTACAGTACTCTCAATATCGAAAAAGGCACGATCTTTGACATGCAATTGAGTTCAGAGCAGAAACAGCCATACCAAAAAAAAAAACAAAAAGTAATCTTTGTAACGTTTTCAAATACCCAGAGACACTAAAATCCTTATACTCATCTCCTGAGTTTGAGAGGTTCTCAATACTCAAACCGCTATTTGACTAAAGCTGCAATTGAAATTTTAAAGAAAGACTTCCACCCTACGGTTTTATTTGTGGAAAGTGAGAAAATTTGTGAAAATTGAGTCGTGATGGGAAAATTCATTGAAAACCCTAAACCCAAATCAATAGCTGCAATTCAAAAGGGAGCGAATTGAAGAACAAAACTGAAAAAAAAAACAAAATTGATAAGATATAGAGAGGAAGGGAGAGTTTCATACGCTACAATGAGATTGAGCTCTTGAGGACTGGTGAAGTTGCCAACGCAAGAGTGAGTGACACTGGTCGGTTTGTGAGCCGTAACAACGTAGTTCCATGAGCTCATCTTCTTCTTCTTCTTCTTCTTCTTCCCCAGGGAATTTGAGTTCCACTGTCTGCGCAAGGGCCTCGAGGAAGCTTCTAGATTTCTTTAACGAGCTTCTGGAATTTTAACATAGAGAAGAGAGAGCCAAAGGAGGCGAAAATCCAACAAAAGAAGAAAGACAAAAATCGACAAAGACTGGTCGGTTTTGTATTCAGTTGACATATAAGATGAATCATCCGGTTCGGTAATTTAAACCGAACTGATTCGATTTGAGTTAAATCAAAACAAACTTCGGTCTAAAAGGCCCAAGTTTCTGCCTCAAAAAAACGAAATGGTTAATGGGCTTGGTATAGACTAGCTAATTGATGGGCCGGATCAGTCCGGGTAAATCCTGGTAAACCCGATTTCTGAAGAAAACCTAAGTGGGAGATTTTAAAGTTGTAAACTTTCTCCGACCAAATATACAAAATCGTTGTTCCAGCTTCTTCCGTCGCCACTAAACCCTGAGGCTAAACCTAGGCGAGCCAAAGTGCGATAAACGTTAAACCCCTAAGGAGAGTGAGAGAGAGGAATGAAGAACAACAACGACAAGAAGAAAGGTGGAGGCTTTAAGAGAGGAGGTAAAAAGGGTTCGAATGATAGGGATCCATTCTTCGAGCAAGAGACGAAGAAGCGGAGAAAAGTCAGTTACGATGACGATGACATCGAGTCTGTGGACTCTGATGCGGAGGAGGACGGATTTGCTGGCGGAGATAAAGATGGGAAAAGAGTTGATGTTGAAGTGGAGGATGAGGATGAGTTTGCTGATGAGACGGCGGGAGAGAAGAGGAAGAGATTAGCTGAGGAGATGCTGAATAGAATGAGGGAAGCTAAGCGGAGAGAGCGTGAGGAAGAGGATGATGATGAAGAAGATGAAGATGAAGATGAGAGTCTTAAGAAGAGTTTGATGAAGATGCAGCAGGAGGAGAGTGGTAGGATTCGAAGACTTATTGCATCGAGGTAATAAAGAAATTTGGTAGCTTCATGTATTCAAATTCTAAATTTTAGGTTTGAGATTGTTGGTAATTTAGGGTTTATGGGTAGTTTGTGCTTTAGGGAAATGGTTTGATTCTGAAACAAATTAGTGATTCTGTACATTTATTTGGAGAATTTGGTCTGTTTGAAGATTGCTCGATAGTAGTATGTAATGCTTTTTAATGATTCAGGGTTCAGGAGCCATTAAGTAGTGATGGGTTTAGTGTTATTGTCAAGCACCGACGATCTGTTGTATCGGTAGCTCTTTCAGATGATGATTCTAGAGGATTTTCAGCTTCAAAAGATGGTACTATTGTGCATTGGGATGTATCTTCTGGTAAAAGTGACAAATACATATGGCCGAGTGATGAAATTCTGAAGTCTCATGGAATGAAAATGAGGGAGCCTCGAAATAAAAAACACAGCAGAGAATCTCTTGCTTTAGCTGTTAGCTCTGATGGTCGTTATTTGGCTACTGGAGGAGTTGACCGTCATGTTCATATCTGGGACGTTCGTACCCGAGAGCATGTCCAGGTAATGATAAATTTGATTTTTGTTTAGTGTTTTTTTATTTGGTCTCCACCAAGTCTTTCCCTCAGCTTATATAATTATGTGTCTACAGGCCTTTCCAGGTCATCGGAACACTGTTTCTTGTCTGTGTTTCAGATATGGAACTGCAGAAGTCTATTCTGGTTCATTTGATAGAAATATGAAGGTGTGGAATGCAGAAGATAAAGCGTTTGTAGCAGATAATTTTGGACACCAAGGTGAAATTCTAGCCATGGATGTGCTGCGGAAGGAGCGTGCACTTACAGTTGGAAGAGATAGAACCATGCTGTATCATAAGGTAATAGTTCTATCCTCCATGTGAACACTATTAGGAGATATCATCTTAAGGTTTCTATTATTATTCTGTATTTGTAAGTTGTGTTATATGATAATAGGTGCCTGAGACCACCCGTATGATCTATCGTGCTCCTGCATCGTCTCTTGAGAGCTGCTGTTTTATCAGTGATAATGAGTACCTGTCTGGTTCGGATAATGGAACTGTTGCTCTTTGGGGCATGTTAAAAAAGAAACCGATGTTCATTGTCAAGAATGCACATCACGATAAAACTGAGAGAATTACCACCAATGGACTCTCAGGTAAAACCTCATTTAGATCCTTACCATCTCATTTCTGTTGCAATTTTAAAAAGAGCAAACACAAATATCGAGATCTTTGAAAATGATAAAAAGGAGTGAGGAACTTGACATTGCATTATATAGTTACAAAACACTTTTGTTTCGTTCAGCTCCTGATGCTCTGAAATATCTAATTCTTATTTATTTGCTCAACAGAAAACGGTGATGATGAACCAGTCAACAATAACTGTTCAGCAAGTTCTTGGGTCAATTCAGTTGCTTCTTGTAGAGGTAGTGATCTTGCTGCATCTGGAGCTGGTGATGGTTATGTGCGTTTGTGGGCTGTTGACACTAATGCCATTCGACTCTTGCATGAGCTTCCTCTGGTAAATTTTCTTAAACTAGCTCTGTTCTTTAGTGTTGTCTGATAATTCTGTTGTTTGTGACTGATTAAAACATTTCACGTCATCAAGTAATAATCCTTGCAACTTGTGTGATCTTACAGACTGGATTTGTGAACTCTTTGGCTTTTGCAAAATCGGGTAAATTTTTGATTGCCGGTGTTGGACAGGTATGTGATCATCTCATATGTTCTCTTTAGTTTCTATTGTTGTCTTCTTGTGTTTGTAAATGCTAATATCAAAACCTGTTGTATTGTGTAATTGATATGGCAGGAAACACGATTTGGAAGGTGGGGCTGCTTAAAATCTGCGCAAAATGGCGTCGCAATACATCCCTTAAGGCTGGCATAAGTATTTCATTGGGATTAAAAAGTGTTGTTACAAATATTTTTGAGTTGCTAAGCCAAAAAGATGGAAACTGAAGTAATATAGGGATTAGAGGTCTCTGCAGCTGTTGAAATTTTTGCTCCGTTATTTGTTTGTGCTTTGTACCATTTTTAAAAAATACGAGAACTTTTAACATTTTGAGATTCTGATCATCTGATGAATCAAAGAGGGTAAAATTCCCAAATTTTTCTCCCAATAAAAAGCCAAAATGGCTCATATTTTCCCTTTGTTCACCTAATTATTAATGACTGTTGAAGTCATTTTTTCTAATGGAAAAAAATAATCCAAGAATCATAAAATTCAGACTTGATTATTTTGTCAAGATCCGGACATGGATAGCTTTTTATAAGCAAAAAACACCTAAATGCATATTCTAGTCAAGCTTGTGACGTTTCTAGTCTCTGGCACTTCTCGAAGAAGCAGGTCTTGTTGTTGTTGTTGTTGTTCCATTCTCAAAATAATTTCACCTGGATAAGAAACAACAGAGATATCATTAGGTTAGCTCTGAGAAAATATCCATTCTTGCGGAGATAAGAACCGAAAAGGAATCGGTGGACACAGCCAGACACATTAATAAGGACTGGAACCACAGTATACAGATTAGGAAAGATCGGAGCAAGCGTCCATACATAAATAGAATACCACAATCTGAGGACTAGATACAAGATGTATGCAAACAGGATAAGATAGCATAACTCAACAAGAGCACATCTGGCACATCAAGATTAATCGAAAGAGCCATACATAAGACTCAATCCTACATGCAAAACACTAGCTTAACTCTATACAAGACAACGCTTCCCAGGATGAATTCAGCTATCTCAAACACTAGCTTAAATAGGAGAGTGTGATTTTCATTCATCCACTTCAATCACCCTGCTAATGCTATCCGTTATGCAACCTCAAAACGGAAAATTCACAGAAAAGGGTTGAACTTTTAATTAGTATCATACTATGTGAAGTCGAACGGGCCAAGATTGAGCCATTTTCTACAACAACGTAAACTTAATAGCCAGACTACAACTAACTATCAACTCTGCCATTTTCTACAACAAAATGAATCCAAAACTCAGTGATCTATACTAATAAATACTAACCATTTAATCCTATATGGTTCTATTGATCGAAAAAACAAACGGTAAAAGCTCATACCCAAAACAAAAAACAAGAGAAAGAAACGATAGCAGAAGACAAAATCTCTAACCTTTAAACGAAATCATCTCAACTTCTCTTTACTTGAGCTCTTCTTAGCTGCATCCATAACCTTCTCAAGATACCCTTCAATAGGCGGTGTAAGAGTAGCCATACCTCGATTCGCCGGAAACGGTGTCAAATCAGGTTCTAATGCCGCCTTCTTCAGATTCTCCGGCAATGCCTCAATCGCAGCTTTCTTCAAATTCAAAAGCGCAGTTTCAGCTGCACGACGCTCTCTATGCTCTTTCATCAACACTTTACTATACTCCTTAGCGAGTCTCTCTCCATCCTCTTTCGTCAGCTTATACTTGGGCAACTCATCGGCCTCAAAGATCCCCAATGAAATGTAATCCAAACCAGGCGTACCAATTCGGATCGGTTCATCGGTGATTCCCATTGAAGCGGCTCCTCCTTTCTTCTGGATCTCCATATCTCGCTGCTTCTCTTTACTAATCAACCCTAGCTTCTCACGCTGGGCCTCGCGCTCGACCTCTTTGGGAGTCAAATAGCGAACAGGACAAGGAGCGTTTAAGCATTGCTCGTAAAGCTTCTGTTTCTCATCGGAAATCCTTCCTTTTCCCTTAACAGCCTCTTCTCCATCTGCAGCTGCTCCTCCGCCACTACCGCCTTTCTTGGTGGCGACTTTGTTACGCTTCAATGGCTGACCTGTCTTCAGCTTGGCTTTTCCTTTCGGAGTTCCGCTTGCGGAGCATCTCTGGAGAAGGTGGTAACTCAGTGATTCGATGATCGGTTTTGGTCTTGTCACTCGAATCATGATTCTGATTTACCTGAGCTTCTGATTTTTCTCAAACCTTTCACCTGAGAATGGTGTTTCAGCACACGGAAATTTAGGGTTTTCGACTCGGAAGAACTGAAGAAGAAGAGTACTAGTCGACGACGTCGTTTGCATAAAAATAGGACGACGTCGTTTGCATAAAAATAGGACGACGTCGTTTTCGTAAAAATAGGACGACGTCGTTTTCGTAAAATAGGACGACGTCGTTTTCGTAAACAAGTAACAGGACGCCGTTTAGTGAAATTCGTTCATTAGCATTTGTGCCTTTGCTGAAGTCACCTGCAACTTGTTAAGAACCATTTTATTTTTGACAAGAAATTGGCTATAACGAAACTGTAGCTTCCAAACATCAAATTGGAGTTAGCACAGAGAATTTGCTGAAAAGTAAAATGAGCCAACACACAAGTAGAGAAACAAAACCCAGTTTTCTCTTTCAATAAAATAATTAAAAAGAGCAATTTGTCCACTATGATCTTTCGAGGAGCCAAAAAAAGAGAGTGAGAAATTGCAGTCAGTATGGGCTGCTCTGTTGTTGTCTCTTCTGGGCCTTGAAAGGATCTCCTTCTTCAGCTTACCTTTTTAGTACTTTATAAACCCAGAAAAAAATCCTCTGTTTCTTTTGTTTTCCCGATCGCGATATCAATTATTATTCTTCTTCTGGAGAAATCTCGTGTCTTTTCTCAATCGCCATGGCTCTCTCAACTCCTCTTTCTCAGGTTTCTTTTTTTACTTTCCTTATTATATTACTCTTTAACTTTTTTGGTTCCTGAGATTATTTTTGGATATAATGAAAGTTTTGGTTTTTGATTTCAGATGTCTGTTACACTTCCAACTGGGATTGATGGGTCGAGCCGATCTATGATCAAGGTGAACAAAACTGATATTGATTACTCAATTACTGATCTTTGTTGTTCAGATGCTTAGATGGTCCTGAAATTTTTTGTCTTTTTGGTTTTTGGGTGGGTTTACTTCTGATGTAGACTTCTAGTAAATTTGGTATTTGAAAGGTACACTCTTTAGAAGTAGAAGATGACAAAAACTGGACTTTGCATCTAGCATCTATTGAGAAACGAAACTAGAATCCTTTGGGGATTTAAAATATTTCTTTAGCATCTCATCTAGAAAAAGTGGAATAAGGAGATTTCCACGTTGACCTTTTGGTTCTGTCTCAGCTGCAGAGTATAAACTTCACTGAGACGTCATGGGGTTCTCGGCTTAGACTAGATTCCAAATCCAGAAGCTTAAGTGTGAACAAATGGTCCACAGTATGTATGTCACTTCAGCAAGCAAGCAAATCCAAAGTCTTGGTTACTCCTCTAGAACTTGAAGATCCCAAGGAGACTCCTTTGAATTTGTACAGGCCTAAGGAGCCTTACACAGCAACGATTGTTTCGGTTGAGAGAATTGTTGGTCCGAAAGCACCAGGGGAGACTTGCCACATTGTTATTGATCATGATGGTAATGTTCCTTACTGGGAAGGACAAAGCTATGGAGTGATTCCTCCTGTAAGTGCTTTTAACTCTGTTGCTCACAACGCATTGCCTTCTACCGATAAATGAGTTACCTCCCTCCATTTGGTAACATTTCCGGTTCCATTTGCTGTATTCTTGATCGGTAGGGCGAGAATCCCAAGAAACCTGGTGCACCTCACAATGTTCGCCTTTATTCGATTGCTTCAACAAGATATGGAGATTCTTTTGATGGAAAAACAGCTAGTCTGTGTGTCCGTCGAGCTATTTACTATGATCCGGAGACAGGAGAAGAAGATCCATCCAAAGCTGGTGTATGCAGCAACTTCTTGTGCAATGCTAAACCTGGCGATAAAGTTAAAATCACTGGTAAGTTACTGTATAGAAAACCTTCCTTTTGTTGAATTTTGTGGTATTAAATGTTCGATATTGTTGACAGGTCCGTCTGGAAAGGTAATGCTTTTACCTGAAGATGACCAGAAAGCTACTCACATAATGATTGCTACTGGAACTGGTGTTGCTCCATACAGAGGATACCTAAGACGTATGTTTATGGAGAACGTGCCAAATTTCAAGTTTGATGGGCTCGCGTGGCTATTCCTTGGAGTGGCTAACTCAGACAGTCTTCTCTATGATGAAGAATTTTCCAGTTATCTCAAGGACTATCCAAAGAATTTCAGGTACGACAAAGCGCTAAGCAGAGAAGAGAAGAACAAGAAAGGAGGGAAAATGTATGTGCAGGACAAGATTGAAGAATACAGCGATGAGATCTTCAAACTTCTGGACAATGGAGCACATATTTACTTTTGCGGGCTTAAAGGAATGATGCCCGGGATTCAAGATACACTTAAGAGGGTTGCTGAAGAGCGAGGCGAAAGCTGGGAGCAGAAACTTACTCAGCTCAGGAAGAACAAGCAATGGCATGTTGAAGTGTATTGAGTTAATATGGTATCTATGTGGATTTCGAAATTCCTGCAAATGAAATCATTAGACATGAATCCCCATATATCTTTCCTCTAAATTCAAGAAACAAAATAAGCTAAAATTTAAGTCTAATAAATTTCTTTTTCCCCTGGTTTTGTTTCCTTTCTGGCCTGATATTACCAGTGGCAGGCACTCTTCTTCCTGTTTCTACCGGGCTTGCCTCCTCTACGCTTCATCATCCTATCTACTCTCTTTTGACCTTTCCCAACCTTAACCCCAACTCCTTTCTTAGACACGACGAGTTCTTTTTTAGGCTTCGTTGGCTCTGCTGCTTTCTTGTATAGCTTATCTATCATCTTGTCCTTTGAACGGTTTGATATATCTGCTATGTCAGATATTGTATTTTCCTTCTTCCTCACTTTCTTAAAACTTTTCATAGCAGCTCGCTTCTTCCGTGCCTTGGCCTCAGCCACTTTCTTGGCTGGACGAGAGTTGATTTCTTTAAACTGAGCTTTCATTGCATTAACTTCTTCTTTTGTCACGGGTTTCATCGGCTGTCTATGCTTCTTTTCATCATCCAAAAACCACTTTGGTAAACCTTCGTCCTCAAACATGTATTTGTTAAACCAGAATCATCAAGCATCTCTTCTCTCTGCTTCTTCCTTCATTTTCTTGGCACAGGCCAATATCTCGGCCTTTGTATGAACCTCTTCATCTGAGTCTGAATCCATAGTTGAGCAGGAACTATCTCGAAACCTTCTTCTTTCGTAGAACTATTGGGAAAGCTCTGATCAAACAACAAGCCTGCTTTCCGCTTTTAATTTTCAGGTTTAGAAAGGATTTTTCCCTGTTTCTCAGTTGGCATTTGGTCTTCACAGTCAGCATTTCCCAAGTCTCGTTCTTCCATGGCTTCTGAAAATATATCTTGACTGAACCACTGGTTGGATATGTCTTCCTTTGTTTGGACCTCTCCATCATCAATTGTTACCACAAGAGGGTTTGCCTCATCCTTCTCTTCATTCATATCTGAATCGTAATCGAGTTTCATTGCTTCATCTTTATCATTGTCCTGCAATGCCATAGCAACAATGTAAATCAAAAGTAAATTGGGGTAAGCAATGCTATACCTCCAGCTTTTCAGCGTGTGCCTGCCTAGCCCGCTTCCTTTGCTTTTCAGCGTGTGCCTACCTTCTCTCTTCATCATATACCGGTCATATGCCTCATCAAAAATCTCTTCCATTAGTTCAGTACATCTGTTAAAAAGACGATATAAAATTAAATAACTGCACAAACTTGAGGAATGTATGACATTCTTGAAACAAGCACTCTACAATCTACAGAAAAAGTATGTGGTTAGCGGTGTGACCTCTGACGTTCTTCATCAGAATCTATAACACTCTCACTAAAATCATCTGAAGCTCCCTCTTCGTTGTCACTGTCATCGGCGTTGCTATTATCATGATCATCTTCATCATTGTCAACAGCCATTAGCTCTTTCTTTCCCTGAAAAGAATCATTGAATAAAACAACTTACAAGCTAATTCAGAGTAGAATCATACTGATAAAAAAAAACAAAACTCAACAATCTGTGAAGAAGCTTCTTTGTCTGTTTCTTCTTGCGGTCCGCTGTGTTTTTCAGCTCTTCTAACTCATTGAGGAGTTTATCATCCTCATTTTCCTCATCTTCCTTTCCCACATCAAGGTCCTTTTTAGTTCCATCTTTTTTTTCAGGAGACAGAGCTTTCCTGATTTGCATTCTCCATCTACAAGACAGTGAGTTCAATGTTCGTCAACTGACTAATATCATTTCTAGCATGGATGGTAAGTGAACGTCTTAACAGAAACATTAGTTTCCCTTAAGCCAATCCTATCTTTCATTGGCACCAGTTTTACGGAAAAACTTTTAGCATTCCACACACAATACCTTATCTCAGAACAGCATAGGTTAAAAACAAGAAAGATCCATAATGGAGTAAATGACACAGTTCTTACCTTAGGATATGCCTGAAGTCACTCTTCCCCAAAACAGGAAGATCGTCGCATAATATTTTAATCTCTTCAGTAGTAAAATTGTTTTCCTTTAAAGAAAGAGATGCTTGATCATCAAAGGATATACAAGTAACTGTGCCAAGAATCTCAAGAGGCTTTTCAGACCAGATGAAATCAGCAGCAGATGCAACTTTTCTCAGAATGGACTCTCCATCTTCATATCCACCACATTTTCTCTTCTGTTTTGATCCTCCAAGCACATCCATGACCTACAAACACAGCAAGTATTAGCCACAAAACTTTAAGGGAATGGGTGAGTTGCAGAAAACCACACTCCAAATACCAAACACCATAAATAGTGATCTACCTTTCTTGCAGGACCTTTGTAATTCAAACTCAAAAAGATATATTTCTGCAGATGCTGAACGACTGGCCAGCGGTTTAAACACTTCAACGTTTTCAAACAGCTGCATACCAAAAAAAATTACTATTAGTAAGATGAAGAACTGGAGAGTAAAAGCAAACAGTACCTTGCCTAGAGAGTAGAACACAGAGTTGTAATCTCGAGACCTGAAAATCTAGGAGCAGAGAACAACATTGAGAAACTTTTTTATGTCAAAAGACACATCACTATATGATGTTAGTTCAAAGCATACCTTGGTGATGAAGTTCCCCTGAGGAGCTAACAACTCTGTGGCCAGTTTCAAGGAATCAATAACCAAAGCGTTTTGGCTCATAGCTTCTTGCGCCCATGCACCACCGACGTTAGGAGACCCATCATGCTTCTTCATCACTTGCTTGATCTTGGACTTGCACTCGGCCGTCTGCGTGATATCCTGCTGGATAGAGAGACAGCCATGCAAGGGGCTAGTTAATTTTAACAAGATCGATACCTAGAACGAAGCTACCGACCAGAGCTTTCTGAACGGCGACCTGCATCCAACCACCGGGTGCGGCGCAAAGATCGAGAACGGTACGTGAAGAGTGGAGAAAGTTGTACTTTGCGTCTAGCTGGAGAAGCTTGTACGAAGCTCGAGAACGGTATCCACTCTCCTTAGAGAGACGATAGTACGTATCCAAACGATGCTTTCCTTTGACCTTACCCATTGTGAGATTTTTTTTTTTCTTTCTTTCTAGGGTTTTGTTCTGTTCTATAACAGAGAAAGAGAAATAGAATATAAGCTAGTATTGAAGTTTTCTGATACACCGGAACTTGACATTGAAGAGAGGAGTGAAGAAGGAGAGTGAAGCTCGTAACAAACTTTATTATTGATGTAAAAGAATATTACAAAGCTTAATCTGAAATTAGAGTATACACAGAGTATTTATACTCTTTCTAATACTAAGCTAAACCAAGATCTTAACCAGAAATAACCGGTTCTAATAACCATCCAAGTATCTAATATACCCCCCTCAAGTCTTTATCTTCAAACTGTCTGGTTTGGGAAGATAAAGACTTGAAAGTGACATTTTTGAGAGCAAATGGTAGAAAGGTCCTGGATGTAGTGGTTTAGTGAGAATATCAGCATGCTGATTATCAGTGGAAACATGGAGAGTCTTCAAGTTTCCAGCTTTGAGTTGATTCCGCACTGTATGACAATCAATCTCGATGTGCTTCGTTCTCTCGTGAAACACAGGATTATTGGCGATATGTAATGCAGACTTGTTGTCACAAAAGAGTTTGGCTGTACACGTGACTTTGACATGAAGATCTCTGAGTAGTTGCTGCAACCATATGATCTCACATGTAGCTTGTGCCATGCTGCGATACTCTGATTCTGTACTGCTTCGACTTGCAACTCCTTGCTTCTTTGATTTCCAGGAGATTAAAGAAGAGCCTAAGTAAATGCAAATTCCTGTAATAGATCGTCTTGTGTCTTTGCATGTTCCCCAATCCGCATCAGAAAAAGCATTCAAACAAAGTTCTGATTCAGCTGAGTAAAACAGACCTTGCCCTGGATTACCTTTGATATATCTGAGTACCTTATTCGCAGCTTGTAAGTGAATGTCTGTAGGAGCTGAGATGAATTGACTGAGTTGATGAACCGCAAAGGTGATGTCTGGCCTTGTGATGGTAAGATAGAGTAGGCGTCCAATCAATTCTCTGTAAGTTGTTGGATTTGGCAAAGCATCTCCCATATCTTTCCTAAGATGTAGATTTGGATCCATAGGTATCGGACTTGGTTTACAACCTAGTAAACCTGCATCTTCAAGGAGATTCTGAGCATACTTCCTTTGGCAAACAGAGATTCCTTTAGCAGATCTTGATATCTCTAATCCCAGGAAAAACCTTGCTGGTCCTAAGTCTTTTATCTTGAATTTTGTCCTTAAAAGCTCTTTTAGACCTTCAACTGCTCTATCATCATTGCTAGCTATCATGATATCATCAACATAGACCAAAGCTGCAATGAATGATCCATTCTTCACTTTCACAAACAGAGTGTTATCTGCTGGCGATTGAACAAAGTTTGCTCCCAAAAACACAGATGAAAGTCTCTTGTACCATTGCCGTGAAGCTTGTTTTAAACCATAAAGAGACTTGCGAAGTCGACAAACCGGATTAGGGGGCAAATTTGTATCTGGTGGTGGTGTATAACCTTGTGGAAGGCTCATGAAGATCTCTTCATCCAACTCACCATGAAGGAAAGCATTAGACACATCCATCTGTGTCAAGCTCCATCCTTGTATAGCTGCCAAACCAAGTATAAACTTGACACTTGTTAGTTTTGCAACAGGTGAGAAAGTATCAATATAATCAATACCCTCTTGTTGTGTAAAACCTTGTGCCACTAATCTGGCCTTGTATCGCTCAACTGTTCCATCAGGGTTATACTTAATAGTAAACACCCATTTGCATCCAACCACATTCTTTCCAGATGGTAAAGTTTCAATATCCCAAGTGTGATTAAGCTCAAGAGCCTGAAGCTCTTCACCAGCTGCTTTAATCCATTTTTCTGATTTCATGGCTTGGGCAAAGGTTTTAGGTTCAGTTTCTAGACTATAAGAGAAAATATAAGATTGGTATTGGGGACTGAATTTATCAAGGGAAAGGACAGATTGTATTGGATATGGAGTAGTATGGGGTTTTGTGGGTTTCTGTTTAGGGGAAGGATAAGTAGGAGAAGGTGTAGAAACGGCTAGGATAGGTAACTGATGAGATATGGCTAGAGAACAGTGATACTGAGACAGATAACTAGGTGCTTTAACATTACGTTTAGGCCTAGCAATAAGTACAGAATCACTATCTATTCCATGAGTATCTACAGTATTATTATTTTGAATGGTACTAGGGACTATAGGTGCAGAAGATGATATATCAGTATGCATATGCAATTCAGATGCAGTTTCATCATCATTATCATCAAACATGGACAAAGAATCAACAAAATGTAAAGGTGCAGGCATTGGTAAAATTGTATTAGGAAACATATCAACAGACTTGTGTAAGTATTCAGATGTTTTAAAAGGAAAAACAATTTCATGAAAGACAATATTGCGAGAGATAGAAACTGAATGAGACTCTAAATCTAGCACTTTATAACCTTTGTAACCGGATGGATAACCTAAGAAAACACAAGGTTTACTTCTAGGTGTGAATTTATTTCGAGTATGAACAGGTGTAGAAACAAAACAGAGACAACCAAAGTTCTTTAAAAGACTGTAATCCGGTTCTTTATGACATAGTAATTCAAAAGGAGATTTATGGTTTAACAATGGTGAAGGTAACCTGGCTCTGATACCATATTGAAGTTTTCTGATACACCGGAACTTGACATTGAAGAGAGGAGTGAAGAAGGAGAGTGAAGCTCGTAACAAACTTTATTATTGATGTAAAAGAATATTACAAAGCTTAATCTGAAATTAGAGTATACACAGAGTATTTATACTCTTTCTAATACTAAGCTAAACCAAGATCTTAACCAGAAATAACCGGTTCTAATAACCATCCAAGTATCTAATAGCTAGGGTTATAAGCTAGAGTTTGATTAGGGTTTTACTAGACAACATTTTTTCCTTTTTCTTTTGTTTCTATTAATGTTTTCAAATAAAAATAAACGGTTACAAGTTATGACTAAGTCATAGTCTTTTGCATAATTTGAAAGAGTGGAAGAAACTTTAGCATACATAAAGCATAAATATGACAATTCTTGACCTGTAGCAAGCTTGTACCTAGTTATTTAGTGTTAAACTACTACTTCCATGGATACTTAAGCTTCATGCTTCTGCTTCTTTAATATCAAAATCAACACTCTCCTTAGTCATCTTTTTTCTTTCAAGAAACTCAATAAGACCCTTAAGCGCAACATCCGGATTCTTGCTGGCCATAAGCTGCTCTGTGATTTCAGCTGGAGTTGCTTTCACTTCAAGGAACATCTTCTCAAGAGGCTCAAACAAATTGTGATCTTCGGTTTCAAGATACAGTGCAGCGAGTTTCTTGAAAACAACAGGCGTACAATAGTCCATGAGTATATGAACATCCATCCTTCCTGGTCTCAACAATGCTGGATCGAGTTTCTCCTTGTGATTTGTTGTGAATATTATGATTCGTTCCTCTACACAGCTTGACCACAATCCATCAACAAAGTTAAGTAGACCAGACAAAGTTACCTGATCCAAAAAGACAAGAACAGAACACAAAATCAGAGAAACTGAGTCGAGATAAAGTATAATTAATTATTTAGTGTATCACTCCCTGGAACCTTAGGATCCTTCTTCTTTTTCATATCCTGATTCTCATCATCTTCTTTATCCTCGTCTCTAGCATCTGCTCCACTACAATCAAGATCTTCCATGAGAAGAATGGAACGGTTCTCAGTCATAGTGAGAATCTGTCTAAGCATTTCATCATGTTTAACACTCTGAATCTGAAGATCATAGATATTAAAGTTCATGTGGTTAGCAATTGCAGCAACAAGCGATGATTTCCCGGTTCCAGGTGGACCGTAAAGAAGATAACCACGTTTCCAAGCTCGTCCGACGGATTTGTAGAAGTCTTTTCCACTGGAGAAAGCGTCTAGGTCACGGATCAATGTATTCTTGAGCTCAGGTTCCATTGCTAGGGTTTCAAACGTCGTGTGATGTTGAAAAATTGCTGATTCCCATCTTTCACATTTTGAATTGTAAGTGTTGATATTGAGATTTTCTCTGTGTGTCAATAACTTCACCGATGACTTGGCAATATATGTGAAGTAATCCGACATAATCTTCTCTCTAAACTCCTTCTTACACGTCAAATGAAAGTACCTGAAACCAAAATACAACATCATCAAATTACCAAAAAAACAGTCAGAACACGAAGAATCCAAAAAGTACTTACACACTCAGATTAGAATAGAGTACAATTAGAAGAAAACAAATCACAAAATCAGTGTCAGAAATACAAAGTAACTACAAAACAAAGGATAAAAAAACGTAAATGACTCTCAAAATAAAGATTCCAGTGAAAAACAAAAAAACAAATTTTAGAGATCTGTAATTCTGTATTGAGAATTTAACGTCAAAAATACGAATTAATTACATAGTAAGCGTAATTGGACACAAATTAGAAAAGTATCCTATAAAACAAACAAACAAAAAAAAATAAAGTTTGTAAGGGGTTATGTTTGATTTTTGTTTATTTCTTATGATTCTTGTAGAATATCTTAGAAGTAACTGGACTCAGATTATATGTTTGTCGTAATATATACGGACTCAAATGAGAAGAGCGACAGAAAAAGAAAAAAGCAACCAAATTTCTAGGGTTACATGTTGAGAAAAGCTACCTTTTTTGGTATTTTTGGTGAGGATTGTTGTCTCTATCAGAGAGAAGAGTCCATTCAAGAGGAATCCCTTCGAAATCATCTGTGATTTTGGCTTTTACGGGTATTCCAAATTTGGGTTTAGCCATGGGATCCTTGAGGTTGCTGGAGCTGACGAGGAGACTTCCGGTGGAGATTCTTGTGAGAAGAGTCGGCAAGTAAACTTGAGCCGCACGGAAAGTTTGGTTTGTGACGTAATCGCTCTGTTCTTCGATGATGAAGGTGAAATTAGGGTTGAAATAGGAAGAGAAGTAGTCTGTGAATTTGGAGACGATGAAGTGACGGATCTTGGCTGGAAGGATCTCATGGAGAATGGTTCTGAAGACGATCGTGAAGGCAGAGAGAGATGTGTAGATCGAGAAAATTGCAGAGAGTGAAGGGATTTTGGTGAAGAAACTAGACACCATTGATGTGAACTGAAGAAGATGGTGTGTGTGTGTGTGTGTGTGGATTAAGCAAAAGTGAGTGGGTGTTGTGTGTTTAAGAGAGAATGAGACAAATTTGAGGAGAAACTTTTCGAGTACTATTTTAGAAATGGGAAGGTTAGAGAGTAAGTTCGTGGTTTCCTCTTACGGAAAGAGATGTTTTCTTGGTTAAGCTTACGGAAAGATGTGTTATGTTCAATGAATGTTGATAGGTTACTACTTAATAGAGAAACAGTAGTAAGGCTATTACTGAAATGTATTTAGTATTTACCATCAAGAGCCTCACCAACATGTGAGCTTGTCTTCAACTACTGAAATTATGTAACCAAGAAAGAAGAACCTTTGAATCCCAAACTGTTTTGTTGCAATGGCTTTTAAGCTTTTTCTTGTAACGGCTAAAATATTGAGTGTCAAAGAGTTTAATTAGGTAGGGATTATGATTATTTTTATTATTATAGTATTTATTAAAAAAAGCTCCATAAAAATGTGTTATTTAAGAGTATAAATTCTACAAATCGTTTCGATCTTGGGATAACTAATAATTAAGGGCGGCATAATTAATAATTAGGGTTCCAATTCCAAGGTTAACCATTTCTTCGTCTCTTGAGATTGTGAGTAGCAGCGTCGGACGATTTTAGGGTATTTTTCAATCTCTGTAGTGCGGGTTTTGCTTAGATTGGATTCCTCTGTTTCCTCTGTTTTTTTCCAGTCTAGGTGAACTTAGGAAAGCATCAAACTTTGAACTTCATTAGCGCTTCCTTCTTCTTTTTGGATATTTTCGTGTTCTTCTCAAGTTTATACAGATTCAAAAAATACAAAAACTTGAGTTCATGTCTCCTCATTTCTGATTTGGTGTCATTTCTCTGTTTCGACAGGAAAAAAAAATTTATTGGATTGGAATCCCTATGGACAGAATCAGTTTCTTGCCTGATGATTTCCTGTTGCATATACTTTCATTGCTTACCACAAAAGATGTCTTGAAGACAAGTCTTTTGTCGAAACGATGGCGGAATCTTTGGAAGTTGGTGCCCAAACTCGACTACATCGATTTTAGAAAAAAGAATGATGCTGATCATGGGAGATTTCTCCTGTTTGTGGACAGGTCTTTGCAATTAAACACGGCTCCAATCTTAGAGAGTTTATCTTTCAAGTTTCATTGGCGGCATTGCAGTGACGTTGATATCGGATTTTGGGTTAGAATTGCAGCCAAACGAGGTTTACGCCATTTCGATTACTGTCCTTGCACTCTTCATGAGCCTAGCAGATTACCACAAAGCTTGTTCACCTGCGGGACACTCGTGGTACTTAAACTCACCAATGTATCGCTTGCGGATGTTAAATTCCCTGTTAGTTTCCCGTTACTCAAAGTGTTGCATCTTCATTGGCTGATTTACTTAGACGATGAAACCCCTCAGAAGCTTTTGTCAAGCTGCAAAATTCTTGAAGAATTGGTCGTGGACCGACAAAGGAATGACAATGTAACAACCATTCCTATAAATGTGCCTTCATTACTAAAGTTAGTCTATATTGGAGAATCTAATGAAGAAGTGTTTGAGTTGAATGCTCCTTCTTTGAAGTGCTTAGAGGTTAAAGATGTTGGTTACGAGTGTATGGTTGAGGATATGCCTGAGATCGTGACTGCAAATGTGGAGGCTATCTATTCGAATACCGACGACATCTTGGGTGCTCTTACATCAGTCAAACGCCTCTCGCTATGTTTACCTTCAGAGGTAAATAGTACTAAATACTTTGAGAGTAGATAACCAAATTACATAGTTTTTTTTTAGTCTTCTATGATTCTATTTGCAGTCGCCGTATCCTACTGGTAAAATCTTCCACCAGCTTGTAGACTTGGAGTACTGCACATGTGATACAGAATGGGATCAACTTATCACTCTTCTCAATCAAACTCCAAAACTACGAGCTCTCAAACTCAATGAGGTAAAGCACTTCACCCTTATAAACTTTTTGGGTGTCAGGGGATTTTGGTCTCCGCTCTAAATCTCTAATCTTTAGTATTGGTCTAATGATATGTCCTCATCAGAGACATGGCTGTTTTTTTGGAGAACTAAGGCTTCATTGGGATGAGCCAAGTTCTGTTCCTGAAACGTTGAAGTCCGGACTTGAAACTTTCGAGTATAGAAACTACAGAGGATGGAATGCAGAGAAACAATTTGCAAAGTTTATCTTGAAAAATTCTTGTCGTTTAAAGAGGGCTGTTTTCTCACCAGTGGTCACCAATTTGCAGAAGAAACATGGAATGCTCATAGAGTTGGCTCTTTTGTCCAGAGGTTCAACGACGTGTCAGCTCGTCTTTGGCTAAAAAATCTGAAACCAGCTGAATTCAGAAACAGCTTTATTGCATCTCTTAAAAACCATCTGCTCTGATCCTCTACATGGTCAAGCCTTTTCTTCTTTGTTGACTTTCGCCTTTATTTCAAGTAAATTAGTGCTAAAATGATTAGTTTTATCAAGGGATCACATGGTTTTCTTTGTCTCTTTTTCAGTCATCGTGAATTTTATCGATAAAACTATATTGGAATACAGGATGTGATTCTGTGAATGATTTGGTAATACAAAAGCTAACGTATTAACAATTTTAAAATTTTGCTAAAGCCTAGAGTTAAGCTTCTCTAATTCCATCATTATTCACAGTTTCACCTTTGAAGAAAGTGCAGGCATCAGCTTCAGAGTTATATCGCTGTAAGGTTGGTCTTGCTTCATATCTATAAGTCCTCTAGACTTCAATACCTGCATAACAAAACAACCCATCTCAGTTAGAGGCAATGTACAGAGGAATATATAGAAGGGCCAAATTTTGTATTGAGAATCAATCACCAGTGTCTCGTAGAACATGCGAGCAGCTATCTTCCTTGTCTTTCCTTCCAAGATCTTGCTCAAACTTAGATCTTCCGATGGATGGCTTGAATTAGGACTACTTGAAGAACGTTCTGTAATATACTCAGCCACGGCTCTGCAATGTTTAATGAAAATGTTACAAGTTAGTAGAGAAACAGTACGGCTCATAAAATGCTATGTGTGGTTTGTTTGAATCTGTATACCTTGTTCTTCCTGAAAGACCATCAAAATCTTGTGTACTCGGTGATCTTACCGGGGTATTGCCACCTACTTCTAGGAAAGAAAGTTCCTGTATGGAACAGCCAAATGGTATTTGGTATCAATGTCAGCAGAAGACCAAGAATGGTTAAAACAAAACACTTGAAAAATGTGAAAGCAAACCTCGCCCGTCATTTCAGGAATAGCTGAAAGCCCCGGGTTTCTTAATCCAGGAAGATCCTCTGGAACTGTCGAAGTTGAAGGCTCTGTTCTATAAGATCTTGTCTCCCAAGGTCCCGGCTGAGTGGTGAAGTCATCACTTCTGTAAGGTGAAGAAGATCTTGGAGGTGGTGATGGCATGTACTCAGGTATATCTTCTGGATTTTTAAAAGTTGAAGGCTTTGTTCTATAAGATACTGTCTCCCAAGTTTGAGGCTGAGTGGTGAAGTCATCACTTCTATAAGGTGAAGATCTTGGAGGTGGAGACGGGATGTAGTTAGGGAAACCACCATCCCTGAAATGTTCGATTCCCATGTCATCATTACTAAATGACTGAGGAGATTGTGATTCTGCTGCTACATACTTTTCATGCACGGATTGAGGATCTCCAACACCTTGGACATCTTCAGTTTGCTGACTTGGAGACCTCAGAACCGTACTATCTAGTTTGGTAGAATCATGAGCTAAAGATTGTGGAACTGGAGAGGCCGGGTTAATTTCTGTTTCAGCTTCTTGAGTAGGAGATGATGCAGGTACAGATGCAGGCTCTTGAAAAGTTTCATCAGTAACAGCGAGATATGGTTTTGAAGCTACACAGTCCTTATCAAAGAGACTGCGTAAAACATTTGAGAAGCCTGCAAGTAAACATATAGAGAGTCAATACTCATTCTACAAAAATAAAGGGCAAAAGAAGGTAAATGAGAGAGTGATTGAGAAATTACCAGTAAACAAAGAATGATTGAAAAGTTGATTCTTCTTTGATTGGTTATCTAGTCTCCAAAAACCAACTCTAGATGAAGGCAACTTCTTTCTCTTACGAACAGTATTAGTAGGATCTTCAAGCCTTTTTTTAATGATCCTGTCCAAATTCATTCATCAGTATGCAACAGGTAATGAAATAAACAAAGTCACAGAAGCAATGGAAAAGTTATTACTTGTTAGATAATAATACTCTGGCCTCATCATAGTGCTTCCTCTTCCTTGGCCTTGTTTGTGGTGGAGGAGGAGTCGTTGGCTGAAGAACCAGTTCAGGTGATGGATGCACTTAACATAAAAAAAAAAACCAAAATGTTAATAAGATGATGATGGTTAAGCATGAAATTATCAAACTATGCTGTTTACTCACCAAAATTTGCAGGTTCTTCTCCAGAACCAACAAAAGATGGAGATCCTAAGCGAAGCTCAAATGTTGAATGCCCTCTAGAATTCAACACTTCTTCTTCAAAACTAGGGACAGTGGTTTCCTGATCCTTCAAAGTTTCATCTAAAGATTCAGTGTGTTCAACTCTGACATTATGTTGTTGTGCATTATATGATGGATGGGACACAGGGCTCAAAGCGTGTGCAGCATCACGTCTTTTCTCAATCTCGGGAACACTTCCAGGAGAACTGGTATTGCTTCTCTCATTAGTGGGATTGAGCGCTTCAGTCAAGTTACTTGGTCTATAGGTTCCAGTATCTAGAGCAACATTGAACTTTCCTAGTTCATTGTTTGGTCCACCCTCATAAGCCATTTCAACATCAGTTTCTCCAAGATTCTCACTCACAGGAGGTACTGTGACTTGGCTGCTTAATTCATACAAAGAGATGACCGCATGAAAAAGACATATACATGAACATATAATGAAGATAATGAAATAGGTATAGTAGAGGAGCCTCACTCGACATCCATCTGGTTAGTTTCTGGAATGATGTCCTGTAATAAATAATTACACATAGAAAATTAAATTTTCCTTCAATAACATGTTCTTGGAGACATGAAAACTGTTAAGAGTCAACTTCAAAGTCATAAGGACACAAGCAGGAATCTTACCTCGTCAAATGTAATAGCAACATAAGGATCAACGCCAGTCGGAATTTGATCTGCAAAATCAACATAACCATCATAATAAACACCTAGAATCATGGTATGATGCAATTTTCCAAAAATACAAAAAAAAAGGTGTAGAAATGGTACCTTTCTCACTAAAAAGATGATTATCGAATTCCCTAGGATTTACAAGAAAAAAAGAAACGTTCTAAGATCTCTCAAGCTTTACAAGAACAAAATAAACTATAATAAACAGTGAAAAAAGATGGATACATGTCGACAGTGTCATGATCTTCCAAGTCAAGCTCGTCCAAATGAAGTGTATGAGGCAAAGTTATCAACTCAACGGGTGCCTTTCTCACATCCTCTGGCAAGTTAACTTGTGGAATAGTAAGAGCCTTCTCTAACTTAGTACGAAGGTGATTATAATCACTGTACATATGATCGAGTTTCTTTGAAAGTATTCGCGCTACACCAACTCGAATGGCACCTAACATTATGGCTGACATTGGTAGTAACTGTTCAGGATCCATTATAAGATCTGCAAAGACAATTACATAATCCTCAAAATTTACGAAATGGAATTAACAGTTCCTGCATATACTCAACAAGCGAATTGATGATAATTCAAACTACTAGAAGAGGAAAGACGAACCAACTGTTTCGGGTATGTTCATGGCTTTGTACTGACACTTGTTGAGGAGATGTGGCACGTGAGCGGCGAGCCACAGCGTCATCACTGAACTCTTTGGAGGCTTACGATAAGCTTTATTATGCGGATTAAACATTTTGTGCTTCCGTTTTTAAAATGAGTGACAAGTCGAAAGATCCGATGTAGAAATTGATTGGAAAATTGAAGTAACCGTGAACTAAAAGCAAGAAACCCTAAGTTTGTGAAAAGAATCAATATCGAAATACAGGGGACGAAGACAGAGGTTTTTAGGGTTTTATGTGATTTTGGAGAGCAAGAAAGAGATTTTAATTGCGCGGGAAATTAAAAAATGTTCAGTGGCGCTAAATCATATTATAGGCAAAGGGAATATTTGCATTTTTAGAATTTTAAAATTAGTAAATATCATTTATAGTTAGAGATACTCAAATCTTTTTGAATTTTAATTTAGTATTAGTCCAATAGTAAGTTTCTTAAACCAAGCTTGCAGATTACATCGATGAAGAAGAGCTACTTAATTACTAAACCATAAATCCCAAATATGAAACAGAGTCATATATAGAGAGAGAGCTACATAACTACACATATACCTTGAAGCTTATTTAGTGGTAAACTACTACTTCCAAGTCTTCCATGGATCCTTGAAGGTTCATGCTTCTGCTTCTTTAATCTCAGAATCTACTGAGTCATTATCCTTAGTCAACTTCTTGGTTTGAAGAAACTCAACAAGAACCTTAAGCGTGACATCTGGATTCATGCTTACCATAAGCTGCTCTGTGACCTCAGCTGGAGTTGCATTCACCTCAAGCAACGCCTTCTCAATGGGCTCAAACAAAACGTGTTCTTCGACGTCGAGATACAATGCAGCGAGTTTCTTGAAAACAGTAGGCGTACAATAGTCCATGAGAATATGAACATCCATCCTTCCTGGTCTCAGCAATGCGGGATCGAGTTTATCCTTGTGATTGGTCGTGAAGACGATGATCCGTTCCTCTACACAGCTTGACCATAACCCGTCTACAAAGTTTAGTAGACCAGCCAAAGTTACCTAAACAACAACAAAACAGAATCAGAACATAATTATTCAGAAATAGTTTGTGGATATTGATGAATCTTATGTATATAACTCAGTTACACATAACCTGATCAGGATCCTTCTTCTTCTTCTTCTTCTCCTTGTTCTGATTCTGGCCACGTTCTTCGTCAACTTTATCCTCGTTTCTACAAGAAGCATCCGCTCCAGAACAATCAAGATCTTCGATGAGAAGGATTGAGCGGTTCTCAGTCATAGTGAGGATCTGTCTAAGCATCGCATCATCTTTAACGCTCTGGATCTGAAGATCATAGATATTATAGTTCATGTGATTAGCAATGGCAGCAACAAGGGATGATTTCCCGGTTCCAGGCGGACCGTGAAGAAGATAACCGCGTTTCCAAGCTCGTCCCACGGTTTTGAAGAAGTCTTTTCTTTTGGAGAAAGCGTCTAGGTCACAGATCAATGAGTTCTTGAGCTCAGGTTCCATTGCCAGTGTTTCAAACGTTGTGTGATGTTGGAAGATCGTTGATTCCCATTCATGGAACTCTGGATTGTAACTGTGGATCTTGAGATTGTCTCTGTTTGCCAATATCTTCACTGATGATTCAGCAATATACGTGAAGTAATCTGACATTATCTTGTCCTTAAACTCCTTCTTACATGTCAAATGAAAGTACCTAAAAACCCAACATCAAATATTTACAAGTTAATGTCAGAATACAAACTATGACAAAACATAAAGCACATAAGAGTAAAACGTAAGTAAGCTCAGGTGAATGAAAGATAAACTTTTAGGGTTTCTTTTCTAAAATCCCTAAATCTTAGGGTTTCTTGTGTAACATCCCCAAATTTTTAGGGTTTAGAGCTGAGAAGTTACCGTCTCTGTCTGTTCTGGGGAGGAATAGTATCTTTTTCAGAGTGAAGAGTCCATTCAAGAGGAATCCCTTCGAACTCATCGGTAATTTTGGCTTTAACCGGGATCCCGAAATTTGGTTTAGCCGTGGGGTTCTTGAGGTCGCTGGAACTGACGAGGAGACTTCCGGTGGAGATACCTGCGAGAAGGGTCGGCAAGTAAACTTGAGCAGCACGGAAAGTCTGGTTGATGACGTAATCGCAGTGCTCCTCGATGACGAAAGTGAAACTGGAGCTGAAATAAGAAGAGAAGCAGTCTGTGAACTTGGAGACGATGAAGTCACGGATCTTGGCTGGAAGGATCTCATGGAGAATGGTTCTGAAGAGGATCGTGAAGGCAGAGAGAGATGTGTAGATCGAGAAGATTACAGAGAGTGAAGGGATTTTAGTGAAGAAACTAGACGCCATTGTTGGTGTGAATCGAAGAAAAAGTGAGTGGGTTTTGCAATTGTGTGTGTGTGTTTAATAAGAAGAGAGAAGAGAAAAAGTGGGAAGCAAGTTTTCGAGTTGCTATTTTAGGTATTGGTGAAAGGGAAGCTTATAGAATAAACATCTACTACTACATGACATCTACTACATTGCTCAATTTATTAAAATTTTCATTTGTATTTTTATGAACTGATTTAATACCAAAGAACCTTTGACTTTTAACCAAACCAACGCCGTTTTAAATTAATAATTTGCTCTAATTTGTTTATTAAAAAAATGCTGAAAACAAATAATTTCTCTTTAAAAAAAATTAATAATAATAATAATTCCTCTTTTTATTGTTCAACTAATTTAATAAGATTAGAGATAATTGGATAATAATGAAAAGTAAGCACGTAGTTGGGTCAATTTGCCATTTTTATTCTAAACTTTGTTCATCTCTTTCCTTTTGTTTTGTCTATCTATCCTCCCTTTCACAACATTGTAAGAACACCAAATCTCTCTCTCTCTCTCTCTCTTTCTCAATTCCAAATTTTGTGTATGTGTGTATTTTTGGTTTCAAAGATCATTCAATTCCTAATTAAATGCTTTTCTTCAGGAATGTTGAAAGATCAAATTTTTATTGTTATTGGCTTTAATCAAACTTTTTGTTTGTTTGTTTTAAAAAAATTGAAACTTTTGTTTGTTTGTGTCATTATCAACGATTGTGCGTGATGGGTATTTGTGTTGTTGTTGAATGTAGGATTTTGTTTGATGATTGTTGAGTTTTGAAAGAAGAGCAATGAGCAATTATGCAGGCGGACTCGGCAAGCCTGGTTCAGGTATGACATTATTGATTCTTTCATTTGTGGGTTTCTTGGTTGTATCTGTTTATGGTCATTTCTAGAGATTCAAGACCAATTTTGGATTTTATAATGGCTGGAGAATCCACAAATATAGTTTAAGGTTTCTGATTTCGTTGAGCCTCAATGCACATTGTGTTTTAACAGGTAAAAGGAGAATAAAGGATCTGTTAAATCAACCTGATAACCGAGTCTGTGCTGATTGTGGCGCTTCTGATCCTAAATGGGCGTAAGTTATCGCTCCTAAACCTCTCAATTTGTTTTCTTAATGTAGTTTGCTAATGAACAACCTGTTATTTTAAATTAGTAAGCTAGAAACTTTTCTGAGCCATTTTATTATAGCATATCTTATGCTAATGCAATGTGTTTGGTTCTGTAATCTGTATGCTCCCTGTTCATTTAGGGGTACTTGACCTTCAAAAGTTCTCTGTTCATTTTCAACTTGACCTTCAAAAGATGAAAATCTCACATTTCTTTACCATAACCCAGAGTTACTTATTCACGTTACGAGATCAGCTCTTCTTCTACATGTTTAGGTGTCTTTAGTTACGTTTCTTTGTTAAATAATCAGTTAGTAGCTTATTTCAGATCAGCAAATATCGGAGTATTCATTTGCTTAAAATGTTGTGGTGTGCACAGAAGCCTCGGCACTCATATCTCAAAGGTGATATATAGCCTCTTTGCTTTATTACATTTTGGTTTCCTCATTTCCTGTTTGTTGTCTTTTTTTCTTCATTGTGTACTCATAGTTTGGTTTCTCTCCAGGTTTTGTCTGTGACACTTGATGAATGGTCAGATGAGGAAGTTGATTCCATGATTGAAATTGGAGGAAATGCGTCTGCTAATTCAATTTACGAAGCTTTTGTACCTGACACATGCTCTAAGCCTGGACCTGATGTTAGTCATGACCAGCGTATGAGATTCATTAGGTAAGAAGCAAAAACAAAATACTCTGTCACAGGATAAATCTATTGTTGTTTATGAGTTACTTAAACCCTTGAATCTTTATTTAGGGCAAAATATGAACTTCAAGAGTTTCTGAAGCCAAGCTTGCGGATTAAATCGGGGAAATGCTCAACAAAGAGTTCACCGTTTCTTACATCAAGTCTTTCTAGAAAGATTATGGATAGTTTTCGCACAAATTCATCGTCACAGAAGATGGTAAAGCTTCTAAGTTCTAACTTGCATAAGTTCACGCTTCTTATACCTTCTTCTTGCATGTTTTGAAATCGGTAAATTTTGACAGTTTCAGGAAGGAATGGTAGAGTTTATTGGATTGTTGAAGGTGACTATTAAGAAAGGTACTAACTTAGCAATCAGAGACTTGATGTCAAGTGATCCATACGTTGTGTTGAATCTAGGGAAGCAAGTAAGTGACTTGATTTGCATCTGTTTGTTAGCTTTGCACCTCGTTAATCTTGAATAAAAAATTTGTTCTTTCTTTGACTGTCCAGAAACTTCAGACAACTGTTGTAAATAGTAATTTGAACCCGGTATGGAATCAAGAACTCATGCTGTCTGTTCCGGAAAGTTATGGTCCAGTGAAATTGGTAAAAGCAAATTGATTTTTCATTGATGATCTCAGTTATTGCTGAAATGTATATCTTAGTGGTATTTTTTTCTCGATTTCTATGTGATTGCAGCAAGTGTATGATTATGATACATTTTCTGCTGATGACATAATGGGAGAAGCTGATATTGATATCCAACCTTTGATAACATCTGCAATGGCTTTTGGGGATCCTGAAATGTTTGGGAATATGCAGATTGGGAAGTGGCTAAAATCAAATGATAACCCACTAATAGATGACAGTATCATTAACATTGTTGATGGGAAAGTGAAACAGGAGGTCCAGATCAAGCTTCAGAATGTAGAGTGTGGAGAATTAGAGCTAGAAATGGAATGGCTGCCACTTGAACAATAATTGTCAAATAGGTCTCATAACATTCTATATTGCATTGATTCATTTTTTTTTTTTTTTTGTTTTATTGTCACTCCATTCGTTGGAAGTTTTCTCAACTCTTTTTTGGCGTATTTGTAACTCATTTCAGAGGAACATGTATTTTGAAGTTTGTATAACCCAATGGATTATGATAATGTTTATGATTGATGGAAAAATAACTTTTATTTATGCACACCTTTACTTGTTTCGTAGCATTGTCAGAATAAACACTTTGGAAGGAAGAGACTTCATCTTCCTTAGATAGACTCTGCAATTTCCTTTCCCCTCGACATCTAATGTATTGTCCCCTATTTTTGCTGAGACGGTCTCTTAATTTGCCTTACCTACCCCATCAAACACTTTGGATTTTTTACAAGTATTGCAGCTACGGGCAGAGAATGCGACCGAATCCATGTTTCAGGCTTATCAAACAAGAATAAAGAGCTAAGGATATATTCCAAAAGAGAAGAAGTTCGAATTATCATTAGAATGGAACGGAAACACGATTGATCAATTATTTAACTGGAGCTTTACAAAGCCCCAAAAGACAAAGTACTTAGTTTTAAGTAAACAAACGGTACAAGAACTACTTCTTCTCAAACCATAACAGAGACATTTCAGAAACCACCACGGAGACGGAGGACGAGATGAAGGGTAGACTCCTTTTGGATGTTGTAGTCAGCCAAAGTGCGACCATCCTCAAGCTGTTTGCCAGCGAAGATGAGACGCTGCTGGTCCGGAGGGATACCTTCCTTGTCCTGGATCTTGGCCTTCACATTGTCAATGGTGTCGGAGCTCTCCACTTCCAGTGTGATGGTCTTCCCGGTCAAGGTCTTGACAAAGATCTGCATACCACCACGGAGCCTTAGCACCAAGTGAAGGGTCGACTCCTTCTGGATGTTGTAGTCAGCCAAGGTGCGACCATCCTCAAGCTGTTTTCCAGCGAAGATGAGACGCTGCTGGTCTGGAGGAATACCTTCCTTATCCTGGATCTTGGCCTTCACGTTGTCAATGGTGTCAGAACTCTCCACCTCCAAGGTGATAGTCTTCCCGGTCAAGGTCTTGACAAAGATCTGCATACCACCACGTAGACGCAAGACCAAGTGAAGGGTTGACTCCTTCTGGATGTTGTAGTCGGCCAAGGTACGACCATCCTCCAACTGCTTTCCGGCAAAGATCAACCTCTGCTGGTCCGGTGGGATACCCTCTTTGTCCTGGATCTTGGCCTTCACGTTGTCGATGGTGTCCGAGCTTTCAACTTCCAAGGTGATTGTCTTTCCGGTGAGAGTTTTCACGAAGATCTGCATACCTCCACGCAGACGCAAGACCAAGTGAAGGGTAGACTCCTTTTGGATGTTGTAGTCAGCCAAGGTTCTGCCGTCCTCCAACTGCTTTCCAGCAAAGATCAACCTCTGCTGGTCCGGTGGGATACCCTCTTTGTCCTGGATCTTGGCCTTCACGTTGTCGATGGTGTCAGAACTCTCCACCTCCAAGGTGATAGTCTTCCCGGTCAACGTCTTGACAAAGATTTGCATACCTCCACGAAGCCTGAGAACAAGATGAAGGGTGGACTCCTTCTGGATGTTGTAATCGGCAAGGGTTCTGCCGTCCTCGAGTTGCTTTCCGGCGAAGATCAACCTCTGCTGGTCCGGAGGGATACCCTCCTTGTCTTGGATCTTGGCTTTAACGTTGTCGATGGTGTCAGAACTCTCCACCTCGAGAGTAATCGTCTTTCCGGTTAGGGTTTTGACGAAAATCTGCATACCACCACGGAGCCTGAGGACCAAGTGGAGGGTGGATTCCTTCTGGATGTTGTAGTCAGCCAAGGTACGGCCATCCTCCAACTGCTTTCCGGCGAAGATAAGCCTCTGCTGATCCGGGGGAATGCCCTCCTTGTCCTGGATCTTGGCCTTAACGTTGTCGATTGTGTCAGAGCTTTCCACCTCGAGGGTGATAGTCTTTCCGGTGAGAGTCTTAACGAAGATCTGCATCTGTAATTCAGAAAAAACAAAAGATCAATACAAGAACGAATATACACAAACAAGAATCAATCCGATCAAAAGACTAACACAAGATCTGAAAGACGAGAAGTATAATTCAGACGCTATGAATCAAAATCAACGAATCGACGGGTAAAATATACAGATCTGAGACTAATACAAACCCTAATAGAGAATTCAGATGAGATCTAACGATGAAACTCAGAAATTTTTCTTCGATCAAAAGATAAAACAAATCAGATTCAAAGAACAGAGACTCAATCACGATCGAACGAAACAAAATCGAAGAAACAGGATCAGGAATCCGAAGTTTACCTTTGATCACGGTTGAGAGATTTGAGAGAGAAGGATTGTTTTTAGGTTTCGAGAAACTGGAAAACGAATTGTGAAGAAGATGATGTCTTAGGGTAATGATTTATAGAAAAGGAAGAAGACGACTCGGTCACGAGAAAGCTAAGGCGGTGAAGCAATAACCAATAGAGACTTGACACGTATGTATAATGACGTGTATATTAAGCGTTGTATACACGCAAAAGTTTTGTTTTTGGCCTAGTTTTTAGGTTAAAGGAAAAGTATATAATTTTGTGCCTTGAGTTGATAAACACGACTCGTGCGCCGTGCGCCGTGTGCAACCACTTTAAACGCCGTTTATTACCACCAACTTGTGTCGACACGGCAACCACAATTTCTAACGGGGCCGACGTTGTGATTTAACGATCGTTACGATTTCTGAATTATTTATCTTTCTTTATTTTTTTTAAATAAATGGTGGAGCTGAAATATAGCAATAATTGAAGTGGTTCGTCTCTTCCATTCCCGAAACTTCGTGCTTTTTATCGTTTTCATTTTTGTAATGCAAGTGGGCTTTTTATAAAAATTTGGAAAAGTATCTTCTTTATCCGAAAAATAAATTGGAAATAATCCTTAAAATTTGTATCAAGTTGGTGTGACAAGCCAAGTTGGTTTGGTTTATTTGGTGTGACTCGGTTAAGTGTTATTTAATCAGATATATCAGTGGAGTTACTTTGAGCTAGGCCCATATATAACACTCGTGGGCTCACTCAAAGCCTCGTCCAATAATATTAGTCATTTTTAGTATGGGAATGGATCCAACGATACACAAAGCATCTCTCTGTGCTGCTAGCGAGTTGTGTTTGCTGCAATTAGGGGTATGTGTTCGTTATCTTCTTGTTCTTCATTTCTCTGTTTTCAAGTGTATGAATTGAATGAGAGTATTAGAAAAAGAGCTTTAGATGTTTGAGAATTGAGAGACATAAAACTAGTACATTGTTCTCATGTCCTTTACACAATATAACATTCAAACTTATTATATCAACAGCTACACAAAACACTCCCACTAGTCTTGATTAGTACTAGACTATGTTGCAATGAGATTTCTAAATTGTTTCCTTTCTGGCATAAGTTTAAAAGATGTGTTCTCCAATCTCCATTGGTATCATAAAGGATACCAAAGGCGTCTGGATGTGAGTTTTTGTAGCTCATGCCTTGGGCTCTCTTTCTCTTTTTGTGCTGCTAGTGTTTTTAAGTTGTGTTTGCTGCAATTAGGGTATGTGATATGTTGCAGTCTTTAGGGTTATTCAATTTTTATCTTCTTTGTTCTGCATTTCTCTGTTTCAAGTGTATCAGAAAAAAAGCTTTAGATGTTTGAGAGACATAAAACTAGTACACTGTTGTCATGTCCTCTACAGAACATAACAACATTCAAACTTATAAAGAGAGTAAACTCTCTGGGTTTTTACCAACAACTACATAAAACACTCCCACTAGCCTTTAATTAGATACTAGACTATATAGCTTTGTCTTACAAACCACTTGAACAACTAACCTAACAACTCCTATAGCTTTAAGTAGACTGATTCCATCTAGTTTAGTTCTTCTGATTTCCTTACTTGGTTTGAATACAAAACCTGCATTACTCAACAGTCTATGATCTAGTCTTGTTTCTCTTTTTGCAGAAAGCTGTGAAATGGAAAGAAAACTTTGAAAAAACACTAAAAGCTATAAGGAAAGAGGAGTAAAATTTTTGTTGCTGATGTATCATACAAAATGTCTAAAGAATTGTGAGTTAAGAGCCACGAGGAACAGACGTATGGGTAACACCTCGTGGAACCATCCAAATTACACCGGTTGAACCAGTAAAACCGTTCCACTCGAATGACTTATCTTCGTTCAATACGTTCTCCTTACTCATAAAGAAGTATCCTTGTTGAGGCAGGTTTAACCTTGAACCTTACTGGTCTCTTTAAAGAAACGTCTGGGAACCACTACAACTGTATCCCCGTTTTCTACACCGTTCCACTCAAATGACTGATCCTCGATGAGTATTTTCTTTTTGTGGATAAGGATATACCCATCTTGAGGCAGTTTCTTTATATCACCTCTCTGTTGACTCCGAACCATCTCCTCTCTCACTTTTCTCACTACATCCGTAGAGTTCACATCCACCAGAATATTCATAGGTGACACAAGTACTTTCAGTTCTGTAATAATATTGTTGCTCTTAACCTTCACAGGCGAATCTTGAATCTTAGCAGTGGTCTCTTTGGCTGAGTTTAGCTGTGGAGATGGCTTCCTTTGACGCATTTGAACATTTTTATTGCGATTCTTTGTACTAACCTTCATCATATTTGAGACATTGTTGTTGCTCCCAACCTTCATAGACAAATCTTGAATGTTAACGGTCTCCTTAACTGAGTTTGACGATGGAGATTGCTCTGTTTGATGAAGAACTTCATAACCGTTGCTGCTCCCAACCGACTCTGACAAATCTTGAATGGTGCTGCTCTGTTGGGTTGACTCATCAGGCCGATAACTATATATCTTTTTGATCTCTTCAGCTGTCAAAGGCCAACCTTGCCTCTCAAAGTACTCTTCAACTGATATCCACGGTTCTGGAGGTTGCTCGGTTTGGGGCACTAGATCTTCGTTGTTGTGATTAGGGTTATCTTCAGTAGAGACGTCGAGTTGAAGACAAGAATCGCGGAAGATCCGGCATTGTTCGACGGTAAGATCCTCTCGGAGAATAACAATGCCGTCGACGATTAGGGTTTGTTTCGAAATTGGGATACGATGAGACTTCTCGATCTTCTTCTTGACCTCTAACAGTGTATCTCTGAGATTCACTTCAATCTCTAACGATGAGCCACTCAGAATCTCGACGAGAAACTTCATTACTTCAGTACCAATGGTGTTTCAAGATCAATGAAGACTGGTGAGGAAGAGAGTCAAGAGAGAGAGAGAAAGTGATTGCTTTGTAAATAAAGTATCATCAGAACTTGGTTTTTATATCATTTTCATTTCACGTATACCAAATAGCCTAGCCTTCTTGGTTACGTGTTTCTTAAGTCAATGAAGCCTCCTCGAAGAATCTAAATCGTTGATTGCCTTTCTAACTTACATTGATCCAACGGTAAATGTTGCACTATTTTATGTACGTCTTGGTTTAATACAAAGCCAAGAATCAATTGTATCAACACTCTAGTGGATAAAGAGGGTTTAAAGTTTAATAGAAACTATGTTCGAGTAGAGACGAGCTTAATATGTGTGTGACACTGACATATGTCATCATATCATATGAGAAGAGCTATTAGAACAATTATTTTTTTTAATATATTAAATTATTAATTTATATTTGGTAGAGATATATTAGCAAAAGAGAAATTACATATGGAATTATATAATATAATCAGCTTTTATATCCTAAACCAACCAAATATGTGATTTTAAAGTATTTATTGTAATATGGAATATTGTCATAATTAATGGAGTATTGTTATATTAAGAAATGTCTAGCTGGATACGAGAATTTCCGACGATCCCGCATTGTTTCACAGTAAGATCATTTCGAAGAATAACAACGCCGTCGACAACAATGATTTGTCTGGCAACCGGGATATATTGAGACTTCTGGATCCTATTCTTGACCTGTAACATTGTATCCTTGTTATCCATTTTAACCTCGAACGGTGGACATGAACCATTTAGAACCTTCACAACAAACTTCATTATTTTATCAACAAATGTAGATTTAAGTGATCGTTTTGTAACGAAAATAGATAAATGGACAACTATAAGAAGATGAAGTAGAATAAGGGGTGGTATTGGTTTGTGTTTATATAGTGTTTTAATGACCTTAAATGTTATGTAGAATCTGTTGTTATTCAATCAAAATTTAATTAAACTCTTTTAAATTTTGCTGTTATTAGTTATTGATTTGTAAAAATTCATTTAAAATCTTAATAATAATGGAGTTATTGAATTCATACTTTTATAAAGTCATTAAAGGTTTTGTGTTATTCAATCAAAACAAAAGAATCTCTGATTGTTGATGAATTAAATTATTATGTTATTGGTTTATGATTTTAAACATTTTCTTTACAAATAAAGTCATGAAAAGTATCATCAAAATAGAGAGATTGTTTGAAAGACTATGATTTTCTCAAAGTCATCTAAATTTCTTATTTATGTAGTAAAATAGAAGTACACATTTCAATATTAGACACTTTATTTGTAAAGAAAAGTATATAAAATCATAAACCAATAACATAATAATTTAATTCATTAACAAATAAAGAGTCTTTTATTTAATTGAATAACACAAAACTTTTAATGATTTTCTAAACTTCTGAATCCAATAACCACATACTTATGAAGATTTAAAATGATTGTTTACAAATCAATGACTAATAAGACCAAACTTTAAAAGAGTTTAATAAAATATTGATTGAACAGATTTTACATAACATTTAAAGTCATTAAAACACTATATAAATCATTAACCAATACCACCCCTTATTCTACTTCTTCTTCTTATAGTTGTCCATTTTATCTATTTTTATTACAAAACGATCACTTAAATCTTAATTTGTTGATTGAAATATAAGTTTGTTGTGGAGATTCTGAGTGGTTCATCGTTTGAGATTGAAGTGGATAACAAGGATACATTGTTGGAGGTCAAGCAGAAGATTGAGAAATTTCAACGTATCCCTATTTCCAAACAAACCATTGTCGTCGACGGCAATGTTATTCTTCGAGATGATCTTAATGTGGAACAATGCAAAATCGTCCAAGATTCTTGTATCCAGCTAGACCTTTCTTAATTATGAAAATACTCCTTAATGTAGTCATTACTACTTTTGTTCAAACATTTTTGTCATCACTAATTAATTAGTTATTAGCCAATATTTTAATTAGTCAACACTTAGAGTATTTCTTACCATTTTAAACCAGTTATATATGTGGTCCGTAATTAATTTTGGCCATTTTGCATCGAATAATTTTGGAAAGAAATATTTTTGATTAAATTTTGAATTGGTTGATAATTGGATTAAAAACAAATAAAAATTAGACATGTCTTTAGTAACAGCTGCATGAATATCGAGATATTAAATATTTTTGGTAAATATCTCATAATTAAATATAGAGAATACATCCGTTGAAGATAATAATGAAAGATTTCCAAAGATCTTACTGTTACTGCATCAACCTCTCATCTGCTTCCAATGAGGATATGGAGCAACATGATCATTGTTGTTGTTGTTGCTCTCAACCTTCACGCTCGTCGAGGCTCTCTTGTTACCTCTTACCATGACCGGCGAATCTTGAACCTTACTGATCGCTTGGTTCGTCTCAGTTTGGTAATTATAAATCTTTCTCATCTCATCCGCTGTCAAAGGCCAATCTTGCCTCTCAAAGTACTCTTCTACTGGAATCCACGGTGCTAGCGTTTGTTCAGTTTGCGGCATTTGCATTTGATCATCGTTGTCATAAGAAAGGTCTAGCTGAAGACATGAATCGTAAACGATCTTGCATTGTTCCACGTTAAGATCCTTTCGAAGAATAACAATGCCGTCGACGATAAGGGTTTGCTTCGAAACAGGGATACCTTGAGACTTCTCGATCTTCTCTTTGACCTCTAACAATGTATCTGTGTGATTCACTTCAATCTCGAACGATGAGCCACTTAGAACCTCAACGAGATACTTCATCTATAGAGACTACTGATAAGACAACGAAGAAAGAGAGATATGTATATGAAAGTGATAAGTTTTGTAAGTAAGTTTACGTAGAATTTTGTTTATATAGCTTTGAAATGGACCTTCTCAAGTCAATGAAAAGCCTCGGAGAAGAATCTAAACCGTCTATATTTATATTTACCATAATGATCCATAACGGTTAAAAGAAAGATTTAGATTTGACCCATTAAACCGGAAAAGTTGACCGTCTATGTTTTAAAAGGGAATGTAACTTGTTGACCCATCAGTGGTACTTCTTCGATTAGTATTTTTCTTCTTGTGATAAATTAAAGGGAATGTAACTTGTTGTTAAAGATTAATAGAAACAAGTTTAAGCTCAAAATTATTTATAGGTAAATTACATTAAAAAAAAACTTAAATAGGAGACTTCTGAGAGGCTAAACCCTTCGATACAACAAAATGTAACCATAGTTTTTTTTGTTCTATGTATGGACATAAATTGTTGCTAGAGACCTCTTTTTGAATCCAAAGAGTCACGGGTCATAAGATAGACACAAACACTTCTAATCCTTATCATAATATAATTAGGAGACTTATCAAACTAGATAATCCTTATCTTCAATATTTCCCAAGAAAATACATAACCCTCGTATCTTTACTCTCACTGGAATTTGGCATGATCACTAGTAATATTATCACCATTTCTTTGGCGAATCTTGAATGCTATTGCTCTCTATAACTGAGTTTAACGGAGGAGATTCCTCGGTTTGAACTTCTTGATGAATGGTCACAGTCGAATCTTGATGACCGTTGATGATCTGTTTTGATGCGTCTGACGGTGGGGATTGATTGTTGTTCCTCGCCGAAGAATCTTGAACGTAAATTGCATCAGTTTCCACGGGGCAGAAAAGTTTATTTTTCAAGACAAGTTCGGTTGTCAAAGGCAAGTCCTCACCGTAGATGAGATCTCCGATTGAGTTTGACGGTATTGGCACTGGAGATTGCTCTGTTTGAGGAACTTGACCGTTAGGGTAAGGAGGAGATACGAAGGCTATGACTGGAGAGTTGTGGAGAAGCTTGCATTGTTCGATATAAAGATGATCTTGAAGAACGTTGCCTCAGAAGAAAAGGGTTTGTTTCGAAACAGGGATGCGTTGATACTTCTCGATCTTCTGCTTCATCTCCAACACTGTGTCCCAGTAACCCAATTCAATCATGAACGTGTAGCCACTCTGAGTTTCGAAGAGCACATCCATATTTGTGTCAACGGTGTTTCAAGATCAATGCTTGAACAAGAGAGTGAAGAGAGATGGGGAGAGAGAAATATCATAACTTGTTTAAATATCATTTTGAAGTCAATGAAAGTCTCATTAGAAAAATGAGAAACATCATAACTTGGTTTAAATTTTACTTTGCAGTCAATGAAATCATCATCAAATAACCTTAACCGCTCGATAGTTCTTTTTACCAAAATGATTTGACGGTTGTAACTTGTAAGTAAGCATCTGAATCTAAATCGTTGATTGGCTTTCTAACTTACATTGATCCAACGGTAAATGTTGCACTATTTTATGTACGTCTTGGTTTAATACAAATCCAAGAATCAACACTCTAGTGGATAAAGAGGGTTTAAAGTTTAAAAACTCTGTTCGAGTAGAGACTATCTTAATATGTGTGTGACACTGACATATGTCCAGTGACATATGTCATCATATCATATGAGAAGAGCTATTAGAACAATTATTTTTTAATATATTAATTTAAATGTGGCAGCGATATATTAGCAAAAGAGAAATTACATATGGAATTATATAATATAATCAGCTTGAGAAGTATCTGATTTATATTCTAAACCAACTAAATATGTAATTTTAAAGTATTTATTGTAAATGGAGTATTGTCATAATTAATGGAGTATTGTCATCATTAAGAAAGGTCTAGCTGGATACAAGAATTTTGGACGATCTTGCATTGTTCCACAGTAAGATCATTACGAAGAATAACAGCGCCGTCGACGACAATGGTTTCTTTAACAACAGGGATACGTTGAGACCTCTAGATCTTTTTCTTGACGTCAACAATGTATCCTCGTTATCCACGTAATCTCGAACGGTGAACATGAACCATTCAGAACCTTCACAACAAACTTCATTGTTCTATCAACAAATTAAAATTTAAGTGACCGTTTTGTAACGAAAATAGATAAAATAGACAACTATAAGAAGATGAAGTAGAATAAGGGGTGGTATTGGTTTGTGTTTTTTTTTTGGTTGAGGTATTGGTTTGTGTTTATATAGTGTTTTAATAACCTTAAATGTTATGTAGAATTTGTTGTTATTCAATAAAATTTTAATTAAACTCTTTTAAATTTTGGTGTTATTAGTTATTGATTTGTAAAAAGTCATTTAAAATCTTATTAAATATGGAGTTATTGAATTCATACTTTTATAAAGTCATTAAAGGTTTTGTGTTATTCAATCAAAACACCTACAATGTAACTTGTAATTGAAGTTTCCAATTTTTATTGTGTTAGTATTACCGTTGATAACTTTATGGTCTTTTTTTTTTGGTAAATTAGAAGACAACGACCAATATTTTTGAAAATGTGTTATATTGCCAATGAACAGGCATAAATATATGTTGTGGGCTAATGCATGGATTCCAAATAAAAGGATGCAAATATCACAAAATTAAATACTTCGAAATATATTCAGCTTTTTCTTCGTTATGCCAAAACAAATTGAATCTCCCTTTTATGTTCTATCTAAGACTCTAAAGCTCACATGCCTTGTGTTCTCTCTCTCCCTCTCTCTCTCTTCTGTGAACTTTAAAACTTGAAGAAAGATTGAAAGCCATAAGCAAAGAAGAGACGGCAGAGTTATTAAAACCTTCAAATATGATAAAATCCACATATATAACTTTTTTTGTTGTTGTTGCAGTACAATGTATCAGAGCTTTTGTGAATCTAAAGAAGGGTGTGACTTAAGAGCTAGGGGTAACATATTTGGGACGGATCTCAACTGTAAAGTCGAAAGGAGTAACACCATTCCACTCAAATGACTGATCTTCGTTCAATACTTTGTTTCTGTGCGTTAAGAAATAACCATGTGGAGGCAGAGGTATAAGACCCATCTCATAACTCTGAGCCAACTCGTTTCTCAGTTTCTTCACCTGGTCCGTCGTGTTCACATCCACCTTTATGTTCAGCCCAACTTTACCCCCACCGTAATATGGCGTCACAAGTACAAACATTCTCTGCTCCCGGACTTTCTTTTTTTTCCTCACCTTCATACGCGAATCTTGATACTTAACCTTCTTAACTGAGTCTAACGGTGGAGGTTTCTCGGTTCGAGGCACTTGATGATTACTGTCTTTGTTGCTCACAGCCTTCACAGACGAATCTTGAATGTTAACGGTCTCTTTAACTGAGTTTGACGGTGGAGATTTCTCAGTTTGTAGTTCTTGATCAAGAACCGTCACAGTCAAATCTTGATGACCGTTGGTGATCTGTTTTGCTGCGTCTGACGGTGGAGATTGATCGTTGTTCCTCACCGGTGAATCTTGATGACCGTTGATGGTTTGTTTGGCTTCGTCTGACGGTGGAGATTGATCGTTGTTCCTCACAGGCGAATCTTGATGACCGTTCATGATCTGTTTGGCTTCTTCTGACGGTAGAGATTGATCGTTATTCCTGACCACCGGCGAATCTTGATCGTATACTTCATCGGTTTCCTCAGGGAAGAAAGGTCGAATTTTCGAGACAAGTTCGGTTGTCAAAGGCAAATCCTCACCGTAGATGAGATCTCCGACGGAGTTTGACGGTATTGGAACAGGAGATTGCTCTGTTTGAGGAGCTTGATCGTTAGGGTAAGGAGGAGATACGAAGACTAGGACTCGAGAGTTGTGGAGAATCTTGCATTGTTCGATATAAAGATGATCTTGAAGAACGTTGCCTCAGAAGAAAAGGGTTTGTTTCGAAACAGGGATGCGTTGATACTTCTCGATCTTCTGCTTCATCTCCAACACTGTGTCCCAGTAACCCAATTCAATCTCGAACGTGTAGCCACTTTGAGTTTCGAAGAACACATCCATAATTGAATCAATGGTGTTTCAAGATCAATGGAGAGACTGCTGACGAAGAAAGTGAAAGAGAGGGGGGAGAGAAGAAGCTTGGTTTAAATAAGGAATACTTAGGATTTTAGTACATTTTTCATACTTAATTAGTAAAGTAGTACAATTACTATTTATAATTGAAAAATTAGTCAATTTTCCCTATGTTCGAAGACTTTAAAACCTTCTCAACCCTCTCATATTTAAACTAAATGCCATTTAACTTACTTTTTATATTTTTTTTCTCTCCTTTTGTAATCTAATAAATAAAATATTAGTTAATATTATTTTATTTTCTGAATTTTTTGATAATTAAATTTATATATATATATATACAGAATTTTTATTTTTACACTCATATTTACTGTATATTATAGAAGTTATATGAATAAAATATGTATATATGTACAGAAATATATGTACATATATATATAATTTTACAAGTATAAACACTTTACAGTTAAAATATATGTACAAATACCTACAATCGTACAAAATAATGTATGTACAATACAATTGTACATATATAAAAAGTTGTACATCAGTATTTCTATACATATACGTCTTTCGGTACAGACATACAAATGTACGAATCATAATTTGTATAAAATATATTTGAAAATACTAAACAATATGCATATCAAATTGTAGAGAAAAATATGATTTTTACGTTTCTAAATTTTTATTTAAAAAATAAATTCATACAACTAATATTTTAGTTATTAAATTAGTGGAAGAATGTAAGAAATAAAAAAAATAAAAGTTGATAATATAATAGAGAGAAAGAGAAGATGGAGGGCATTTGATATGAGTGTAGGACAATTTGGTAACTGCAAAAATTCTATTAGAGAATAGCTTCGATTAGATACACAGTAATATATGGGGTTTTTACTATTTGTAAATAGTAAAGTGACTATATACCATATTAAGTTTAGAAAATCATATATATAAAAGTAAGGTTCCACTCTCTCCTTATTGGTGGAAAAATATTTAAGGATTTAATTTAAAAAATAAAATAAAATAAATGTTTATGACAATCATTCAATACAAAATTTAATTACATTATAAGTTATAATCAAATGGCAAAGAAAATGAAAGGACTTAATCATATATCATTCAACAAAATAAATAAATAAATAAATGTTTATGACAATCATTCAATACAAAATTTAATTACACTATAAGTTATAATCAAATGGCAAAGTGGAAAAATATTTAAGGCTTTAATTTAAAAAATAAATTAAATAAATGTTTATGACAATCATTCAATACAAAATTTAATTACACTATAAGTTATAATCAAATGGCAAACAAAATGAAAAGACTTAATCATATATCATACAACAAATTTTATAAGCCTTATTGGTGGAAAATTATTTAAAATCATATATATAAAAGTAAGGTTCCACTCTCTTTATTGTTCCATTTTGTATTTATTTTTTAAAATATAATATTTATTTTTAACCAAAAAAACACATTTAATCATATACATTAATTCATACTTTAAATTCACACTTTAGTACTAAAATGAAACTGAAAATTATATAAATTTCCAAAGACTATTGGTTTTCTATATTGAATTCCAATTAAACACACTATAAATTATAATTATAACTCCTCTAATTTAATTATTTTAAAAATAAAACTTACATCACTTCTTATCATATAAATATCCATTCTCATATCATTCTCTACCATATCTCATATCTTCATTATTCTCTTTGTTTTTTTTTTTAAATTCTTGCATGGGGTGAAAACTCATTTAAAATATCATTGTAAGAGTTTGATTAATTATTTAGTTTAAACTTTTGTTTTCAATTTTATTTATTTTTTGTTTTTATGTATTTCTTTATGTCTTCATTGTTTTTTATATTTTTAAATGTAATACATATGTATAATAATATTTTATGGTTATAAGAAAATCAAGCTAAAGAAACCATCTTCATTCTTTTACTTTGGATGTTTGTTTCTTTCTCACATATTCATGTATATTTAATTTATTTTCAAAAGTATGTAATTTTTTAACAAAATAAACTTTTTGTTATATAATTATCAAACCAATTTGTAAGACATTCTTTTAAGAATAATGATCCTTATATTTAGTTTGTGATTCAACATGTAATAATACAAAGAACATTATAATTTGTTTTAACTTTGAATTTTATACTTGATTTCCTATCTAAAAACAATTTGATATTCCATTTTCTATCTATTATATATACTACAAGGATGAAAAATATAATTAAACCTAGAAATATAACTTCAATTAAGAGGAATATGAAAAGAGATTAAAAATAAAATTATTTCTTGAGAATTTTTAAGGGTTCACTCTCTCCTTATTGGTCCATTTAGCATTTATTATTTACTTATAATATTTATTTTTAATTAAACCAAATATCTAACACATTTAGTCATATATTTTAATTCATACTTGAAATCCACACTTTACTATTAAATTGTAAATTAAATTATATAACCTTTCAATTGACTATTTGTTTCCTCCATTTAACTTCAATTAACACACTATAAAATATAATTATAACTCCTCTGATTCTAATTATTTTAGAATTGTAACTTACATCATATTTTATCCTATAAATACTCATTTTTACATCCTCCTCCACCATATCTGATATTCTCAATATTTTCTTTGTTTAATTTTTAATGTTCTTACATGGGTTGAAAGCTCAATTAAGATATCATTGGAAGAGCTTGATTATATATTTGGTTAAAACTTTTGTTTTCAATTATATTTCTTCTTTATTTTATGTACTTCTTCATTTTTTTCATTATTTTTTAATACTATTAAATGTATAATACATATGTATAATAATATTTTATGGCTATAAGGAACTTACTTTATCGATGGGATTCAAAAATATTGATTTCTGACCATCGCACCATAAGAAAATCAAGCTAAATAAACCATTTTCATTGTTTTACTTTATATGTTTTTTACTTTCTCACATATTCATGTATATTTATTTTATTTTCAAAGTATGTAATTATTTTAACAAAATATTTTTTGTTATATTCAAACCAATTTGTAAGACACTGAAATAAATAAAATTTTATACACAAATAAAGGTAATTTTGTGTATATTTATAAGTTTACACACATATTTGGATAAATTTCAACATTTTTATTGATTGTTTTTATAAAGTTTGAAAAGGGGGTAAATTTAAAAAGTGGTATTATTAAAAGGGTATTTTTTAAATTCTCCCAATATCATTCCTATTTTTATCATTAACAATATTATTGTTTTATCAAATAATACTTAAAAGTACTAAAGAAAATTACTATCAAAATTGATTAATTGAACAATTAATCAACGAATAAATTCAAAAGATATGGATGTATGCTTCTATTGTATGATTTAAATAAATAACATGTAAAAATGTCATAAGCATTAAAATTTATTTAATCTATTTTTATAAGTAATAAATAAATTAAAATTAAATAAATTAAAATAATTAAATAAATATACAATAACCCGCGCATATGCGCGGGACATTACCTAGTGTACTAATAAAGTTTCTTTTTAAATTATATCACAAGTCATCAACAGAATCTTAACCGTCTATAGTTATTTTTACTAAAATGATCCAACGGCTGTAAGTAAACGTTCTTTTGTTATAAGAAAAGACAATTTCTTAGAAAGCAAGAAACTTGAGAAAAGACTGAGATATAAAGCTACAAGGAAGGAAGAGAGACTGCAGAGAGAGTTAAAAGCTTGAACATTTTAGGTATTAAGATCCACCGGAAACACTTCCGTTGAAAATCTCAATCGTGTCGCCGTGATCAACACGGTGCCACCGGAATGACCTGTCGTCGTCCATTACATTCTGTTTATATATAAAGAAATAACCATCTTGAGGCAGACTTAACTGAAACCTCTGTTGAACCTTAGCCAGCTCTTTCCTTAATTCTCCAACGTTATCACCTGCGTTCACCTCCACTGGAATCTTCCTTGTCCCGCATTTCAGCAGCACCATTACCTTCAGCTTCTTCGGGTTGTTGTTGTTGTTGCTCATTGCCATCATCACAGTTGAGTCTTGATGACCGTTGACGAACTGTTCTGTTGACTTTGGCTGTGGAGATTGCTCTGTTTTCAACACTTGGTTGTAGCGGTTCTGGTTACTGGTTTGGTCGGGAGAAGGGACGTAAAGCTGGATACGAGAGTTGTCAAGGATCATACATTGCTCGATGTTAAGATGATCTTGAAGAACGTTGCCTTGGAAGAAAAGGGTTTGTTTGGAAACTGGGATGTGTTGATACTTCTCGATCTTTTGTTTGATTTCAAACACTGTATCCCAGTAACCCAATTCAATGCTGAACGGTGAGCCTTTCTGAGTCTCGAAGAACACATCCATAACTGTATATCAATGGTGTTTCAGTTTCAATGGAGACTGCTAAAGAAGAGAGATAGAACTTAGGGACTTTTTGTAACTGAAGGTTCCGCAGAATGTACTAACTAAATAACCTATTTCCATGGGAATTTCTTTTTTTACAATCTTGAGAATTTTTGATATAAATACAAAATTTGTGTGGATCATTATCTTATTTTCTCAAGTTTTAGTTGTGTTTGATCTTTTTTTTTCTTCTTAAATAATAATTATCTTCCGAGTTTTGTTGTTGTCGTTATGGATATTAATTGATTTTCTGTTTTGTTTTGAAAAGGGATGTTAATTGATTAAATCTTAAGTATTTAACTGAAGAAAATAGTCAAACTTACTCTGTTTTGATTCTGGATTCGATAAGCCTAAATCTTGTCTTATCGGACCTCTTCATACCATTGCATTGAGCCATTGAGTAATGATTGTTTACTGTTATATACTCATTTGGTCTAACTTGAGTATCAAGTTTGACTAAAATTAATGTTTTCTGTAATTAAGGCAAATGCTTACTGTATAGTGCCATTTACTCATTTGTTTTTAAACACATATCAAATGGATCTCGTTTGGGCCTGGCCCATATAAATATACAAAGTTGTAGCCTTTGTAAGTATCACCCTCGTAAACAACACTGTAGCCTGTAGGTATCGTAAACACAAGTTTCATTGGAGTTAAAAAAAAAAAAAAAAAAAAAACACAAATTTTGTTGAATTAAAACTTTTAAATTTAGCTTCAATAGGTTGTATTAAGAAACTTTATACGATTCTCTTGCAAATAAAAAACATACGGTAAGGAAAAGGTTTTGAATACAAATGTGTTCACTTTACGTAATCTGATTCCTTTCTTCTCCAAACACTTCAAGAACTATTCAACTTTTCCTCTTCATATATAACTCCTACACTCCAAAAACTGTCCTGTTCAAACTCTCCATAGTTTTTTCTTTTGCCAGAGAAACCATCAGAGCACAATGACACCAGACCGAACTACTATCCCAATCCGCACCAGTCCCGTGCCCCTAACTCAACAACCCTTGAAGCGTCACCACTCGGCTAGCTACTATGCTCACCGGGTCAAAGAAAGCCTCTCAACCAGGATATCAAAGTTCATCTGTGCAATGTTTCTTTTGGTTTTGTTCTTTGTAGGCGTCATTGCTTTTATCCTTTGGCTTAGTTTACGCCCTCATCGACCTCGGTTCCATATCCAAGACTTTGTTGTCCAAGGTCTAGACCAGCCTACTGGATTTGAAAGTGCAAGAATTGCTTTCAATGTAACCATACTTAACCCAAACCAACACATGGGTGTTTATTTTGATTCCGTGGATGGTTTCCTTTACTATAAAGATGAACGTGTCGGGTCAAGCCCGTTGCTAGATCCGTTTTTTCAGCAGCCAACTCACACAACGATTGTAACCCGGACGCTTACTGGAGCTTCCTTAACGGTAAATAGTAACCGTTGGACCGAGTTTACTAATGATCGGGCTCAAGGAACCGTGGGTTTTAGGCTCGATATAGTTTCGAATATTCGGTTTAAACTCCATAGGTGGATCAGTAAGCACCATAGGATGCACGCTAACTGCGATATCGTCGTTGGACGAGACGGGTTAATCTTGCCCAAGTTTAACCATAAACGGTGTCCCGTCTACTTCTCTTAGATTGATTGATTGATTCGTTGTTTGCTGTTTTCTCTTTTGTATTTTACTTTTCCTTTTGAATGATTTTGCTTTTTGACGTTTGTAATTTGGATTTGGGAGGTTGTTTTTTTCTTATTAAATGTATGATCTTTGAGTTACATATATCAAAGAAAGCTTTGGCAAAAGATTTGGTAAACGTAAAACTCAAAGCAATTGGCAGATAACTTCAAGTCTTCAACCTATTAACTCAATTTTGTAAGACGAAACAATGTAATTTAGAAGCAAAAGTAGAGCACGGCTCTGTTTTTGGCTCTGTTCTGTCAATGATGGATCAGTTCAGGCTTTAATTTCGACAAATTCAAGAAACAATATCGAAGCAAATTCAATAGAAAAGAAATCTAGATGCTTACGGATAGAGATGAAGCACTGCACGATTTCATAACTCCAATTTTAAAGTGTAAGTTTTTACCTTTGCTACACTGGTGACATGGTCTCGAACAATAAACAGAACGAAAGATAAAAGTATTTCAAATTGTTCTTCAGAATCAACAAAGCAATCTAGGAGTACTTATTTGAGGCTTCTTCACCATGTTTCCGTGGTCGTCCACATAAAACCCAAATCCTGAACAGTTAAAGACCAATCTCAACAAATAACAATACTCAGAAGCCAAATTCTGGTCAACATTATTACCTCCACTAGTTCTTTACTCTTGAGAATTACAACAAAACACAAGAAATATCATCAGCAACAACCAATTACAATCAAATAGAACACAAAACTAAAATTTCTCAATCAGGACTCTTAATATTTAAGTTCTTGAATCTATCGCTATATCTAGCTTTATTGCTTACAATAATGCTGAATAAACCATATCTAGATCAAGAACATATTTACTTGAAGCATCAACCCACAGTATCTATTCTCAAACTTCATAAACACACATTTTAGACCTATCTTATACACGAAAAAAGCGTTTTTTGATCTACGAATATCACTGCATATTCTCAGAAGACATTTCAACAAACACCATGCGTGCATGATGACTTGATGAGCTAAAACACCAACAAATTTCAAACTTGTAAGAAACATTAACAGTGACAGAAAAAATTCGTCTCCTAGCCAAAACGCAAGGTAGCTTTTATCAAGAAGACGCCATGATTGGAAGAAGAAACTGAGACAAATCTTCCCAAAGTAGTCGCCATAGTCAACCCTAACAGAGAGGAAAATGAATAATATACTTAAGATTCCCCAAAAAAACCTTTGAGGCTTTGACCAAACATGTTTCTTTAATCAGATCATTATTTCAATGATTACGACACAAATCTTGAAAAATCTCTAACAGAACACTTTGATGACATGTTTTGAACAAGTCTTACCATTGAAATCAAAATGTTCTGTAATCATGATTGATCATATTGCAGTAATCACAAAGAACAGAACAATAGCTTAATAAGAAACAAAAAAAACATGTCTTTTTGTTTAAAATCCTCTGTTTCTCTGATCTTGATTTTCTTGTTTATGAGCTTAAACTCGATTTCTTCTGCAACAGATCCAACTTATCTCTACCACATATGTCCAAACACAACAACGTTCAGAAAAAACAGCACTTACTTAACCAATCTCCGAACCGTTCTATCATCTCTCTCTTCTCCAAACGCAGATTACGAATCGCGTTTCGATAACGCAACAGCTGGTGATGATAATGACAACAACAACAGAGTCTACGGCGTTTTCCTCTGCCGCGGAGACGTCTCAGTCGCTACATGTCATGACTGTGTTGCGTTTGCGGCCAACGAGACGCTGCATAGGTGTCCGAGAGAGAAAGAGGCAGTGATCTGGTACGACGAGTGTATGGTAAGATACTCGAATCAAAGCATCGTAGGGAAGATGAGAGTTAGCCCAGAAGTTGTTTTCTTCTGGAACACGCAAAACATAACAGAGAATCAAGTGAGCAGTTTCAACGAGTCTTTGGCTGCTTTGTTGATCAAAGTTGCGGTGAAAGCCGCTTCGAGCTCGAGAAAGTTCGCTACAGAGAAAGCGAATTTCACAGTTTTTCAAACTATCTATAGCCTTGTGCAGTGCACTCCGGATTTGACGAATCAAGATTGTGAGAGCTGTTTGAGACAAGCTATTAATTGGTTGCCTGACTGTTGTGATCGAAGAATTGGCGGGAGAGTAATCGTGGCTAGTTGTAGCTTTAGATACGAGCTTTATCCGTTTTACAATGAAACTATTACTGCGGCTGCAGGCGCTCCTCCTCCTTCAATGTTGGCTGCACCACCACTGAAGTTTCCTTCAGAAAAAGGTGAAATTTTGAAACTTTGAAAGATATTTTTATGTTTTATGTTTCAAAAGGTATAATCTTTGATAAGCTAAGTAGCAGAACACAAGTCTGAAGGGTATTTTCTTGTTGTTATGTTTTTGAAATTGTGTGTAGGGAAAGGCAAGAACTCGAAGGTGACAGTAACCGCGGTTGCTGTACCGGTTTCTGTCTGCGTGTTACTTCTCGGTGCTGCGTGTTGTTTACTAGTAAGAAGAAGGAAGAAGCTTAGTGCTGAAACAGAGGAATTAGGTAAACCAAAAAGGATTGAGCTTGTCATCTGCTAGTCTAATTTCTTGAAACTATCTTGAGGATTCCCATCTTTTTTTTATTGTAGATGGGGATAATATTACATCAACAGAAACATTGCAATTCCAATTTAGTGCAATTGAGGCAGCTACTAATAAGTTCTCAGAAAGTAACAAGCTTGGTCATGGTGGATTTGGTGAAGTTTACAAGGTAACTAATTCTTGTAATCATAGTTTAACAGAACAAAAAAAAATAGATTAATGCTGTAAAACAATTCAGGGCCAGCTTATAACTGGTGAAACCGTAGCGATAAAGAGACTATCTCGAGGATCGATGCAAGGAGCTGAAGAATTCAAGAACGAAGTTGATGTGGTCGCGAAGCTACAACACAAGAATCTTGCTAAACTCTTGGGATATTGCTTACATGGAGAAGAGAAAATACTTGTTTATGAGTTTGTTCCTAACAAAAGCCTCGACTGTATCATTTTCGGTATAACAAATCATCATCACTCATTCCTCTAAAGAAACTATCGGTTTTTCGGCTTAGTTAATTTTTTGTTTGTTTGTAGATAATGAAAAGAGAGGACTTTTGGATTGGCAAAGAAGGTACAAGATCATTGAAGGGATAGCACGAGGGATGCTTTATTTACATCGAGATTCTCGGCTTACGATCATTCACCGTGACCTTAAAGCAAGTAACATACTCTTAGATGCAGACATGAATCCAAAGATCTCAGATTTCGGTATGGCGAGGATCTTTGGTGTGGATCAAACTCAAGCCAATACTCAAAGAATAGTTGGTACATAGTAAGTTGTTTCTTCCTCTTGTGATATTGACACTTCAATTAGTTATTTGATTTCCCCATTTTGCTTAAACAAGTTCTCTCTTTAGTGGTTATATGTCTCCTGAGTATGCAATCCACGGGCAGTACTCGGTGAAATCGGATGTTTATAGCTTTGGAGTCTTGGTTCTTGAACTTATAACTGGCAAAAAGAACAGTTGCTTTTATGGAGAAGATGGTCTTGGAGATTTAGTTGCCTACGTGAGTATATTTTTAACCAATCAAGAACTTCTTTAGAAGTAATGTTTTCCAAAACATTCAAATGGAAACCAAAATAATTCTGCAGGTGTGGAAGCTATGGGTGGAGAATTCACCATTGGAGCTAGTGGATGAAGCAATGAGAGGGAATATTCAGACAAGTGAAGTGATCAGATGCATTCACATTGCTCTGTTATGTGTCCAAGATGATTCTTCAGAGAGACCCTCAATGGATAAGATACTTGTGATGATGAACAGCTTCACTGTTACTTTACCAGTTCCAAAGAGATCTGGTTTTCTTCTTCAAACCATGAGAGACTCTAAATATCAACAGTCAGGAGCTTCTGCATCTGATCAGTCAGCAACAAGCAAGTCTTTGCCTCCGTCTGTTGACGATTCTTCCATTACTATTGTTTATCCTCGTTGACTTTTTTGTGTACTCACTGTTTGTAAATAGAGTGTGTAGACCAAAAATGTTGTGTTGAAATTTGAAACTATGTAAAACAACAGATCAAGAATTTATTTAGTTATCTGTTATAAGAGAATTACATAACCAAAACAACTCTTTAAGAAGACAAACATGGAGATTTCCTCACACGACATTGCTAAGATAGCAAGTTGCTCACACAATCAAATTGAGAGCACACTACAAGGTTCCCGATTCTTATGACCTTAAAAGCTTGGTACAGAAAAAATCTAAGCCAAAACCACGATCAGAAAATTACAAACCTCTAAAACAATTGATGTTGTTATACATATGGTAGAGAAACTCGAGCAACCAGTTTTAACCATAACTTAGGCGAGAGTCGAGGAGTTTTGCGGAAGTTTGTCTGCGAGGTATTCCAATCTCACATGCATTCACTCTAGCAGCAAACCGAAGAGAGCATAAGGACTCTCCAGTAGAAGATGGATCAGGTGATATGTTCACAAACATTAAGGTCTTTGAGTCTCCTCCTAAACATGGCTGCTCAAAAATGATTCCCCTTTATTAGAAATAATCTAGATAGACAGATTTTATGCATAATCATTCAGAAGTCGAAATGTAATCAAACCTGGAGCAAATATGTCAACTTTGAGTTTCTGAAAGGAACATGATCCTCTTTCTTAGCCAATGCAAATATAACATCACTCAAAGCAGACAAGCTTTTGTTTATAGCCTGGTGAGGGAAAGAACAAAGATCAAAGGGTAAGTCCAAGAACTCAATGGGAATATCTTGGAAGACTGTATTTGAAAAGGCAAAAACCTGTGTCTCCTTTAACCGCTCTCCGGTTGCCCCGCTCTTTGAGAGTCGCTCACTTCCAGCAAGATCAATTAAGTTAAGAACTCCTTGTACCTGCTGTTCAGTGCTCTGAGATAGGAGAGAGTGTTGATGCTTAATTAGAATTTTATAAGTGAGAAATAAACAACACAAAAAATTTAACAACCGAAAGGCAAAGAAATTAACCTCATTCACACCAGAAATCCGAAGAGTAAACACGAAATGACTTCTTGACGACTGCTCGTTCATATGAGTCTTACCAACGGACCTGCAACATAAGAGTTCACAGTGCTTTAGCTTTGTAATTTGTTATATCAGAACAAATACAGAAACAATTCTCGAAATGCTAGCAATGAATTGAACCAAAGAAAGTAGTATAGCTACTAATACAACACTTGGATATGAAAATAAAAACTGAAAATCCCAAAACTCAAGACAAACCTGCTATGAGCAGCCTGTTGCAATAGTGAGGAAATTTGTCCAATGCTACACACATCTACTATTGTCAGGTCACTGACATGAGTGTTTCCATTAGCATCATGTGTGATTGTATACTGTCTCCCAGAGGTGCTGCTACTCTCTCCTCGTACAGACTCTATACCAATTGTTCGGTTTGTTAAAAGCAAGTCTCTGATGGACTCGTTGTAGATCTCCAACATTGAGACCTACAAGTAAATTAGATATAAAAAATGTTACCAAGGAAAGCATTCAAAACTTAGAATCTTTTAGGAGAAATATGTACCTGCATCTTGTATTTCCAGCCTTGTGCACTAAGAGACTGGCTGGTTTTGAAGATTTGTTCAAGTGATCGAGGGATCAGTCCAAACTGTTCTGGCTTCTCCGGCCTGCCCATCATGGTGTAAGTTTTTCCAGAACCTGTCTGACCGTATGCAAAAATACACACCTGTCCACAAAGATTTGAGAAAGATGCAATGACAAAGGAATCAGTCAAAAGATTTGAGAAAGATGCAATGACAAAGGAATCGGTCAAAATGTTGTCTGCCAAACATAAAGAAGAGTATTTAATAAAATCAGCTAAACTACATATGAACAATAACAATGATTCAAATACTTGTATCTAACTAGCTTTTGCATATTGGGTATCTACAAGATAGTCAAAAGAAGGAAGATACTGAACCTTGTAGCCATCTAATGCACTCTGTACTAGTTGAGATATTTCAAAGAATACTTCCTCCTGAGAAGCCCCATGGTCAAAGACCTTGTCGAAGGTGAAAGGATGCTTGTTACCTAAGAACCCCAAATAAAGCACAAGGCACGTAAAATGAACTAATGTAAGCATCTTATCTAGCTAAGCAAAGTTAAAAAGGTGAGTCTCTGAATATACCACTTTGGACCACATCAATGCCTCTCCCAAGAGATTCAGTTGACGTAGGATAAGCAATAACACTGGCCTCTTGGCGTCCATCATCTGGTAGCAAGGGGCGCACTCGGCAGAAAACACGTATGTTTCCTTTCAGTTCCTGAAATAAAAGCTTTACTTAGCGAACATTAAGAAAGCCAGTAGAACTTAAAATGTATCCAAACACTAAATATTCTGATGGAGTTAAGGTCGGATAATAAGACTAGAAGAAAGAGATCCATCTGGAAAATAAACTTTTAAAAGAAAATAATGATATGAGATTTCTCTTCTAGCCATCCCAATAAACTTTCAGACTTAGTTCTTCGATTATGTACTCATTGCTACGAAGTATATAATTAGACATCTCCCTAAGACAACAAAAGAACCAGAGAACCAGATAACCTATTATAAATATCATTTGCATAGTTTAAAGTAGAGATCCTCTAATTATAAAGGAGATCACAGTTTCTATCATAATCTTACAAGGATGGTGTTATGAAGTTTCTTCCGTAACAACTCTCCTTCACAAAGTTGATGCTCTGCGTCTGCAAGGCGATTTTGCAAATCGTGCATAAGTTGTTTCTGCTCATGATATTCTGTCATAGTATGAGACATAGATTCATCTATCATCTGTAAAAAGTAAAGAAATTTTTAGTATGTCAGTCTAAAGAAACAATTGGCAAAGTAAAGAGTATCTGAAAGTTGGCAGATCACCAATCCATATTTCTCAAGTATAATAAATCACACCATTACCTTAAGCTTTTCCTTAGCAAAAGTTAGTTCCTGCTCCAACATTTTTATACGCTCTTTTTGCAACGAACATGTTTCCTGCCAAATAGGATTGGCATTGTCAGAAAACTAAATATCAGGCAAAATTGAGAACTCATGAGATCCTGATTTTGAACTAACCTCCAAAGATCCTGATTTTGCTATCAGAATGTCCAACTCCTGAGATGACTTTCCCACACTCTCCTTATACATTAGTATCTCATCAGCCAGCTTTTGTGACTGGACTACTTGGCGATCACGATCATCTCGAACTTGTTGGAGCTCACTCCGAAGGTTCTTGACTTCCATCAGCAATGAATCCTTTTGCTTTACCGCTTCATCTTGTGAAACCTTGATCACGGAAAGAAAAGGGAAACAAACTAGTAAGCATTTATATTACTCACAACTTTAGAATTGCAAGAATCACGTCTGTCAGGAATATTTACCCGGCTCAACGCTAGTTGATCTTGTAGTGATTTACTGTGACCTCTAAGAGTAGTTAGGTTCTCCACTATACTTGACTTTTCTTTTTCAGCACGAGTATGTGCCTCTCGAACTGCTTCAAGATCAGTCTGGAGTTTGGTGTTATATTGCTGCAAACTTGTGTTGTACTCTTGCAGCCTTTTGTACATATCTTCAAGGGACGTCACCTAGAAAAAGAAGAAAAAAAATCCACTTAACACAACAACGAAAAGACTATACCAAGTGCTAAGAGAAGTAACAGAGAATGAAACACCTCAACACAATAACCGAGGAAAAATCTGCTGTACCTTATGCTTAGCAACCATTTTCTCTTCTTTCACTCTGTCAAGCTCTTCTCGGATAGTATCATGAAGCTTCTCAGCTGCAACTCTACGTTCTGTTTCTCTTCTGTGGTCTTCAATTGCATCCTAGTGTTCATAACCAATTAGATCAAAACCTTACTCCATTTCCATTATAGGCAGAAAAACCAAACTTAATAATCCACATTCTCCTTACCAACTTGTTTAACTCCTCTTTTGAGAACATTTCTTGTAGTGATGCTATCTTCTCCTTCATCTCTGCTATAGTTGCTTGTAGCCTTTCCTCTGTGTTCTTTGCATCCAACTCTACAAGTAATTTGAAACCACGTCTATATATTCAGTATACACAAATTAATGTTATGGAAAAAAGACATGATGGAAACTAAAATCACCTTTTTCATTGTATCTTTTCTCTGCAGATTCCAGAGAAGAAGTAAGATTCTCCCTCTCCTGGACATGTGTTTCTTCCACTTGTAATTGCCATCGAACACAAACCTTAAGCTTCTTGATAATATCCGTCATTTGCTCAATCTTACCCTGTAGTTACCACAAGGATCCCAATAAGAAAAAAAAACATCATTCAAGCAATACAAACAATTATTAGCTATCAATTAACAAACCTTGGTATCAAATTTCCCAGCTTTTGCTCTCTCATTAAGCAAAGCCAAGACTTCATCTTTTGTAAATTCGACTTTGCTACAATCATCAGTGCTGCCCACATCGCTGTTCGCCGTAACGTCTTGTCTGTTCACCGTCGAAAGAACTTGTCTTCTTCCACCATTACCTTGTGCTTCCACTCTCCTTCGCCTGTCCAAAGTAACACTCGAGAGAGCTTCCTTTTTCTATAACACAGTTCAAAATCAAAAACATCAAAAAATAAGTAAAGCCACAATTTTTTTTTCTTTTAATCAAATTCTAAGAGTACCCATATAACAGGATGTACCCATATGTCACAAAAAACCCTAATCCAAACAATTACATTGAAACATATCACTCTGGGGATTTTCATCACCCACCCATCTAAATCTAACTCAAAAGGTTAGGATGTGAAAGTTAATTGAAGAGGAAGGTGAAGGGGAAAAATAAAATTAAACTTACGACGTTTGGACTAGGCAAAGGAGCTCGATTCTGGTTGCGAAGCAGCGGCATCTTTAGAGGAACCTTCTGATTGATTCCGTCACCTTAATATCGATCCGAGGGAAGGCGCAGATTGAGAAAAAACAAGAATAAGACACAGATCTTGTTTCTTGTGAATCCGATAGGGAGAGATTAGGGTTCTTGAGTTTTCCTAATTGGGAGATTTTTATTTTGATGAAAGAGGAAGGAGAAGGAGGAGGAGGAGGAGGAGGAGCCTTTGTGATTTTGAATATTTGAAAACAGATCGGCGGACTCGTAGATACAGAAAATTGTAACGTTACTCTCTGCTTTGTCCTCCTCGATTTATTTATTGTATTATTATGTAAACTAATTCATATTTAAATAAAATTGGTAAAAGTTATTGGGTCCATTATTGGGTTTATATACTTAAAAACCTCGGCCCATATATGTTAAAAGTTATACATATTTTCCTTTTTTTTTTTCTTTTTTGGCTGGCTAAATAAAAACTAAGGAAAGAAAAATATAGTAAGATAATCCAATTTATTTATGGTTAAAATTTTGTTATTTTATTTTAATTGATTTTTAATATTAGTTAAGTTATATTGAAATGGATGTATTGTCACAGTTTTCAGTTTATGTTAATCATGATTACATCCATATTTAAATAATTGTTGAAAAAAGTATAGGTTCTCCATTATGGGTTATTTTGACTTAAATGCCTCGGCCCATAAATGTTAAAGTGATACATATTTTCCTTCTTCTTTTTTGCTGGCTAAATATGGCCATATGAGAAAGAGAATAAGTAGGAATAGGATAGTTCAATTTGGTTTATGGTTGTTTTTTTTTTCTTTTAAAGTAGAGTTATTGATTTAGTACTCTATTGGTTCCTTGTTAATGTACTTTATAGAAAACAATTGTATCAAAAAGATGTATTTTTAAGTTATCTATGTATTATTAACTAAGATTTGCAAATTTCAAGGTAAATAACTAAATACTATTGGTTTAAAGTTCTAAGAAAAAGTATAATTCACAAAAATTGATGTAGTGATAATCAACTTTTAAAATTTTTCTTTATCTGTATGAAAAAATCTAAAAAGTACATTAATTAGGAACATGGGGAGTATAAGTTTATATAAAAAAAAAATAGAATATAGATTTTGAAATCACAGTAATGGGTTATCAAAGTTAACATTTTGTTTTCTTATATATTTGAACTCCAGTTTATATTCCAACTTTTTTTAAAAACTAATTTTGGAGATTTTAGGTTTATAATGTTTTTATTGGTTTTGTTAAGTGAAATTCATTACCGTCATTACAAGACAGCTGCTTTCAGTTGATCTGTTTAGATTTAAATTAAAATCTGTAATTAATGTTAATGTTATATTATCCATATTTTTCTGAAGTTCTTAACATCATTTTATTTTCCTGATTTTTCAAGAAAAAAGAACACAAACTGGAGGAATAAAGGAATATGATATTCCAATCATATATATGATTAATTTGTAGGAAAAAATGAAATGGATGGGATTTTTATACTTTAATTTGGAGGTTTTAATTTTTGGGATTAGAATCGATAATTTAAGCAAAGTTATAAGATTTTAATTTCTTGTTTCTGTAGTTAGTTTGGTTTTGGTACTTTAGTTTTATTTAAACAAACTTTTTGTTTAAATCAAACCTTTTTTTTTTGAATATATTTGAACAGAAAAACGAAAAAAAAAAGAAAAAAAAAACAAAATCCAATAATTGAATATTTTGTTTGGATATTTTCAGTATCCAATAACTACAAATCCGAAAACACCAATTAGCTTAGCTTTAACCGAATTGGTCCACATCATGCTGCCACGTGACAATCGCAGTCTGGGCAACACTCGATCTCAATCCTACGTGGCGAAATTGAGAATCAAGATAACACGTGTCGACATAATAGTGGTTAAAACCATATCCGAGTAATCTAAAGAAACAATGGGAATAAGATAAGGTGTTCTTTGTCACATAACCAAACATGCAAAACCAAAAATTATAACTCAAACGCAAATCTTCTCTAATCAAATTATTCAAATCAGAACCCCAAAAGAAAAAAAAAAAAGAAAATATCTGACTCAAAACGAAATGGCTCAAGCAGTGACTTCGATGGCTGGCTTACGTGGCGCATCTCAGGCTGTCCTAGAAGGAAGTCTCCAGATCAACGGCTCAAACCGTCTGAACATCTCAAGAGTCACGGTTGGGTCTCAGAGAACCGGACTTGTGATCAGGGCTCAGCAGAACGAGTCGTCGGTTCCTGAAAGTAGTTCTCGCAGGTCAGTGATCGGGCTCGTAGCTGCTGGTTTAGCCGGTGGTTCGTTTGTTAAAAATGCATTCGCTGAAGCTCTTGCGATCAAAGTTGGTGGTCCTCCACTTCCTTCCGGTGGCTTACGTAAGTACTAAACTACTTAACAATAATCTTAATTTAGTCCGGTTTAATCTCCGGTTTGGTTTGAATCGATTTGGTTTCTTCCGTTTTATTACAAAAGTGTATAGATCTGTTTATTAATTTTAAAAAGATATAAGTTTCGGTTTAATTAGGATTAGGTTTTAGTGATTCATCCATTTAAACCAAATGAAAATCCGGTTCATGTCACAAACCGGTCTTAATTATATAGATTATAGAGACCGATCGGTTCTGTTGCGTTTGATTGATTTGTTTGGCTTTGATGTGTGTGTGAGAGCAGCTGGAACAGATAACTCAGACCAAGCAAGAGACTTTTCATTGGCATTGAAAGACAGATTTTACTTACAGCCACTGTCTCCAACAGAAGCTGCAGCAAGAGCCAAAGAATCTGCTAAAGAGATCATTAACGTTAAGTCACTGATCGACAAAAAAGCTTGGCCTTACGTTCAGAACGATCTCCGTTTAAGAGCATCGTACCTCCGTTACGATATCAACACTGTTATCTCCGCTAAGCCTAAGGGAGAGAAACAGAACCTTAAGGAACTTACCGGCAAGCTCTTCCAAACCATCGACAACGTAAGCTTTCTTTTCTTGCTTTAGGTCTTTTTTTGAAACTGGTTTCTTGGTGAACAAGTTAGAGTGTTTGGATTGATCTGAGATTGTTGTATTCTTGATGTGGAAGTTGGACCATGCGGCAAAGTCAAAGAGCAGCCCAGATGCTGAGAAGTATTACTCAGAAACCGTCTCAAGTTTGAACAATGTTCTTGCCAAGCTCGGTTAATAGAAGAAAGATGGGCTTTGTAATGGGATGACGTCGATTCGTTATTATTATTACAATCCAAGTAATACTATGTCTTATCCTCCTCTTCTTGGCTAATCAAATCGGTATATTTCTAATTTCAGTTTCAAGATTTAACCAGTACGTATATTGGCTAAAGACTCTTTAGCAGAACACTATACTACGGATGATAGCTAATTCTAGCTATCTAGGCTAGGTGATCATTCCCACATGCATCGTTAGTTGCATCACCTGTTTCAAGTATTTATAATACTTTAGGCACAAACTTAGTTTAGTAGCATTTTAGAATATTTCTCTTCAAATTAAAATGGAAATTAGTAAAACAATTTCTCAAGTTTTTAGTCTCAAAATAAAGCTGAATTAATTGCAATTCTTTGATTGAAGAGAACAGATAAAGTTTTTTATATAACTTAGATAGACGTGTGATTAGGTCAAAGGCCGAGGAAACACTTTTTGATCTAAGTTATTTTGTTCTTCTTGTTAATCTACACTTTTAATTTTCTAAACTTTTCCCACTCCACGAGATAAACTAAACTTTAGATTTTAATCATAAACAATGACAATAACAAATTTAAGATATGACAAGAGGAGGTTAGACCGGATATGGTCGTGTAATTGGTATGCCTTAAAGCCAAATAAACAAGTTTAATATGTGCTTAAGGTTAAAACGTCATAAGGTTGACCGAACTTTTACTTCTTATGGAATCAAGAGGATCGAAGTCACATCCATATTTACTCTGATGTCTTAACACACCAAAAATACATTAGATTTATAATATACTAACATATCAAATTTGACGATATGATAAGGAAAACATAACAATGATGACGGCTGTTAAGCTAAACGAGCAAAGTCAAAGAAATTGTGATTAAGTTATAATCAAGTCTTTACTTTAACAAGAAAAAAACTTATAATTGTAAGTAGTTAGACATGTTTAGTTCAGGGAATATTTGTTCCTCGAAGCCAAATTGACTAAGACTGCAAATCTGATTTTTAAAACGAAAATAACTAACCAACATTCATTAATATTATATACATGTAACAATATAGTATAAGATTAGATAAGTTAACCAAATAATTCAGTTAACTAATCGACTAATAGTGGAGTTGTGTGGTTAAGGAGTCAAATCAGATGACATGAGCATATATGTACGTAGTAGTATTATTGAAAGAAGATTTGGGAACATTTCCAAAGTAAAAATGAAGACAACCCCTAAAACCCAAGAGAGTTCGATTGGGTGGTATGACTTAATCCACACAAACGTATTATCTATTAATTAATTTTACTTGTATGTCAACATTTTGACTTATATGATATTTATTCATTATTTAATAAACCTATTTAATAAACCTTTAGTATCATTTTTGCTACAATATCTATCAAACCCACCTTGAGGTCCTTGATGAAATCAAACTGTTCTTGGCCAATTTTTAAATTTCGGCATTCCTTTTTTTTTTTTGTTTCATTCACAGAAAAACGGTTTTTGTCAAATAATGTTCGATCCAAGTCTACATATTCTTATTCAAAATCAAATTGGTATTGTCTTTAGTCCATTTGCCAAAATTATGCACATTAAAAGGTACAAAAATGAGAACAAAACCATATAAATAGAGATTACCTAACCAAATTTGAAAAAAAAAAACACAGCTCTTTACTAAAATCCAAATATAAACTCATTTCTTGCTTTATCCAATCCCTTCAAATATCAATATTTTCAAGTCATTCCAAAAGAGTAGCTATTCGTGTTTTCATTAAACAATAAAACTTGTTCAACGTGGACTTTAGTTTAGTCTATCAAATATATATAATACTTCTGATCTTTTTTTGCGAAAGATATATATTTGCATTTGTGTTTACTTGTGAAGTTAATATTCTTTCTCTTTTTGCGAAAGATACATTTTTCTGTCAAACACATTTTGAAAAAAACGTAAACTGAAAAACTAGATCATATAACAATGTTAATTCTAATATATATAGTCTACGTTCTTTAATTTGTTACAACTTACAAATGATTTATATTAAAAAATTACATTATTTTATGATATAATTTAACGTAAACACGAACACAAGAATACGTCCATTAAGATACGTTGTTTTCATGATAATCAATAGTTGATACATATGGTTAAGAGGGTAGCTAAAGATGTCTTTTTATAATTAAATTTATTAAATTAGGTAGATAAAAATGTTGTTTAACAATTATATTATTCCGTTTAAACTATTAATTTTGATGGATTCAAGCATCAAGCCTACATATAAATACAATATGTAAATCAACATGTCTCATGCAACTCCAAACATTTCCAAAATACACAAACAAAAACTATAACATGACGGAAGAGTTTGAGATCGCCGGAATTTCCACCGGAACTTGGTGGAGTTCGCCAACAAACACCGCCGCAGTATTCTCCGGCTACTCACTGCCACGTTCCACTGAGATTAGCCTTGATGCCACAAATTTCGGATGGCAAAACATCGAAAACAAGATTAACGATCATAACGATGGTTTCATGAACATGTAAATCCACCCACACATGCGATATTTTATTTTATTATTTACATAGTAAGATTGGACTTTCTAATATCATCTCTTTTCTATTTCTTGAAGGCATAATAGTTTCTTCGAAGGATTTTTCGATCCAAACGAGCAAGTACTATCAGATTCTTGGACAAATACTACTACTCCTAACACGAAACCCGCGCTGCTCGAAAGCTTTCCGCTCTTTGATAACATGTTCTTGATCGATTCAGAAGCTGAATCTTTCTTGGATAATGAGATCAGAATCCATAAGTATAAGGAGCAAAATACACAAGACAGCAAGATTGTTACTTCAAAGGCACGTAACTACTAATACACAGTCGAACCTAATTAGTTTTTATTTTGACTAGTATTGTTAGACTCTCAAATTAACATTACAATATATGTGATGAATCTTTCAGAGAAGTGACAAGCCTGAAGAACTGGAAGAGAACAGCGACGAATACTCACCGCGGCTACTAAAAAGACCAAGACTTGAGACTCTATCTCCATTGCCAAGCTTCAAAGTTCGTAAAGAAAAACTCGGAGATCGAATCACTGCGCTTCAGCAACTTGTTTCACCATTTGGCAAGGTAAATCAAAAGACTTCTATTTATTTGCATAGTTTTTATTTAAGCTCATCATGAGATTGATCTTTTAATCTCTTTACAGACAGATACAGCTTCTGTTCTCAACGAAGCTGTAGAGTACATCAAGTTTCTTCAAGAACAAGTAACTGTAAGTTCAAATTCTTTAATTTCATTTGCTGTCAAAACAAAATCAACTAATTAATTAATATCTAGTATGATTATTTAAATTTGAGAAATAGGTATTGAGTAATCCAGAGCAGAACACCATAGGATCTGTTCAACAACAGCAGGTACTTAAAATTAGTTATATGTTTTAACAACTCTTTTGCTTGTCCTTTTGCTTGTGATATCAAGAATCTTTTTTAGAAACTAATCATCACCAATTAATGATTCTTGAATATTGATGATTATAATAGTGTTCAGACAAGAAACCTATCAGTAGTACTCAAGAAGAAGAAGAAGAATGTAGCTCAAGAAGACATGTAGATCTCGCTAGCCGTGGGCTCTGTCTGATGCCGATCTCAGCTTCATATCCGGTGGCTGCAGCCGCGGCTTCCGCTGAAGAGATGAACACGTCTGATTTTTGGAATCTTCCGTTCTGTTTAAACTTATAAATTAGACAAGATCGATAATACATAACCAAAAAAAAGTTATATCTCTTCCACAGTTCCACATAGAGAGGATCTTGTAAAGTTTGATGTCTATATTATATAGAAATGTAAATGTCTTGTATACTTAATTCAAAGCACACAGTATATTGTTTGTTTGCGTTTACTTTCTTCTTTGTACATTTTTAATCTTCTAAAATGAACATACTTTTTTAATTTGCTTAAGTCTTTGAAACAAAACAATTTTGTTTGGACTTTGCAGAAAATGCTTAATAGAAAAACCTGAAAAATGGTTAGACCCCTTTTGAAACTATTTTCCCATCTAAATACAAATTACATATGTGAGATATATATATACTTAAACCATTAATTATAGATTATCTGTATATTTTGGGAAAAAGGTTGTATAAGGGTTATATCAAACTTTCCACCTATAAAACCCTTTACCAACTCAGCTATAACTTTTATAAATAATTAGCAGCCGTTAAAGATGATTATACATGAATATGAAGCTTCAAGATCAACTTTTCCAGCATGAACTCAGAGCCAACTATGCAGAATCTTAGGCATAATAACGTTCGAAACAGTTCAAAGTCCCAAACAATTGACTTTTGCGGTTGGTAGATACTTTAGCAAACTGCTTGTGTACTTTACTAATTTACGCGTTTGATTAGAGAGATTAAGAGAGTTTGCAAAAGAAGATGTGGTTTAACAAGAAACACTTAAAAAACCAAAATAGCTACTTTGTGTCCCTTGTTACAACAACTCCTTAGTCATAACTTACGACCTTAACGTACTTGTTTTAGTTTCTCCAAAGTGTTTAAATACACACACACATGCTCAAAAATTGAAAAATAACCCTTGAAGAAACAGAGTTTATTGCTACATTTGAACAATTTATAAAACCATTATGGCCTGTTTGTATATCCTAAACAAACGAAAGAAAAAATGTAGTAACCTTTTTGGTATTGGACTGTTTATTATTTTATTCACTTATTTGGTTTGTGTAGCCGTTTAATTTGAAATGGTACATAAATATGGTGAAACAGGCGAGACAAAACAGAGATTCTGATGTTCTATATCCGGTAGTAAAAAAGATTCTTCACATCTTGGATCTTACTTGCTGAACAAGTTCTCTTCTCAAGATTTTACCAGCAGCAGATTTTGGAACACTCTTAATGAAGCTCACTCGTCGTAACCTTTTGTAAGGAGCGACCTGGTAAAAGCAAAACAATGGTTTTGACTTTGATATTTAGAGAAGAAAGAAAACAAACACACCGATACAATAGATTCGAAAGATTTGGGTCATAAGTGATTATTAACCTGTTTGGCTATGAACTTTTGAATATCTTGCTCTGTTATTGAACTATTTGGTGAGCGGACAACAAATGCAATTGGAACTTCACCTGCTTCTTCATCAGGGAACCTGCAACATATACACATGTTAATGTGTTTGGGAAAAGGAATCAACTCAATATTTTCTGATGTATTGAACTAAGATTATATGACTCACGGGATAACAACAGCATCTAGTATTTCGGAATGGGATACAAGTAGACCCTCTAGTTCAGCTGGAGCAACCTAGATATGTCAAACCATTTGTTATGATTTCATTTATATAAAATTTCGAGGTTTGGAAAGTGAGAAGAAGAATGAGAAAATTAGGAAGTGACAGTGAAACCTGAAAGCCTTTGTATTTGATTAGTTCTTTGATTCGATCAACAACATAAAGGTTACCATCCTCGTTGAAGTAACCAAGATCTCCTGTATGTACCCAACCTTTTTTATCTATTGTTTCTTTAGTAGCCTGAGGGTTGTTGAGATACCCTGAAAGAGAATTGGTTTACATTACTTTCGAATGTATGAAAAGCTATAAATATATGTAGGAATGAAAATTCTCAAACCTTTCATCATGTTAGGTCCTCGAACCCATATTTCGCCTAATTGATTAGGGGGCTGAGATTTCCCAGTTTCTACACTCACTATCTGAGCTTCAACACCTGGAGCAAGCATTCCCGCTGATCCAGAGTTTCGTTTCCCTAGTCTCGGGTCTTCGACAGAGACTATTCCAGACGTTTCAGTCATTCCATAGCCCTGAAGAAATCATAAAACACCTCTTTTTGCATCATTCAAACAATCATCCATACCAACGGATTCAAAAAATCTTATACATTTTGGCCTGGTTCTTTACAAGCAAACATCCATGAATTAGCTAATGTCTAAGTCACAAACCAAGAACAGGATCTGAAACCAAAGTCTTATTTACCTGCATAAGCAAAACATTAGGGATGTTTCTTCCACACTCCTCCATCAAATCTTTCCCAAGAGGAGCAGCTCCTGACCCAATGTATTTAAGTGAAGAAAGATCATACTTTTTCACAATACTTTGCTTGGAAAGAGCAAGGAACACAGGGGGAACAACCCAAAGATGAGTAACTCTATACTTCTGAATGTTCTTAAGAACCAACTCAAGCTCAAATTTGGCCATGGAAACCAAAGCATTCCCTCTCTGAAGCTGAGAATAAACAATCACAGTCAACCCAAACACATGAAACATGGGAAGAAAACACAAGAACACGCCGTGATACTCTCCCATGAGATCTTGATCCATGGTCACCATCAAAGACGCAGCTATGAAATTCCCATGAGTTAACTCCACACCTTTGCTTGTTCCTGTAGTTCCTGACGAATACAACAATGCAGCTGTATCTGATTGCTTAACCTCAACGTACGGGAACTCAGAAATTGGCTCAGAGAGTTCCATCACGTCATTGAAACTGAGAACCTTCGCATTCGATTCCGAAGGAACCTGAACTGAATCTCCAGATCCGAGTAGCACGACGGGAAGATCAAAACCCTTGATTCTATCGAACAATTGATTAACAGAGATAATAATCTTCGGATTCGAATCCTTGATCTGTTTAGAAACCTCATTAACGGTATAAAGAGGATTTGCGGTGGTGAAAACGCCTCCGATGGCAGTTACGGCGAGGAAACAGAGAGGGAACTGGTAAGAATTAGGAGCGAAGATCAACACGGCGTCGTTTTTACGAACACCTAGACGGTGGAACCCGTGAGCTAGTCTAGCGACGGCGGATTTGAGCTGAGAGAAGGTTAAGGATTCGCCGGAATCAGAATCGGCGAGAGCAAGCTTCGATGAGTAAGATGATGAATTACGGAAGAGGAAAGAGACCAACGATGTGTTTGGATCTTTGGGAAGAACGAGCGTTGGACGAAGTGATCTGTAGATTCCGTCTCTGCCATAGCCGGACTTTTCCATATTTTCCGATCTCGGAGGATAAGGTGTGAACTGTGTGGTGTGTGATGAAGAAAAGAAGAAGACGATCACTATTTCGGAATTTTGGATTTATTCGACGTAAACGTTACAATTTGTATTTTTAATTATATCTTAATCAAATTATATAATCACATATTATGAGTTTCAAAACTTAAGGACTCTATGATTTTGATTTGATTGAAAAAGTCAACTAAAAATAATTCATTGTGACGTAAGTCCGTAACCATCATATATTTTTGATAGTAAAATAAGGGATTTTAATTATTCCTTTAGTATTATTTTCAATTTATGCATTATACTCAAAAGATCGTTAAAAACTAGGATTCTGGTATGGTACGAAGTTTATCATAGCCATAGGCAGATAGGCTTCAAGCACGACGCAAATGCTATTTGTTTTTTGGTTTCCTAAAAGGTGATGTCTTTGCTTGCACAATCGTGGAGTGGGAAGAAGTAACCTTTGAGAATGATTCTAGGCTTTCTCATTCTAAGCATAGAAGGATGCTACACTAACACCAGAAGGATGAATATGGTTTCTTCTGAGACTAACTTTTAGGTTTCAGTGTTATCAAACAGATATAACATGTGCACCTAGATTCTTAGCCCAAAACTAGTGTTTGTTTTCTTCTTTCTTTCATATTTTCATCTACTAGATCTTTTTTTTTGGTTAGCTTGTAGTACTCTTTCTTAGCTAATACCAATTATGGAAAGATACACATTTTTGTATGAATATGTGTTCACACATTTTTGGTTGACTAAATAAAATATGTGAAGGTTTAAACATAATATAAAATTGGATAATGTTATTATTGGGTTTTACTGTTCATTATAGTTTGTATTACACACAAAATAAAAAATTAACTTTAAAATAGTTGGAAAACAACAAAAATTATTACACAGTTCACACAGAGTATCGAAGTGACAAAAACCCGAATTTTTTTATCATTCTCATATTTCTCTTCTTGAGCCAGCTAAGAAGCCCGACCCGGATCCGAATCCGTTTCGTTTCTGTATTGTTGTTGTTCTTCTACGCCAGGAACAACCATACCAGGGTGATGCTGATACATTTGAACCGGACCGGGTTGTTTCATTCCATAATATCCGTTTCGGTTAACTCCATCCACTGCTATCATAACCGGCCTAACCGTTCCACCATACACTTGACCCGGACCAGTCATCTGATGAGGCTGAGGCTGGTGGTATCCCATTGGTACATGATGGTATTGTTGAAGATACTGACCCGGCATTTGAACCGGTTGTACCATATGATTACCCTGTTGAACCATATGATTACCCTGCTGAACCATGTGAGTACCCGGAACCGAACCAGGAACGTAATAAACCGGTGTCTGGTGAACGGCATGACCCTGGTAATGAACCTGTGGACCAGGGGCGTATTGCCATTGGGAGTTACCCGGGAGATTACCCTGTTGAATTACTTGCTCCGGTTGAGAATCAGATTTCGGAGTCGAAACCAGTTCAGGACTTTCCGGTTTAGTTAAAACCGGTGGTTGAAGTTCCGGCGTAGATGATCGCATCACAGGAGCCGAAGACGTAGAACCATACGGCGAAGGAATATCACGACGAGGAGAACCAGGATCCGAAAGCGTCGAAACCTCTCTTCTGATCTTAGCTCTGGGATCACGATCACGGAGCTCATGCGGTGGAGCAGTTTCATCGAAGTTATCCAATCCGAATAAGTAATCAGGAACTTCCGAAACAATCGACGAGACTTCAGATCGAACACGCTCGAACACTCTACCGGAACCACCGTTAGATGCGGCAGTAGCGGCGGCGGAAGAGCCGAGATTAAGAGCGTCGAGAAACCATTGCTCTCGATTAACAGAGCTATCGAGGAGTGAGCTGATACTGCTAGCTCGACTATCGTTATCTTCTTCACCGGCTACGGATTTGGTGAAGAGGAAGAGACGAAGACGAGAGGCGCGTGGGTTTTGATTCTGTGCGACGCGGTCGTATTCGTCCATCATGTTCTCTACATCTTCGTCCGTAGATACGGAGATCAACGCGTCAAGATCTTCGTTTGGTAGCTGGTACTTCACGCTTATGTTGCTTTTACCTTATCCAATATATTCCCATAACGCCACAATCCAACATTATTATTATTATTATTCCCCAAAATCAATTATTTTTTTTCTTTTCACTATAATATAAATTCAATTACTTTCCCGCAAAGTTCCAAAATGTAACGCCCAATAAAATATCTGCCCAATTTCCAACGATTAAAAATAAGATTTACTATTTTTTTCAAAGCTGCAATAAAATTGTTTCCAATAATTCATTAATTTTCATAGTTGACAAATTTTTTAATTTATCAAATTTTGCAAATGATAGTGATCGGCACAACTTCTTCTACAAACCTAATTATTGGATCATATATACCGAATCGAAGATAAATCTTTAGGATCGTGCAAAATGATATGATAGAGGAAAAAAAATAACACCAAAATCAAATTTAATTCAATAAATTTCTATAAATTTAATACTTTCCAGCAATATGCCAGACTTTTGTGGCCAATAAACCATCTGCCAAATTTCTTAAATATTTTCAAAAAAGTTTCAAATATTATTTTTTTAAATAAACCAAATAATTCAATCATCATATCAAAACTTATCATATTTGGCCTTGTGATCTAATTATATGCAAAAAGAATAAAACGTTACTACTACTAAATCATTGATTCAGGATCATGACGTGATGAAACTGAACTCGACGAGAATGAGATGAGATTAAAAAAAGCTTACCGGAGAGTTTAGCGAGTTTAGCGAGGAGAGAGGAGAAAGTAGTGTGACGATGAACGGCGACCATGCGATTATCACCGCCGACGTAACAGAGCTGGTTATCAGGGGGACGAGGCAAGATCCTTCCTCCGAAAGTGCACATGAACCGTACACGTGGCTGATTATCGTACTCCGATCTCGGCGATGATGCCAGTGAGTCGTTGTCCAGCTCCGGCGGAAGGATCGAAGCCATTGTTTTCTCTCTCTCTCTCTCTCTCTCTTTGTCGCCGAGGATTTTGGTAATTTAGGGATATATGTTTTTGATTCGATTTAACAACGAACGACCATATAATTATTAAAGGTGAATGTTCCGGAAGAGTATATGTTAGAGACACGGGACTGTCATGCACCATCATGTATTATTATTATTATTTATTTATTTTTCTCAGGTAGGCTACTTAACCGGGTTCTTAACCGGGTTAAATATATTTTCATATGATCACCACTCATTAGTCATTAGTGTGACAATCATTAACCAAATCAGATTCAGATACTGAGATAATCTTGGGGGTGTTATTGGATTCTAACTTATAAAGAATTTAGATGACTCTACTAAAATTATAGATTACATGATTTTAAAGGATTGGTTGAGAGTTTTATATAATCTTGTTGATTAGTTTTTTTAAAGTCTTGTAAAATCTCTCAAACAATCTTTGTATTTCTAAGATATTTTTCATGACTTTATTTTGTAAAGAAGAGTGTTTAAAATCATAAACCAATAACATAAAATTTTAATTTATTAACAATCACAGATTCTTTTGTTTTAATTGAATAACACAGAACTTTTAATGACTTTGTAAAACTCTGTATCCAATAACCCCATTTTTATGAAGATTTTGAATGACTCTTTACAAATCAATAACTAATAACACCAAACTTTAAAAGAGTTTTGTAAAATCTTGATTGAATAACAACAGATTCTACCTAACATCTAAAGTCCATAAAATTCCATATAACTCACAAACCAATAACACCCCCTTACACTAATATGATTCTATAATCTCATTTAGGCAACAAAAATGTCAAACTAAATGGATCGAGTATAATGTAAAGATTTGTATAATCAATTAATGGTATAATCAAAAGTATAATAATTAAGCAAAAATTACAACTTAAAAATTAATCTATTGATATTGTAGTGGAACTGTTGGATTTCAAAGCCAAAAATTAGGGTAGGTAAGTAAGTAAATATCTTATGTGGGTTGTATTTGGTTTATGTCGTTTTAACTTTTTTTTTTAAAGGGATTAATTACTTAATGCTGATTCTAGTCTAGTAGTAGTTTTTTTTTAATCATAAGTTACATCATTATTTATTTAAGATATTTTATTTAAGATTCAACTACTTATGGCATATGTAATTATGATGAACAATTTATTATTATTATATTTTACATTTTATCTAGTTTGATAAAAAAATACTATTCATTCTCTTTCTTTCTTTTTCCATCTTAGTTGCATAAAAACTACTTATCAGAATTTTTGTGTCCAACATAACTATTATTTTTTTTTTAAAAGCTAAAATAATAGTAGTTCATGAGAAATTGATTTGCAATATAATATGACAGACGCATCGTAGCCGTCAAATAGCTATCCGCCAGTAGTTTTGATGCTCCTAATTATTCACACAATATAAATTCTATAATATATTGTGATTTAAATTATTAACATATACTTAAAAATTTGTTCGTAATATATATTTTTAATATCCAACAAGGTTCCTGACGTCGGTACGAACAAAAAAAAAAAGAATGAAAACAAAACTCTTGACTTTTATTCTATTAAATTACTCTTAAGCGACCAAAGGAAAAAAGTATATAGAATTAGGAGTTCTTAAGCATATGACATTGAGCTGAGTTGGCAATTACGACAGGCGATCATATTTTTCATTTTGATTAGTACTAATCATTATTTCCATTAAAATTCATTTGAAGTCCCTATCTATAGGTTTTATTGTTAAACACAAATAATGTCTTTGTTTGTTTCATTAATTGCAATTTATATTTGGATGACGTTTTAGTTCGACTAATATAATAACAAAAAGAAGAAATTGACCTAGAAACAGGATAATTTCCATGGTGTTGCAGTTAGTAAGGTTTTGTTTATTTTGATATGACAATAAAATATATCACAATTTATTATATTATCTTTTTTCTTTTAAATGTAAATCTAATTGATCTTGTACTATGAATCTATGATACACATAAGCAAAAAAATTAATTTTATTCTTAGTCTTTTTCTCCAAAAAAAAAAAATGCATAGAGTTAGAGGACCTAACCATACGGAGTAATCTTATATAATAAGCTGTTAAAAAGATAAATTTCGTTTTTTTTGTTTTTTTTGAAAATTTGAGAAGAGCACATTTTTCCACTTATAAAATTGTTTTATTTTTGTAAGTATTAGATTATGCTGTTTTATCTGTATGCGTATTATTCTTTGATTTTGTTTTTTTTTCGGATTTTAAACTTCTCAAAAATAAATAAATGAGATTTTTTTTTGGGGATTTATTTTCCATTTACGGTATTGGGTAATTTTTTTATTTTATGGCCGCTATTTTAAATAGGTTTAGCCTTTAGGATTGGATTTAAAAGTTACCTACTTTGCCAAATTGTATTATTAACATTTAACACTTTGTCTTCATTTATAATTATGTCTTATGTAACGCTTTTTTTTTTTTTTGAAACGTCTTATGTAACGCTTAGACGTAAGAAACACTTAACTAGTTAGTGAACAACATCATTTGGTGTGTTACTTGCGTTTTTATACTTTCTCACATCCCTTATTACATTTGTCTTTCAATCTAAACGACCAAAAAATGGAAACTTACAAGATTTCGTTCTTTTCTTTCTTTATTAACGACGAGACATTCTAACACTTCTGATTCTTACTATTTCTGAGCTAGTCTTATTATATAACATTCTAACATTTCTTAGTCGTCTTATTCTAACCTTGTGAAGTTTTTGCCAAACTCAAAGCTTCGGGCACAAATGAAAGAACTCAAAGTAAAGTTTCGAGTAAGACGTAGTAGGTTCCTACATATAATCTTGAAACGTCGTATTGTGTGTTCTATATAACCATAGTTCACTAATATGTAACGTTATTTATGGATTCTCTATAACTATTTGAGAAGAGTAAGTAGTAACAATGGTGGATAGCTGTGAGAATCGAGCTCCTGATAAGCTTCAGGTTAGTTTCTACAAAACCAGAACTCAGATCTCAACTCTTTCAATTTATTACCTCATATTCTTGTTTATGTCTCAATTTGTTTTTTTTTTTAAACAGGAGTATCAAGCAATGGTTGTTTGCTGTATTCTTGGAGTTGGAACTGTCATTTCTTGGAATAGTATCCTCACAATTGAAGATTATTACTACCGTGTTTTCCCGGTTCGATCGGTTTCATTTTGGTTGATTTCATATTCAACATTTGGTATTAGAAATTTGATGTTTTGGTTATATTAAACTAAAGTTGATTTTTCTATGTTTTGGCACTTGGAACAATCATGATTTTCGCATACCACGAATCCAAAATCAATACCCGAAAGCGTAACATGATCGGTTACATGCTATCCACAATATCCACATTCTTGCTCATCGCTGTAAGTTCTCAAGTCTTATCTTTACATAAAACCTATAGAAACCGGATTTTTTATTCTAAAAGCTTGAAACAGTTGGATTTGGTAACAAAAGGACACGGCGGGATTTTGCCTTACATTGGTTTATGCGCAATCGTTGCTTTGTTTGGACTAGCTGATGCTACTGTACGAGGAGGAATGATTGGAGACTTATCATTCATGTCCCCTGAACTCATCCAGGTTTAGTACCTTTTTATAGATTAGCTAGAGATCTCGGTTTACTTTCTCCGGTTTGGATAAACCGGCTTATACATATCTTATTGCTTCTATATAGTCATTAATGGCCGGTTTGGATAAACCGGCTTATACATATCTTATACATATCTTATTGCTTCTATATATCATAACCAATCAGAATCGGTAACTTTATAAATATCCCATATCGAATTTGGAGATGGTTCAACACTAATAAAGAGTATGAGTGTTTCCACTCACTAACGATTGATTTTGAGTTAGAAATTTATCCTAACAGAGCCTACTAAACTCAAATGAATATAAATGTAACCAAAAAATTAGTATTTGGCCCAAGATAATGGACCAAAAAACCAATCAACTTATGTGGGCATCTAATAGAATCTCACACTGACATGGTTTAACACTATTATATAAAGGATTTGAACCTTTATAAGTTGAAGCTCAAAATTCCTCACAAGGTAATATTCAAGAATAATATATGTTTCTATCTTGATTTCTGTTTACGTTAAGATTACTCATTTCTTGATTCTTCTATGCAGACTGATGATGATTTCAAGAATCAAAGGCTATGCTTCAAAACATTGACTATGCAGTGAATCTATTCCTCCTCTACGCTTTGACATTATCCATTGTCCCAGGGGTTTTATATGAGAACACAGGAGAATACGGACTAGGCACATGGTACGCGCTTGTCCTAGTAGCGATGTACAATTTTTGGGATTTGGTTGGAAGGTACACACCGCTGGTGAAATGGCTCAAGATTGAGAACATAAAAGGACTCACAATTGCGGTATTGTCGCGTTTTCTCCTCATTCCGGCGTTCTACTTCACCGCGAAATATGGTGATCAAGGATGGATGATTATGCTCATTTCTATTTTGGGATTGACAAATGGACACCTCACTGTTTGCATTCTCACCACAGCTCCTAAAGGCTACAAGGTAAATATATTTGAACCTTTACCTGAATATAAATATACAAACTAACAAACTTTGACATAATTTAACAACTCGTGGTTTTGTTTTTTGTAAAGGGTCCGGAGCAGAATGCGTTAGGGAATTTACTGGTAATGTTTCTATTAGGAGGAGTATTTGCAGGAGTTGCCTTGGATTGGTTATGGCTTATTGGTAAGAATAATGTCTTTTGAGTTATCAACTAAATTATTCACCACAAAAAAAAAAAAAAAACTACATTATGAGCATTCATGTAATTGGAGACTATGATTATTTTTTCTTTAAATTATTTTAATGTAATGGTTTATGTCTTTGATATTAAATGTTAGAAACCATTTACGTTAAGGGTGTTAATAGAACAAAATATGTATCCAAGGCAAGCTGTTTGTAATTTGTATTAGTTTTGTGGTTGTGTCATCAGTGTTCATGTATGGTAGAATGCATTGTTTATTAACCAAAATCATATCAATACGTCATTCTAACAGTTTTCAGTTTTAATTATGACTTTATAAACACTTGTGACTTTGTGAGTCTTATTTAAACATTTTAGTATTTAACACGATTGAGTCTTAATATAACATTCTAGTACGTCAAACCTTTGAAGCTTAATTTGCACTAGAATCAAGAAGTCAACCATCACCTTGACTCTTCAAGATCATATGCTAAATTCCCAAGTATAAAACATAATACTGTGTTTTATTGGTCAGTTGACTCAGTTCTCAAATCTTGAAAAATGGAAATGTTATTATGAGTTCTCTGTAACTATCTGATAAGGTAACAATATGGTGGAGAGTTGTGAGAATGAAGCTACTGAAAATGTTCAGGTAAGTAATCCAATCCACACAAAACCCAAATCTCATATCAGAATCAAGTTCTTGTTTATTTATAATTGATACTAGAAAAAAACAGGGGAAGTATCAAGCGATGGTGGTTTGTTGTATTCTTGGAATTGGAACTCTTGTTTCTTGGAACAGTTTGCTAAGTGTCGGAGATTACTACTACCAAGTTTTCCCGGTTTGGTTTACACAATTCTCAGATTAGAATTTGGTTTCTTGAAATCTATGGTTTTGGTTACATAGAAATTAAAGTTGAAAACTTATGTCTTTCATATGATTGGAACAATCATGATCTTTGCATACTACGAATCGAAAATCAATACAAGAACCGTTCTATTCAAAATATCCACATTCTTGCTCATTATTGTAAGTTCAAGTCTAGTACCATATAAATATTTTCCTTTAAGAAACCGGATTCTGATTGTAAAATCTCAAAAACAGTTGGATTTGGCAACAAAAGGACATTGTGGGATTGGACCATATATTGTTTTATGCGCAATCGTTGCTTCATTTGGATTCTCAGATACTTCCATGCGAGGAGGAACGCTTGGAGACTTATAGTTGATGTGCCCTGAACTCATCCAGGTTTGTAAAAGTTTACAAAATTCAAGAACTTGGTTAAGATCAACATGCTTTCTAGTATATCTTCAATCTTTTTCTTTTTCTTTGTAGTCATTCGTAGCCGGTTTGGGTGTGGCTGGTGCTCTAACATCAGCATTTAGGCTAATAACTAAAGCAGCCTTCGAGAAATCACATGACGGTCTACGGAAAGGAGCAAGTGAGTTTAAATGTTTCTAAAGACCTCAACTCCCAAATTTGATAGCTTAAACTTACAAGTGTTGAAAACTTCATGTTTTGCTATACTTTTTATTTATTTATGCAGTGATCTTTCTAGCTATCTCCACATTCATAGAGTTTCTATGTGTTCTGCTATACGCATACGTGTTCCCAAAACTTCCAATAGTTAAGTACGGAACATATTTTTCAAATATATTTTTATTTACTTTTATTGTTTACAATATACAAAAATATATGTTTAATATTAACAATTGCTTATAAATTATACACAACTTAATGTAATTTTCATATTTTATATATAACTCATGCATCGCGTAGGCAACTTTCTAATTAGTTATACTATAAACACAAGCACAAGTGAACGAAAAGAAGCATCCGACACAAACAAACAAAATATTTCTCAGTTCAGGATCAAGTAACACCATGGGTTCCAAGACAAAGATAAATGTCTAATTTTCTCAAACAAAATATTTCTCAATTCAGGATCAAGTAACACCATGGGTTCCAAGACAAGATACATGTCTAATTTTCTCAGTTCCGGTTCCCCATAATTTGATAGGAACGCTTGTGTTTTCATATAAAAATGATTCTAGACGACTACAAATCGAAACGGGACTGATAAAACTAACGATATAACAATTTTTCTTAGACGACCATAACAACAATATAATCCACTTTTGGCTACAATACACTAACAATATAACATTTTTTTTTTCTTGTATACAAACAGATCCTCCCATATAAGGTACGTAGATCGTAAACAATAATCTGATGGCCTCGACGGCTAGGAGATTTACGGGGATCGTACACAAAAAGGATTAAACTACCATACAGTACTGGTTTAATATTATACACTAATGACTTGAGAAGTATGAGGTGGAAATATGCTGGTGGAAGCCTACGAAGCTGTTGCTAGTGAATGAACTGACTAACAACAGTACATTATATTTAAGGGGAAAATGACAATTAAGACATCGTTTTGTTATTTATGACTATCATCTCTAATCTATAGCTACATACAAGTATTTGTTAATTTATGACTATAGTCATCATATACGTATTTGTTAATTTATGTAGGAACAATAATTATTAGTTAAACTAATTTGGTTAGTGAACCTGTTTACACAGCTTCCATACATATATTGTTCATGAATGCATAGTAGCGGATGACTTCTATGCATGGCATTGGCTAATTTTCCAATAACTTTTTTCAGAGATCTAAAAGTCTTATCACTTTCGGATTACACTGTCTTCTAGTCGACAAAATGTAGAAGAAACTAATAAAGCTTTCAAACTTTAAATTCTTTTAATCTTTTTCTTTTGATCTTTAGAGTCCTCTCATCATACTTTTTTTCTTTCTTTTATTTTGGGTTTAAATTTATGGTCGTATTAAATTGACGTAAAGGGACGATTACACAATAATGGAAATAAAAGAGAAAAAGTGCCAAACTAAGATCAGACCCTTTAGGGGGTATGCCAACCTTTTGAGTCTTATTTTATCTCCTCAAATTTGCTGTCATATCATACCTTAAGAATCTAATAATTATCTTACTAAATCATCTCCATGTTGTAATAAGAATCTTGTTCTGCTCGTAATAAGTTCAACAAACTCGTTGACTCTGCAAAACGCTCATGTGCTTAGTTCCAAGTAAGTACCCATAGCTTTTGCTCCCCAAATAAAGTTTAGTATAAACATCATCTTATATATATATATATATAGTTGATCCAATTCTTGAAATCTTGAAACCTTGAAACAGGGTTACGTTCTTTTTGAACTCTCCTTTAGACGGTAACTATTTGAAAATGGCGGATGGATATGAGAACCAAACTCCTGAAAATATTCAGGTAAGCATCGACAAAACCCAAAGCACAGATCATGAATCTTTTATTGGCTTTACTCAAAAGTCTTGTTTGTTTATGTATGAATTTAAAAAAAAAAAAAAAAAAACAGGGGAAGTATCAAGCAATGGTTGTCTGTTGTATTCTTGGAGTCGGATCTCTCGTTGCTTGGAGCAGTATGCTCACAATCGCAGACTACTACTACCAAGTTTTCCCTGTTCGGTTTCCGTTTTGTTTTGGTCAATTCTCACATTCAAAATTAGTTTTTAATGATCTGATCTTTTTGTTTTAGTAATCAATTTTCATATGTTTCTTGCTAGGATTATCATCCTTCAAGGGTTCTCACACTTGTATACCAACCAATTGCGCTTGCAACAATCATGATTTTCGCTTACCACGAATCGAAAATCAGTACTCGAAAACGTGTCCTGACCGGTTACATCCTATTCACAATATCCACATTCTTGCTTATAGTCGTAAGTATCAGTTAAATTGTCTTAATCACAACATTTATCTATCTTATGGAACAAGATTATAATTATGGACCAAGACTAAGAACCTCAAAAACAGTTGGATTTGTCAACAAAAGGACAAGGTGGAATCGGACATTATATTGTTTTATGCACAATTGTTGCTTCCTTTGGCCTCGCGGATGCTACCGTTAAAGGAGGATTGATCGGTGATTTATCTTTGATGTGCCCTGAACTCATCCAGGTTTATCAAGTTTAGCATGTATATTCAGGGTCTCTGGTTTAGATGAGCCGGTGTTTACTGAATATACATCTTCTTGCTTCTTTGTAGTCATATATAGCCGGTTCGGGTATGGCTGGTGTTCTAACCTCAGTGCTTAGGCTAATAACTAAAGCTGCCTTTGAAAAATCAAACAACCATCTACGGAAAGGAGCAAGTGAGTGTAACATTTTTCGAAAATCTCAAAACACAATATTTTCGAAGTGTTTCAAGTTGCTTTGTTTGTTTGTTTATTTTCCCTTTTTCAGTGATATTCTTAGCAATCTCAACATTCATAGAATTTCTCTGCGTGATGTTATATGCATATATGTTCCCAAAGCTCCCTATCGTTAAGTATTACCGAAGAAAAGCCGCTTCTGAAGGATCAAAAACTGTTGTTGCTGATCTTGGTGCTGCTGGTATCCAAAACCAATCAGATTTGGTAACACATCAGATTCCTCAATATTAACTTTCTTTCTTGGTTTCCTTATAAAGATTCATCAATAACAACATCTTTCTTGATTCGTTTTTTATAAGTTTTTCCACTCGTATACATTATTTTTTTTTACCTGTAGCTTCATGATTTTTCTATGCAGATTGATGATGATTCCAAGAATCAAAGACTAAGCAAGAAAGATCTATTGCTTCAAAACATAGACTACGCAATGGGTCTATTCCTCATCTACGTTTTGACATTATCCATTTTTCCTGGATTCTTATACGAGAACACGGGACAACACGGCTTAGGTTCTTGGTACGCGCTTATCCTAGTTGCCATGTACAATTTTTGGGATTTGGTCGGGAGGTATGTGCCGCTGGTGAATTGGCTGAAGGTTGAGAATAGAAAAGCACTAACCATTGCGGTTGTGTCCCGCTATTTCCTCGTTCCGGCATTCTACTTCACAGCAAAATATGGTGATAAAGGATGGATGATGATGCTCATTTCTATTTTGGGATTAACTACTGGACATCTCACTGTTTGCATTATGACTATAGCTCCTAAAGGATACAAGGTAATATATCATCTAATCTTTCCTACTTATAACCAAGTTCACATTTTAGTATTATGACATAGAAACTCAATAGCCTAAAAAAGAACAAAAATGTTGTGTTATGTACACTTGCATGTTTATTCATGTTTTGTATATTGTGAAGGGTCCGGAGAAGAATGCATTAGGGAATTTGCTGGTGGTTTTTATATTAGGAGGAGCTGTTGTAGGAATATCTTTGGGTTGGTTATGGCTTATTGGCAAGAATAATAATGCATTTTGAGTTTCTCACGATCACCAAATGATTCACAACATCCTTTTGTACAAGTAAAATTAATTTTGGTGAATCCCAACCCTCTATTATGGCTTAAAATAAGAAGCTTTGAAGCCTCGAACGTAACTACTTATTGCATAAAAAAGAGAAGAAGAGAATACTAACACGTAAACCTTTCAAAAGTGAAGTCTTATTTCGATGCTTCACTAAATTGGCAAAATTGTATTTTACTTGTCCAACTTATACGAGTGGTACTACTATTTTTAAGAGATTTTTTAAAATTGATTCTATATATTAACCAAGTGATCATAATGACCGTGTGTAGTTGTTCACTTGTTCCGCCATGTTGCAAGTGTTATATTTGACCACTATAAACACTTTAAAGTGGCAAAAAGTCTAGATTTATGCAAACATTGGGGATTGATTTTGGTTTAGATCCATGATTCACCCCAAAAACAAATTGCTATTCAGTTTAGATATCAAATATTTCATTAATATTTAGTGTTACTCAAGAATATTTTACTACTAATTTTACCAGTTTTAACTGATAAAATATTCATTTGCCAAAAAAAAAAGACTGATATAAAATATTTCATTAACATTTGGTGTTAGCCAAGAATATTTTACTACTAATTTTTTGCCAGTTTTAACTATTGTAACATCACTGATGTTGTTTCTTCTTAAATTAACTACAAATCTTGGTCTACCTAAAAAAGAATTCAAATACTCAAAGTCGTCAACATCTGTTTTATAGGCTTTGGTGAACCTCAAGTCCAATTTTTTTTAAAAAAGTTTTATAGATAATGTATATTGGAAGTTATTCGTGAAAAGTGCTACCAAGGTCCTAGCTATTTTAAAAGCTGCACAATGATTTTAGAGAACACATTTTATAAGATTTTTCAACTATGCTTTAAGCGAGGCCCATCAAATCGGTGGGCATCGTCGACGATCATTTACAGCTAAGCGCACAAACACCAACGTCGTTTTTATAAATATTTGTGAAAAAGAACAAGATTTTAGTTGTTTTTTTGCATAACTTATAAATACAAAAATGTAGTGTAGTTGACACAATTACACTTTTCTTATAATTTTATACACTTTTTTTAGTATTTTACCTTCAAACGATTATTAAAACATTCGTCCTAAAATCTTTTTTTGCATTTAATTTCACAAAATCGGACCAATAAAGTGTAAGATCACCTCTATTAATAAAATTTTAAATAGGCTTTTATTAGTAAAATGACAATAAAAATAAGAAAAACAACGAAAACAAATTCTTAAACAAGTAATTCTAAGACTATCATTTTCAGTGATATTTAGTATGAGTATTTGAAACCTTTTTATAATTAATTTAATCTAAGTGTATACAAAAAGAAAAGAGGATTTTAGTGTTTATAGAGTTTAAGGTGAATGTCTTGAAATCTTAAATATTTATTATTTTTTTAATATAAGATTAAAATATAAAATACTCATAAAAATCACACGATACATATGTTTTTCATGACTCTAAGACATGACCCTGCATTCCCGGCAGAAATAAAGGCAATTGTGTATTACATGAACCTATTTCCTTTTTGAATATTCTTTGTATAGTAATATTTCTGTTAATTATCTTGCGAAATGCACAATAAAGAGTCGACAGATCCTGTGTTTTCCGAGTTAATTACTTGATAAGGATTTTTTTCAATGGCAATTTTTTTTTGCCGTTTTTTTGTAAAATTTTATGAATTTGCCAATTTTTAAATTAGAAAAATATGATTTATATTTGGGTTTAGATGGTTCTAATTGTCTTTAAGGGTTTAATATTTACTATAAAATACGTCTTTTAACAACAAAATATCAAAAAATAAACATTTTAAAAAGTTCAAACACCACATCAACAAAATTAAAACTTAAAACAGAGCCAAAGAAAGTAAAACTCAATCCCATCATATATAGTGGTCCAGTCTTTCCAACGCTAAATAGGAAGTGAACCTACCATCTATCGTCATGCTATCCGCAATTTCTCTAGCCAAAACATTTTATTTTCGGAGAATATACAAAGTTTTGACGGATATATAGATTTGTCTTTCTTTTTCTAAAGAAATTAAAATTTAATTGCATTACTACATTTTTGTTAAATAATTAATTTTATTTCGTTAAGAAACATTTAGAAGTTCTTAAATGCTCAAGCGGTTAGATAAGAAATAAAGAAAGAAAGAAGAGATAAACGTAAGAATCAACTCGAGGTGAAGACTTTACTTCATTGCCTCTCTTGTCCAATCCTCATTGATTCTTTATCTATTATCTTTTTTTTCTTCTTTCTTATATACATAGTTTTTTTTTCCCCATTTATGAACACGTTTAAGACCGATCTCAAAGATATGTAACTATTTAAAGAATTTTTCTCCAATAAATTATTCGCTTTCAGACCATGTAGTATGTACATCGACTTCAAGTGGACTAGTCTAATAATAGAAACGAAGAAGGCTTTCACACTTTGGATTCTTTTATCATTTTGGTTCTGTTTCTTTATCTACAATTCTTTTCGAGTCTTATTTTATTTTTGCCGTATTTGCTGTCAAACCTTTTTTTATAAAGGTATTGCTCCATGGTTTAAGAATCTTGTATTGAATCTACATGAAAGCTCTCCTCGTAATATATAATCAACAAACTCGTTGACTCTACAACATCCACATGTGCTAACCTCCAAGTAAGTGATCTTTAGCTTTTTTGCTCCCAACGATAAGAAAGAACAAACCATAAGCTTGTGTTTGATCCAATTCTTGAATCTTGAAACAAGGTTATGTTCTTTTGAGCTCTCTCTCTGTAACTATTTTGAAAATGGGGGAAATACATGAGAACCAAGCTCCTGAGAGGCTTCAGGTAAGTTTCTACATAATCCAAAACTCAGATCCCAAAATCTTTCATCTTGTTTCTGAATTTAAAAACCAAAATTCTTGTTTATGTCTTAATTTGAAACAGGGGAAGAATCAAGCAATGGTTGTTTGCTGTATTCTTGGAATTGGATCTCTCGTTTCTTGGAACAGTATGCTCACTATAACAGATTACTACTACCACGTTTTCCCGGTTCGGTTTTTGTTTCAAGATTCTAAAAATTTGATGTTTTGAATTTTGGTGGTTACAAAAATATTCAAGTAGAAACCTTTTTTTTATGTTTCTTCTTATAGGATTATCATCCTTCAAGAGTACTCACACTTGTCTACCAACCATTTGCGCTTGGAACGATCGTGATTTTCGCATACCACGAATCGAAAATCAATACTCGAAAACGTAACCTGATCGGTTACATTCTATTTACAGTATCCACATTCTTGCTCATAGTCGTAAGTTTTTATTTCAAGTCTTAAAAGTAACTTTAATATTTGTTATGGAGTTGGGATTTTTATTATGGACTCAAGAATCTAAAAAAATAAACACAAATTAAACCAGTTGGATTTGGCAACAAAAGGACGTGGTGGAGTCGGACCGTATATCGGTTTATGCGCAGTCGTTGCTTCTTTTGGCCTCGCGGATGCTACCGTTCAAGGAGGAATGATCGGTGATTTGTCATTGATGTGCCCTGAACTAGTGCAGGTTTATACATTTTGGCAGATTCAAAATCTTGGTTTAGACTAACCAGTTTAGATTAACCAAGATTTACAAGATATAAATACTCATATACATCTTCTTTGCTTGTTTGTAGTCATTCATTGTGGGATTGGCTGTAGCTGGTGCGCTAACATCGGCACTTAGGCTAATAACTAAAGCAGCTTTTGAAAAATCAAATGACGGTCTACGAAAAGGAGCAAGTGAGTTAAAATTTTGAAGATTTCAAATCTTTATAACCGATAGAAACTACAATCATCAACGTGTTTATAAGTTCTTTGTTTTACTTCTTTTCTTTATGTAGTGATATTCTTAGCAATCTCAACATTCATAGAGTTACTCTGTGTGATGTTATACGCGTATGTGTTCCCAAAACTCCCCATAGTTAAGTATTACCGCAGAAAAGCTGCTTCTGAAGGTTCTAAAACTGTTTCTGCTGATCTTGCTGCTGCTGGTATCCAAAATACATCAGAATTGGTAACTTCAGATTCCTCAAGACTCTTCTTTTTGTTGGTTTCTTTAAAGAAATACCTCAAGAATCTATCTTTCTTGATTTGTTTTCTCAAAAATACTTAACACTCTTTAGCTTCTTGATTCTTCTATACAGACTGATGATGATTCCAAGAATCAAAGGCTAGGCAACAAAGAGCTGTTGCTTCAAAACATAGACTATGCAGTGAATCTGTTCCTCATCTACGTATGTACATTATCCATTTTTCCCGGGTTCTTATATGAGAACACAGGACAACACGGGTTAGGCGATTGGTACGCGCTTGTCTTAATAGCGATGTACAATTGTTGGGATCTGGTTGGGAGGTACACACCCCTGATGAAATGGCTCAAGATTGAGAACAGAAAATTGATCACAGTCGCGGTTTTATCGCGTTATCTCCTCATTCCGGCGTTCTACTTCACCGCGAAATATGGTGATCAAGGATATATGATTATGCTCATTTCTGTTTTGGGATTGACAAATGGACACCTCACTGTTTGCATTCTCACCACAGCTCCTAAAGGATACAAGGTAATCTATATTACAACCTTTTCCTTAGTAGAGATTAAAGATTTTGATGTTTTATTTTCGTTTATCTTTAGGATTTGCATATATATTGTTAACTCTAGTAAACTAAAGTTTTGTTGATTCTCAAAAATAAATACATGTAAACGTGAACGTAAATTCAAAGTGGAAAAAAATGAAAATCAAACACAAATTGTGTTTACAATTTGAAAAGAGTACAATTTTGTTTTGTGTTTTTCTATTGTAGACAACACTATACTATATAAAGTTTTGATTACTTACACGCAAATATAAACAAATTAAATACAATATTTGCGTTCAAGACAAGTAATCTCACATTTGTTCAAAATTTGGGTTATGATTTTTTGTGAAGGGTCCGGAGCAGAATGCGTTAGGGAACTTGCTGGTGATCTTTTTGTTAGGAGGGATATTTGCAGGAGTGGCTTTGGATTGGCTATGGCTTATTGGTAAGAAGGATGCCTTTTGAGTTTTCTAATGATCACTCCAAATCCATTATTGATTCACTTTACTTAATTTCTGCTTTCGTCTTTATTATTCTTTGCTTTGTAACCTTTCTTTAAGTGTTCTTATCCTTGTAAACAGAGTATAATGTATTACAGAATAATTATTTCTAATATATATATTACTGATTTTCTTGCAACATCAGCCATAAATCTGGAATTAATGAATAGCAAAACCTTAACAATACATGTCAAATCACATATATACATTACTTAGGAATTTATTTTTTAATTGAAAATACTGTATAAACTATATCATATATATAAGCTAGTAATTCTAGATGATATAATTAACTAAAGTAGAAGATAAGAGACGATCATACATACCTCTTGTTAATGTTTTCTGAATCCTGAAATTAGAAAAACATGATTGAGCGCAACGCTGGTGTAAATTGCTTTAATCCATTTCCATAATAGATGGAGCAAACAAAAGAAAAAACGAAGTTACATCAACGCTGCACTCAATGATGTTCATTCAAATCCAGGAAAATATATATCTTGTTGCTTTTCCGATCACCTTGGAAATGAACAGAACACATGATGTTTATAAGACATTAACAATGCTTGTGTTGGTTTGAAAAGCTAGTACAATGCTTGTTTGTACTACTGTGTACTATTTACAAACCGTACTAGCTAGATTATGTAGTATATCTTGAGATTCCGATATCTTTTTTTGTACATAAAAATATAAAATTGTAACGAACGAAACTTATATATAAATGTGTCTTTCGTTTTCATGTGATGCATAAAAAAAACATTGTTACATTACACGATTCTTAATCAAAAGTTTAAAATATTCCAAAGTTTGTGTAATGTACTAATGATCGGTGTTCGTGTGTACTACACCGAAACACCCAACTTTTGTGTACTACACGAGATCATCTCTAATTCGACAACATCGTACAGTAAAACATCTATAAATTAATACTCTATAAATTAATAAACACTATAAATTAATAAATTTTGTTAGTCCCAAGTCGGGCCAATGTAAAAATTAACCAAATTCGATAAGATAATAAGATAATAAGTTTTTTTGAAATCCCTATGTAAATATAGTCCCAATAATATCATAAATTAATAATCACTATGTATATACATATATACTTTGTTTAATCCTTTTTTAGTTGTGGCATTTTGGGACCAACCATAAGTAGCTCTAACTACTTCAGTAAATTCAAAGCAAATATTCTCTGTGATCATGAACACAAGTTCTCTTTTGTACTCCTCAGAATCTCGAGTATCCAAAAAGAGATTATACAATTATCTACCGTTTCGGTTCTATTGTTTTACTTCATGTAACGGATATATAAGATTTTTAATGAGATAATAAAAATGGAAATTTTGTATTCCTCGAGATTAGGTGCGATTTTTTTGGGTTATTAATTTAATCTTAGCATAACAAACTGATCTCACCATAATAAATGAGATTAATGGAAGCTAAGATTTTATGGCTAAGATAATCAAATGCGGTAATGATTTTATAATTTAACAAATCGAATTGGGAAATGTTTTTAACAATTAATCCCTTAAGTTTTTATAATTCAAGAAATGACAAGGGTTTACGGTTGTAAATAATACAAAATAAAATGTTATTTTCCAAAAAAAGTAATTCAAAAATGTTAATATAAATATGAAAAATGAATTTAAACCGTTTGGATTTAGCACAATTTATCTTTGTAAATATAAACCATTAGTGTCATTAGTAACCCAATAGAAAACAATTTATGGTAATTTATCGGATTTAAACTCCAAAAAAAAAAGGAAAAATAAAATAAAACGAAAGGATCTCAAAGTTTGAGCTAATCATCCAACGTTAACTTTGAGTTGATAAATTCGTCTTAACTCAATGTTAAGTCAACATTAACATGGTTTAACACATGCACCTACTGTTTTTTTTTTATAATAAAGTTTCTGGTATTATACTGTTGAGTGTTGGATTAACGTTGTATATATCGATCTGAAATTATCTAGTCAACTCATAGTTAGGTTGTCAGTCGTTTAGTGGAATGATTGAAGTTTTTGGTAGCTAAATCGCATATTTGTTTTTCTAAGACTTTTTTTTTCTCTATACCGATATATCCAAAACTAATTAGGAAGTGTGATTGCTCACTAGTCACTATGACGTATTAATAACGCACTGTTCGAAGAAACATATTTATAAACCCATGTGGCCATGTGACTATAGAAACTTTCGGGCTGGCGACATTAAATAGATTCTTGTAATGTCTTAGCCTAAAATTTCAATATCTTATTTGTCGAGTTTTCTGATTAGTTTAGTCACTTGGTAACAAAATTTTAGATTATTAACAATTCTCCTAGATAAGAATAGATTAAACTATCTATATAGTTACTCAAATCATTTGGTCCACACCCAAATAAAGTCATGTTAATCAATGTTAGACCAACTCCAGTACTGAAGTCTTTTGTCCAATATATATGGTTAATTTATTAAATCTTTAAAAGTTTGATATGTTAAAGTTTTGAAGATTATTACTTCGGAATTCCAGACATTAGCTTATTAGATAAAATATGAGTCTGCTTAAGACATTGTCCGGTCTAGTCAGAAAATATACATAAATCCAAAAAAAAGTCTAATACTATTGTTTGTTAAATCGTTTTCATAAAATGATACTACTTAGATATATAGTATAATGGAGTATCAAAATAAATGAAATGGTAAAATACAGCCGTATATAAACGACGAATTTTTTTTTTTCTGTTTGAATTAAGCTTGGCAAAGTGAATGGTATAAGAAACTCCACCATTGCAAATCTTGGTCATACAAAAACACTACACAAGTGTACATCAAGGACAAAACGTGTTTTTTTTTTCTCTTGTTGGTCGTATGGGACTAAATTCGAAAACCCAAATTTTGAGATCATGTAAAACAAGATTTGCCTTTTTAGTCCAAATGATTCATATGCCACCGCCCAAAGAAAGAAAAAAGTTGTCTATACTTTGTGCGTTTGATTGGCAAAAGGGATATTCGACCCCAAAAAAAAGAAAAAGCAAAAATATTAACACAATTACGAAAACATTTTATCAAATCATGTAATGATCTCAACAGAGGCAACAAACCTAAACAACTTACATTGACACTAAAAGGTTTATGTTAGGCTAAAAAGATGTTTAGTAACAAGATATACACTACTATAAACGATAACGTTCTACAGTTTTCATTTTTTTCTCAAAATAGATGCGTGACCAGTGAAATGTTTTTTTAGTGTCAAACATTGTAAACTAGGAGAAATATTGTATTGAGTTATCTTCCATATGAGATCACCACATGCATGCGTAGACTGTGTATAGCTAGTGACGATGACAAAAAAAAAAAAGTATAGCTAGTGATATCATTAATCAGGAAAACTAAAAGTTTCGTAAACCAACTCTACCATATAAAATTTGTACAAATTTTATGTCATGGAAGGATTTTATTATTTCGCAATTGTATGCGAAAATGGTAAAGTTTAGGACACTTTTAGCTAATTATTACCTCAAACTGGAAAAAAACAAAAGTGGACTTTAGTTTACATGTATATGTAACAAAAGGCACAAAAACAAGAACAAGGGAAGCGAGAGAGTCAAACACAAAACAGCTCATCCTAAAAATGCCGACGTTAAAACAAACTTAAAGCAAGATCGATCCACCGGGTTCGTGTTTACACGTTCTTTGTCCCACGCGTCCCCACTCTCAGATGGCTCTCCGTACACCACGTGTAAAAACATAAAGGTGCTTAAAAAAACAACAAAAACAAACCGTGAATTCAATTAATAAAACTTTCTGATTACTAACTCTTTTTCGCAAATCATTGCTTACTTGTGCAGCATTGTATGACACGTGCGCCTTGGTCATTTGCATACTTTCCCGTGGCCGTGATCGACCCAATATGGTTTTACTTTTACTTACACACACGTCGTACGCTAAGTGTGTACTTCTCATGTTCACCCGCCGGCCAGTCTTGCCGGTTTAGGTCAGGTTTTTCTTGTTTGTGGTTTATGATCAAACTTAATTATAAGTTCTTAATTTGTGCATCTTTCTTTGTTTTGTTCTCTATATATACTCTCTATTACATTTTTGACTTTGAATATATATTTTTGATTGACTTTAAGGTCCCATCATCCATTTCAAAGTTTTTAGTATTATTACTATGTGAATTATCCTTCAAAGAAATACAAGAGATCATAAGTCAATGATTTTCACTATCTTCCTTTCTATTTCAGTAACATTTAATTGTACATCTTCCGAATCATATTTAAATATGATCGTTGATAATTGATACGATGACCATGCATTCATGTAAGATGATAAGCCGACCACCACAAATATTAAACAAAAGAGAGTAGATAGATTGATACTAATAATAGAAACTCTCATCATTAGAAAACAATAATGTTATGCGCTTTTTTAATATATTGTTTACTGGTGGGATGTTGCTTTCCCTTTGACGAATTTACTTCACTCATAAATATATTTTGTTTAAACAATAATATCTTGGATATGTAACAAAATCTAAATAACCAAATACAATTTTTTTTTTACATAACTCTATCCCAATGGTTTCTTGTTTCTTGGAATTGTAGAAAACCATTAACATCAAACGAGTAATCAGGAATTTCAGAAGTACTCGTAATGTTATTGTTACTGTAATAACTCTCTTTTTCATCCTCTGTGCTGCAAGTGCTACTATTGATGTAAGTTGTGGAGCTTGAATTTAGTGGAGTCGGGCTCGAAGAAGGTGTGGTCAAGACCGAAGCAAAGTCGGAGTAAAAAGGTTCTAACACGGAGTTAGATTTTGAATAATCATCGTCGTAGTTTGATGGCAAGGAGGGCGTTGAATCTTGAACCGTTGTCTTCATTGGTGTGATGAGGTCTTGGAACTCTGTAAATTGATCCATGATAGGGAACCAATATTGTAATTCTTGATTACTACTCATGTTGTAACCGGTTTGGTATTGGTTTACTTCGGTTTGGTTCTCGTGTGTATTGTTTTGGTTTGAAAAGAGAGAGGTTGCGAGTTTGAGTATCTCGGGGTCAACCAATGACTGATGACTATGACCATCTCCCATCATCATGAGCCTCGTCGACATGTTCATATGTTGATGATGATGCGAAGAGTTGAAGAGAGATGAGTTGAGAATGGAGGAGATATCAAGAAGATCAAGACGTGGACTATGTGTTACTGGATCGATTCCCATCTTCAGTAGCCTTTTCCTGATGTGAGTGTTCCAATAGTTTTTTATCTCGTTGTCTGTTCTTCCGGGCAAACGAGCCGCAATCGCAGACCATCTACACCAAAACCAAACGAAGTCAGAATCTTGATTTATATATATATTTGATGCAATATAGTTTTAACATATAGTTCTCTATATACAGTTGCATAACCAATATAGATAAAACTCACTTGTTTCCCATGATGCTGTGAAGTTGAATAATGGTTTCTTCTTCTTCGAAAGAGAATCTTCCACGCTTAATATCTGGTCGGAGATAGTTGGTCCAACGGAGCCGACAACTCTTACCACATCTTTCTAACCCTATAATCAAGATTCAAGAACAAGAAAAGCAAAACATTAGAAAACAAGTACTACCACTGAAGAGTAAATAAAATATGAGTAAAATGTAATAATGAAGATGTATATACACTAACCAGCATTTTTGGGAAGAGTTCTCCAATTGCCATAACCATGTATATTGATATAATCAGTGAGCTTTTTATCTTCCTCAGGAGTCCATGGTCCTTTCTTGAGCCCATTCTTCTTCTCGCAACATGGTGATCTTCCCATTCTTATTGATTATTTGTTTACTCGAGATGAAGTCAAAACGTTTTACAAGGAAATAATAATGATTTGAGTAAAATGAAGAAACAGAGAAAGAGAGAGAGAGAGAGAGAGACGTAGGGTCCTTGAAGAGGAGTATGAAGTATATATAGGAAAGAGATAAGACTCTTATCAATATGAGGAAACATGTTGAAGTCAAATTGATTCGGTGCCGTCCTCTGTTCATCGATTGGGCTACGTGTCCTTTATACTTCCAAAATATAGTTTTAAATCTTTTTTTTGTCAAAAAGAGTTTTTGGATGTATACATGCTATATTATATAGTATTAAGGAAAAAACATTAAACATCTTTTTATAATGCTTATTTCCTACAACTTACTTTGAATTGTACTTTGTATGTATTTTATGTTTCATATACTACCAATTATAATTGAGTTGTAGATTGTGCATGTGAATCTATTGTGACACTGAGTACAAAACTTGTAATTTGGGTGAGAAATAATGTGCTTAAGGTAACTACTTAGACAGTATATAAATCATTTATACGTTCTTTGTTGATTTTAAATAATAAATGTCGTCAATCCAACTAATACCCTAAATTCGAGTGATATGTTTCGGATTAACTAGTTTTCAGTTGATTAGGTCTTTCGTAATTTATTAGACTCTTATTATACTTTAGATATCTCTATGGAAATAGAAACTTTGATAAGTTGTGTTTTAATATTGTTAATAAAGACGGTAGACAAATGTACATACTATACGAAACACGTGATTTTGGGGGAGATTTGTAGTGGAAAATGCTGTATAAGTAGTTAATGTGTGTGATGATACTTTTAAACTAATCAATTGATATTTAATTAACAAAGCAATCACATAATCTTAAAAAAAAAGGGACATGGACGTCGTCGAGAGGAGTGTCGCTCTCCGGAGCTTTGGGGCTGTTTTCATATTCACATAATCAAATTAGCTGTCACCTAAGTTATGATGCCACGTACCTTCACTCTCAATTTCAACCCATCTCCTTTCTTTTCCTTTGGACTTTTTTTTTTCCCTAGAAAAAAACATATAAACCAATGGATAGGATTTCTAAAATTATTAGGGCGATTATCAATATTGTAGATACTTATTAAGGGAAAATTATTGTGGAAAGATGGAACTTTTTATTTTAAAAATATATCTTTTCAAAATTGTAATATAGCTATATGTTAGATCAAGTATTTATAATGTTGATATACGGAAAAACTAAAGAAATACTAGAAAACTATTACAATCAAATTTTTATAGTATTTTCTTTCTTTTTGACGATTAAGTACGTAGCCTATTTGTATTCACCAAAATTCTAACTCAACGAAATAGTTCCCTAACAACAAAAAACTCATCCCCCCTCCCCCCACCCCCACCCCCTCCCCCTCCAAATTATTATTAAAAACCGTTTAATAGAATTCAAAATTATTTCCACACCAAAATATACAAGACTATGAAAAAAATGAATCTTTTTATCGAAGGATCAGAAAAAATTGGGTCCAGATCTACTGCCGGGATTATTTGGAAGATCCAAAAAGAATGGTATTTGATATCTTTTGATAAATTTACTAAGATATCTTTTGATAAAGAGAAATTAGGATCTTTCTATGGGAAAGTGCATTTAATAATTAAGTCATGCTCACGCACAAACAAACTTATATCAATAATTTTGGATTCGTCTGGTATTTATGAAATTATAAAAAATAAAAAATAAAAAATTATGTCCACCTTAAAACATATTAATTGCAAAAAAAATATTTTAAAAATAGAATTACAATTTTGTTTTATTTTAGAGAAGCCACATTAGGCAGCAGTGGGCACGAAAGGTTTGTAACAATTTATTTCCCAACGGGTTCATATGAGCTAATCTAATGTTTAAAAATAAAATAAATAAAAAGATTAGCCAGCAATAAATTTGTGACTTTGAGAGATATAAAAGGTAGTAAATACATAAACAGCATATTTTTAGCTGTTCCTCTCTGTCTCTCTCTATCCCATCAAACTTTCTCCAGCAAAAAAAAAACCGAAGACCAATCTTTTGGACTTATTAGTTTTTTTCTACGTGAGATTTTGAATACATTTTTGTAAATTTGTGATGCATGCTTCCAAAATCCAAAAAAAATAAATTCATGCTGTTATATATCGCCTTCTTCTTATTCATTGGGTTGCTAGTAGTTAGTCATTTTTTAGATTATTAAGAAATTGATTGCTATATTTTGCATGGCATAAAATCAGAGATTAATTGATTATCAGTTTATAACCCTTATCCGAACCACGAGTTGTACGGCTCGTCTTTACTTTCGAGTTTTGACTAATAATTAAGCACTTTTCTCCTAATGGTTCTCATTATTATGAGTAGCTAAAACTCTAGAACCAACTAATTATCGTTTATGATGAATTACTAAAGGAATTAATGTTTTTGGAGTCTATATTATTGGCGGATATGCCCTTCTGCTCTTGATTTCAGGCAAAGAAAACTTCATTCGGATATTCCAACAAACAAAAGCATCCAAGTAATAAAAATACATAGGGGTTTGTTATAAAAAAAAAATATAGTTAATTTATAGACAAAATCTTCAATAATCAGGAAGGAGGGTATATATAATTAGTATGATTAAAATGTATCAAGCATATATTGAATGAAATAATGATCGAAATCACTGTCATATTTATGTTATTATACTAAAACCTAAATTTTAAGTACATTATGTTTAATGTCTCGTTCCTTGCAACTCACGAAGCTGTCGGGTTTAACGACAAATGAGAGCTTCACAAAGTGCGAAATTGTGTTGAAAGAACAAGTATTATTATTTTATAAGAAACAAATAATAAGATTAGATTACTTTACCATATGAAAACGAATACAAAAGGAATAAATAACTGATTTGGATTAGAAGATAGCTAGTGATGCTATATTAGGGTAGTAACCTGTCAAACATCTAGAGGCTTTGCTTGCGCATGAATTTGCCACAAAGAGTAGCCTACGTGTTACTTCTACATATATGATATATATAGTTGACCATATCTTATTTGTTGATATTGTCTTGAGGCTTTATATATTATGAATTAAATATATACGAACATGTGTGTGTCGATCACAAACCCACTGTGGATAAATATATCACTTAAGAGCTCTGAAGGATTTAAACATAATAACATGTGCAATCACAAAATTTTGCGAAAAAGATCAATGGTTTCACTTATTTTGATCGAAATTTATAAAACCCTACGTGGTTCATGTTACATAACAATTGATATATTCTCAACGATTAGTAGTACTTAATACTTTACGAAGTTATAACTCGTAATACTCGCTGTAATGAAGCCACATGCATGGACAAAAGAGTTAGGCAGTAACAGCATGTATACATATAGGCTATAGCCACATATTAAGTATATAAATGCGATACGTACCTAATTTATCTTAATATAAGATATGATTGATTTAGTATATATTATGCTAAAATAAAATCATGTCACGTACGTAGAGACTAATTATGTATCGTCGCATTCCAGAGATTATGGTTACGTCAGAAAAGAGCCCTTTGAATCCTAAATAGTTGAAAGATGAAAGACAAAGACCCAAGAGAGTCCATACATACGTTTACTCATTTAATTTATGTATATTGACATTTATCAATATGTACATGTATAAAACTATATAATATGCGACACGGTATCCAGAACAGTTGTGGAGTTGATGTGCCAGATAAATTACATCCACATTATTTAGTAAAGTATCTATATAATATAGATTTGGATTATTAAACTTAGTGGTTTCTATTCTTGGAGAGGTTCGTTTCAAACATATGATGCTAATGAATAATGATTTTAAAATAACGATTTAGAATTTAGTGGAAAGATATATATAAAAAGACATTCATTCGAGAAACTACTAAAAAAGTTGAATTTTTTTTTTATTTCCTCACGTTAGTATCCAATATGCATGTATGATGTATATACAATTTCAAAATTATTTAAATTTAAATTAGGGTCCATCAACGGCCCAAACAAATATCTATGGATAAAAATTTTAACTTGTATGTATAAATATATTGAAAAATTTAAAAACCTGTCTCTCTCTACTCAGAGTATAAATAATCTGCTGTGTAAGAATAAGAATAATCTTAGGACCATATGTAAATAATTTCACAGGTGTATAAAAGTTGTAGCTGTGAATCAAAGAGCTGGTGAAGCAGAAGAGAGCATCTCAAGAAGGTGATTATGTAAATTCCCGTTGCTTGCTATAACACCACCTGCCGGGAAAATCAGCCTTCTTTCAGATTGATCTTCCTCCAAATTGATTTCATCTCCTTCCCAATCTGTTACCTGATGACATACGACAGTCAAAATATCTCAATAAACTTAAACCACGAAACAGACTCAACTATTCGATCTCAAACAGTTTGTTCTTTTCTAGGCTTTGCTAGATTCCTAAGTACATAAAGAAACACGGAGTAGAGGGCCAGACCGAGCAAACTGTGTTGTTATTAGTCGATTTTTTAAGACTCTTATCGACGAAATGATCTCTGATATATATGGTAATGGCTTTGAGACAGTGTATAAGAAATTTAACCAACCTTTCCTCCGGCTTCATGAACACATATCACCCCAACAGCATGATCCCAAGCCTACACGTTTTAAAGAAAATCTCTTGAGAAAGAGATATACTCGTACACAATAAAATTAAAAAAGAAAGTTACTGTGTATATATATCCAAATCAAACAATCAGTACCTTTATCGTTCGCTCAGTTTTGTCTCGGAGAAGGAAAACTGCTGTTCTGCCAGAAGCCACCATCATATACTTGCACAAACTGTACACACAAAATAGGGAAAATGAACTGAGTGGGAAATGTTCATTTCTTTTTTTTTGTTGGATGGAGAACTTTAATGTGTCGTTAGTATAGAGATAAGTTAGTATATAGATACCTTCCATGACATGTCGGCACCAGAATGATATCATTATGCTCTAAGTCATCTGAAACTGTTTTTGCAGCGAAGAAATCAGAGAGAGGAAGTGTTTCCCAGGTTTGGCTTTCTTGTATACAAAACCTTGCTTTGCTCACTAAAACGGAGGCATCAACAAAACACCTTGTCCAGTCACCGCTTACTTTGCCAGAGATATTTTGTAACCCCTTGGTCCACGTTCCACAGCCAATATGCGAGACCATTACGGTTCCAGTGGATTGATTCGATAAATCTCCTGGCCAGTTTGGACAGCCCATTACTCCCAGCACAATTTCATTATCTACGACAAGGGCCAATCCTACCTGAGATTTATCCATATAAATTTATAGCGAAGAAGAGAACATCAGAAACATAACAAAACAACATGAAACCTCATATCTAACTCATACATATGCATGTGGAAAATTTTATCTTGCTCAGAACATATTTGTAGGGCTTTTGTAAATAAAAAAATAAGTAGAGCTAAGCAAGGAGATTTTAAATTATCAATCCCACAAAATAGGTTCTATAATTCTCATACGAAACTTTTTAAGTCAAGGAAATGAAAATCGAAGGGTTATGAGACATACCACATATAAACCCTCACCTCCTTTAAGAAAACCCCTTGTGCCATCAATTGGATCCAAAACCTGCAGAAAATCAATGGAAGTGAGTTGCAGGCAGCATGGGCCGTATAACGAAAGTATCATATCATCTAGGCACAAAAGATATGTGCATCATTCTATATTTTAGTGCTTGGGGGAACACAAAAATCGAGTATTACTCATATCTCAGTTCAAGTCTGACATTCCATGATTTACAAATATCAACAATGACAATCAACTGTGGATGGTAAATATCTTATATCTTAACATTAACAGGGCACAACGTTGACAACATATAGCTAATGACTAGAAGACTACATCTAAGACAGTAACAAATGGAACTTAGAGACACATTCATATATCATGATAAAATGAAACATACCCAATAAGTAGCTGGTTTGTTGCAAAAGGCGTAAGCATCTTTTCCACCTCTGTCAATTGCTTCTAGTACATCAGCATCAGACAACTCATTGTCTGCAATGCTTGCTTTTGATTTGACTTCACTTACCACAGCGCTTACAAGGTTATTAGCACGCACGAAATGGGAGTCCTCTTCAGCCACCAAAGGTATTGAAGGAAACAGTTTCGATAGCTCTACAATCAGAAATAAGCAAAGATAAGATTCAAATTTGAAATCAGATTTTCATGGAAACAGTCTTCTTTTGCACAAACTCACTAAAACCATTGATTATACAATCAAGAAAAGCCTAAACTAGTGGGACTCATTGACAAAGCCTGCTCATGTATCTTACCTAAGCTGATTAAAGCTTGCACTCCAAAATCAGCAATTGTAACTGGAGTTTGATCATTCTTCTCAACAATCTTCTCTTTAGATGAAAAAAGCGATTTTTTTACCTGAACAATTATTAAAAAAAAAAAAAAACGCAAGCTTTAGACACCAATCTGAAATTGAAGAACAACGGAAGTGGGAATTGGGAAATTAGCTTACATCAACACAGAGACGACAAGCTCTATCAACAGCATCAATGGCGACCTCAAGCTCTTTATGATACTTAGCTTGATGCTTCGGAAACGGAAGATTAGCTCTGGAGAGAGAGACATCAAAAACGATTGGGGAGATTAGAAATGAGTTACATAGATGGAGAAGTAAACGATTTGAGGTAGAAAGAAGAGAAGAGAGACCTTACGATGAAGTATCGTCTGCGGAGAGGAGAAGAGGAAGGATTGGATACCGGAGTAAATTTAACGGCGGAGAATCGAACTCCGGCGTCGAGGATGTGCATTGCGGCTGATATCTACGGCGGAAGGTAAACCGGTGAAATCGAACCGGTTTTGTTAGATAAATGAAGGGAACGTTCCAGCTCCGTTATCAACGACTAGTGAACAGGAATAAAATAAGACAAATAATATTAACGGGCTTTTATTTTGGGTTTTGTATGGCTTTTAGATTGTAACCAACCGCCATCACTCGTGTGGAGACTGGAGACTATAAATATTCGGATCCGGAACCGGATCCTATATCTGTTCAAAAACTCGAATATCTGCATAAACGTATCTGAATACGGCGTATTTTAAATTTTCGTATTTTAGAAAATGTGGATGTTTAAATATTACTATAATCTGAATCTAGAAATTCGACTCATTCTTAAAAAAACACAAAAAGGTTTAACAAAGATAAATAATTCTTTTTTTTATATTAAAAAATTGTTAAAAACGTAGAATTTGACTTTCATACTTAAAAAAAATATATATATTAAAAAATTATCAATTTTATAACGTAATAATATTATATTATCCGACCGGCTATCCAGATTCGACCCATTAAAAAAATTAATTTTAAGAGTAAAAACAATGACTATTTTTTGTTTAAATTAGAATTTGGCCCAAAATTTTTTTTTTTTTTGAAATCCAAATTTATTTCTCTTATTTTAGAAAAGAAAAAAACTTAGAAAATTCTCAATTTTACAATTACAATAATAATATATCTATTTTATTTTTGGACGGATATCCGAGATCCGGATAGTTTATCATATGAAAATAAATGGAGAAAGAATTTGTATGTGGCTAAGGCTAATTTGGCTAGGGTTCTTTTCTCAGCTTTGACTATGTCGGGTCATGTCTTTGTCATATTTCGAATTTCTGAAACCACTTGTTCTGAGGCAAAAATGGAATCCTGTGGTCGTCTTCCTGTGGGTTCAATTCAACTAAAAGAAACAAAATTATGTGGCTTAGATGGAAACGTCTATCGTAGCCATAAAACGGAAAGGCTGGGACTGGGAGTTATGGACCTACACATATTCCCCTCATCAAGAGTGTTGCGAAGTCGGTACGTGTGTTACTCGGAGACTTTGCAGATCTTGGGAATTCTTGACCAAGAAAATAACTATTGGAATGGTAATATAATGCATGAATTACTACCTTTGTGGCTAGCATGGAGACTTTTGCAAAGATTACTTATCAAACTCTTAAGTCTCTAACCCGTAAAATATGGTAACGTTTTGGAATGAAATCACAATCCAGAGATACGATGTCAAAAGTATATGCATGCGCTCAGTGGTCGATGCATAAACCATTTTTTACATATAGCACAACTTTAAAAAATTGGATTTTTTTTCCAGAAACCATTTTTACATATGGCACAATCTTGAGAAACTGATATTATTTTGTTGTTTTTAACAAATATATTACAATAATTAGCTAAAAATTACAGAATTGAGGAAATGACTATGGGGCACTTTGCTCCACGCCTCATATGCCAAGATCCGCCCCTGCATGCGCTAGCTAGCTACTCCAATATGTGACAGTTATAATTAACTTGCATACTTCACCTAGCTATTGTGACATGATGACCATCACGACCAAACACAAGCCGACACCAGTAAATGGTCTGGATTGTAACAATTGTACATATAGACTCTCTGTTTGACAACACAATATACCAAAATGAAGAACTAATTGGTGCATGCATGGCTTAATTTTTACAACAATGGATCAAACATTTTTGCCGAGGTTCAAGTAGTGTCTGTATGAAGGGAAAATTACTTAGTGGCAGACAAGCTTGCCCCCTTTTAGCACACACCACCCAAAATCATTTCTTCTATAGGTTGTTTTTTTAATATCTTCAACCTTATACGTATTCATGTACAATACAATATAATAACAAAGAAAACGACCGTGTTTTATAACATTATCTATGTATACTAAACTATCTTGCTAGCTAATTGATTTCGAATGTAAGTATATAAACTTAGCATAAACTTGGTCAAAATTTGAGTAGACAACCTTATCAAAGAGAATTTAACAATAAACAAACGTGAAGCAAAACAGAAAACGTTATCTTGAAACAATTAATACAACAACTAATTTCATCGTCAAAGTTAAAAACATCGTATCGTATATGATTTAAATTTCATAATTATCCATCAGAAAACGACGCAGATATTTCAATTTCTTTATCCCAAAAACAAATGAAAACGATTAAAAAGTGAAACGAAAGTAATAAAAAAAATATCCATCTTCGATCATATCCACAGTATCTCTCACACCATGACACCAACAACAAGTCGCGAACCTTCGTTTAACAGCCACGTGGCGGTCATTTATCCAACAGTAATCCCAAGATTCGTCGAGCCTCCGGTTTAAAACCGACTCAGCCGGTGGTTTCTCCCAAATCATATGGCTCACTCACTCACACACTTCTCCCCTCTTTATAAAACAAAACGTCTCTCACTTCTTCTAAAGAAGAAAAAGAAATAAACTCTCTTCGGAATCTGAAAAGCCATAATTAGATCAGAAGAAGAATCTTAAGGATCGGATGAACAGAGCGATTAGTCAGTTTCCCGGTAAGTTGATGAAGGAGAAGACTGTTGCCGGCGGAGATACGACGACGGCGATAAGATCTTCCGTCAAAGATTCGGTCTCGTCGCCGCAGAGTTCTTCAGTCTCGTCGTCGTCGTCGTCTTCGGTGAGGAGACTTAACAAAGGCGATCTGGAATCGAGGCTATTTGGTTTAGCGGCGAGCGAGAAGCTGAGGCAGGCGGAGGAATCTTTGAGGACTGTCATGTTTCTGAGCTGTTGGGGATCTTGTTAGATTATAGATCTGAGCTTAATCCAAAACGTTTCTTCTGTGTTTTGTGCTTTTGAGTTTGAACTTTTTGTGAATATTTTTGTAATTTTCGTTTTCGTGCTTCTGTAAAAGTCTTTTATGTATATAATGAAAAGAAGCTATGAAGAAAATGGTTTGTTTTAATTTGGAGTTAGATGAACAAATTTTCATAAAACTTTAAGAATATATGCAAATACAGTTGAGTAATGTATCATTAAACTATAGATTATAAGAAAATGTTAATTATTTTTTTAATAAAAGCGATGATGCTAAATGTTGCGTATATTATTTTTGGATTTAATAAACTCCAACTTGGAATCTTTTTGTTTGATGATATAAAATTCTTTTATGTGCACATGCATTATTTGGTAAAGTCGTCAAATAAATCGAATATCAAAACTTGATATCAATACTCAGCAAATTATCAAATTCTACTTATACATGGTATAAATAAAATATGTTAAATCCTAGTCTTACAATAGGACATGGATAACATATTTTGTAAGATGTAAAATAGTAAATTAACAAAAAAAAAAAAAGGAAATGTGAAATGTGAAATGGTATAGTTTTTGCCTTTTTGGTTGGTATAGTTGTTAAATTGTGTTGTAAAAGATTCAGAACTTTATATAAAACTAACCGTTACTTTCAACAATCAAAAAGTAAGCTTAATCCAAAACGCGATTTCAATCTTAAACGTTTTTTGGCTACAAGCTAAAAAGTGGATCAAAACGCAATCGTGATAAACGCTATTTCAATCGCGTTTTTACTTCTCCTTCTTCTTCATTTTTATTTTTTTTCTCTTCTCCTTCTTCTTCTTCTTCTTCACTTCCGATGAGTTTCGTTTAATAAAGAAAAACACCAATCAAATCCGATTTAACCCTTCCCTCTCGCATCCGATTCAACGATGGCTTTAACTGAGGAAAAGTCAGATTCCGATGGTCGAAGATGGGGCAAATTCAAGCTCCCCTTTCGAAACTCCAACGCTCAAGCTACCTCCACTTCCATGGCTACTTCTTCTTCCTCTTCTTCTGCATCATCTTCTCATCTCAATCAAAATTACATTCATCAAACTCGCCATTTTCAATATCACGGACCTCCTGTCGTCGAAGGATTGGGTCAAAACCATCATCAATCCGCCGCCGCCACGATCCCTTCTATGTCATCTGTCGCTAGATCGCTTCTTCCTACTAAACGCCGATTGAAGCTTGATCCTTCTGCAAAACTTTACTTCCCTTGTGAGTTATATATTACTCTAATCTCATCTCCATGGAATCTATTGAATTAGCGGATTTATAATTCTCAGTAGAATTTGACTGATGTGTTTTTGAGAATTATTGAAATTGCGAATTTTTTTGGATCATAGTGTGATATTGACTTTACTGATTTTAGCAAATTTTTTTTTCTTGGAATCCATGAAATTGGATATATCTTGAAGATGATGATGTTGACCTTGTTATTGGCTTATTACTGGAAAAGTAATATTTACTAAAATTTTAACTGTATAAAGCCATTGAGGAAATTTAGGAGGAATGTTTTTGTTTGGAATAAAATGTGGAGTCTTGTCGATTTCAAGATTCACTCTTTTTACTGATGATCCATATTTCTTTGGTTGAAGATGAGCCTGGGAAGCAAGTCAGGAGTGCCATTAAGATTAAGAATACGAGCAAGTCTCATGTAGCTTTTAAGGTTTGTTCTGGATCAAGTTTTGACTAAGGTTGTTGTCATTGGTTTTTTTCTTTCGCTGCTGATTCTCTCTCGGTTTTTTTCAGTTTCAAACAACGGAACCAAAGAGTTGCTTTATGCGTCCGGCTGGTGCTATTCTTGCTCCTGGTGAAGAAATTATCGCAACTGGTATTTGCTTCTATCTAGTTTTTTCTCTTGTATATGTGTGTTGCTTTAATCTGCTTGATCAGTGGGTATTTCAAGCACTGGCCTCGCGGATTGTGCGGTGACTGGTTCTCTTTCTTGTTAGTTTTCAAGTTTGTTGAGCCACCTGAGAATAATGAAAGGCCGATGGAACTAAAGAGCGGGGTGAAGTTTAAAATTATGAGCCTGAAGATGAAAGTTCCAACTGACTATATGCCTGAGCTGGTATGTGGCAATGGTTATAACTACTCTTCAGAATCTAAAGGAGATGGTAAAGATAGAATGAGAATTTTGTGTGTTTTGCAGTTTGAGGAGCAAAAAGATCACGTCTCTGAGGAGCAAGTTATGCGTGTGGTATTCTTGGATCCCGAAAGCTCTAACCCCGTGAGTCTTTCTTCTTCTGTTATGGTCGCCATAATTGGGATAATTTTACTGCTTAAAACACTTCTTAATACATCACTGATCTTTAATCTGGTTACCTTCTTTCTCGCTCTCTCTATAAAAAGATGATGGAGAAGTTGAAGAGTCAATTAGCAGAAGCGGATGCTGTAGATGAAGCACGGAAGAAAGCATCAGAGGGTGTTGTTGGTCCAAAGCCAATTGGAGAAGGACTTGTGATAGATGAATGGGTGCGACACATTGCCATTACTTCCATGAGCCTAATCTTCTCTTGTTTTGTTTGTTTTTCAAAGGACAACAAAAGTGTGATTATATATAATTGTATAACGTCTTTTTCTCTTTTGTAATTACCAGAAGCAACGCCGAGAGAGATATCTTGCACAGCAACAAGGAGGAGTAGACTCGGCTTGAAACCAAAAGGTCATCAATACAAAATGGGTGTGTATGTATGTGTTTTGTTAGTTGTGTGGTTAATCACAATGTGTGTGTGAAGAAAAGAAAGGTGACTTTTGTTTATTAATACAGTTGAGGACAACGATTGCTCCAGCTTAAAAGAAACAAGTGATTTTGTTATATGTTTGCTTCGACCTCTATATTACCAAAGATTTGTCCTTTTTTTAACGATCTGATAACTCCTGGAGAAATACTTTCAGCAAGGTCTGATATAAACAGAGCCTTCTCATTCACTAAACTCTCTGCAACTTGTTCGATTCGAACTCCATTTCCTCTACATCTGTAACATTGTAACACAAATATACACACTTTTCTTTAAAACAGAGGAGAAAAACCCATAAAACATCCATGTAAGGTTTTCTCCGAGATTGTATGCACAACATGAAATGGAACAGCAGCAAAAAGATCAACTCCTGGAGAAGCATCATCCTTAGTATGATATTCACACGAGAAGGAACAAGACTAGTCTTTGTAGTTCGAGCTCTGTTCCGAAGTGTTAATGATGTTAAAGCCTCTTAATGGGCCGTATGGGTAACTCGATCAAAGGCTTGGGTTTTCAGAATTTAAGTTTTGCCGCCTCTTACACGCTAGGTTTTTGAGTTATGCTGCCTTGTGCGCACGCTAGGGCTTTAAGTTAAGCCGCCTCTCATATACCCTTCTATATAAATACAGATTCTCTTCTCTGTCTCTCATAAATCTTCTAACCACTTTTCTAGCTTAGGATGCCCTAACTTTTAAAAATTTATTTAGTTTTTTTATTCTCTGTTTCTTGCAAAACGTTTTACTTTTGGCTACGAAAGTTGAGGTCTTTTTTTTTGATACCCGATGAAGAAGAAAACCCAAAAGATAGGAAGTGCCGTATGACACTAAACACAACAGCGTGACTGAACTTGGATTTTTGCATCCTTGTTCTGTGTCTGCTGTGTGGTTGATTTGACAAGGGTCCGCTGAGGGTTTTTGTTTTTTTGTTTGTTTTGGTTTTAACTACAATAATGAAACTGTCCGATGCCACTTTGAGGGTAGCTTTATACTGTATTTGGCTATGATCCACATCGATGCTATATTGGACATAAAACAAATCATCGTGTTTCGCTTACTAAACTAGTTCCAGATTTGATCATTGATAATACATAAACACCTCGAGATAAGAACCACATGAAACATTTGACAGCTGTAGCAGGACGTGAGGGGCAAGAATACTGATCGCCCGATAGAAGAAGAACGCAGATATTAAGGAAATGATGGCTAAAAACCATTTAACATGCCCAATCGCAATAAACACGCCACAAAGGAATGCCAAGGGCATGCAGAGAAGATAAAATATCAGTAAGGGCAAGGCCATATTTAAGGATGAGGAAACGAGTGATGGATCACCCAACTGTGCCCAAATAAGAGTGCATATTGTTGCAAGTACGGAGGTGTGCATTGCCAAGATGTCAAACAGCAGAAAACAGAAGAGATTTGGGACAGTGGTCAAAGTTGCCCTGCCAATGTGTGGAACAGAGCTGTTAGGTATTGTAAAACTTGCAGCATACGTCATTGTAGCTACAAGTGCGGCTACCAGTAGAAGAGTGTTAACGTAATCTCTGCTCTTTTCATGGTCTAGTGGCTCCGATGGTTTTGTTAACGACTTTACAGATCCAGAACCCTTTGACATGTGAGCATGTAATAAGAATGCCAGTGTCAACCTCTGTAATCCAAAAATGGTCAAGCTATAAGATCACTAATACGGGATCAAATGTGTTGTGTGATATAGGGAATCGGACATACCTCGTGAAAGATGTAATTGGATTTTAGCACTGACTCCGCAACGCCCCCTAGATGTTAAGCCATTATCGTTCCGTAAATACAGTATCTTTACATCCAAAAGAGATTTCTTATTGATCGGTAGCGCCAATTTAAGGTGGCAAGGTGCAAAGGTGTATTTCCATCCACATCTTGCCTAACACCCATATGTTTGGTATCATTACTTAGCATCAACGATTTCACAAGATTATCTTCCCCGATCTTTGCTGCAATGTGGAGAACGCTCTGGCCAAGTTTGTTGAGCAGGAGTTTTGAATCTGGACAACGTTTTAGAATCTCATTAACAATTCTAATATGGCCGTTCTCTGCAGCCGTATGTATTGGAAAGGAACCATCTTCGCGCAGACATAAACACTCTTTGTTGATCGGTCTAACAGGTTGCATACTCCTTCATAAAACCCTATTGATGCTCCACAAGTCCTTCCTTCTTCATCTTGCTCATCCTCAAGACTTGGATATTCATTAAGAATAACATCAAAGACACCTATTCAAATTACAATTGAAACAACAATTAGCATACATAAGAAGCTTATTACCTCCCTTTCTGAACTTGTGATCTTGAGGCTGGAGTTTCCCCACCTCGAACATAAAATTTTGAACAAACTAAATACAGCAGCTAGTGGGTAAACTGATAAACACACTTATACTTTTGGCCTTCAAAGCAGCATGTATGTGCAAGATCGTTTCTCCCTTGCAACTTTAAATCTAAATTAGACTTCTTCCCTTCAAGGTCCTCGTTGCCGGTGGTTTTCAAAATTGCTTCCACAAGAGATGCATCTCTAGCTCTTACTGCCATATACAAGGAAGATACTCCCTCATTATTTTCAAGAAAAGAAGCACCCTGGTTCGCATTCACCAGACAGGCAGCCATATCCATATAGCGTCCTTCTATATATCTATATTTGTCCCTGAGAACATATGGATTCAGTCTCTCCCTATCTTCTTCAGAAAGTCTATCTGAAAAAAATGTTACTACTGCAACAAGAGCCTCAACAACAGCTGAATGACCGACATGAGCTGCCACATGAAGTGGAAGCTGATCCTTGGAGTTTGGCTCCAATACAAGGCATGGACACAATGTTCTTCACTAGTTCTAGATAACCCCATCAGGCAGCAAGATGAAGGATTGAATCTCCTCCGTTGCTCTTGAGACATGCCATTGGTGTTCCATGGCTTCTTAACTTCTCCACACATTCTTTGTTCCCATCACTCAGTCCGCTAAAAATTTCCGGATTCATCGTAACATTTTTACCAGGGAGGTCGAAAAGATCAGATAACTTGAGGTTGTTAAGGGACTCTAGAACACAAGCTTCAGAAATTATCACCAAATTACACAAGACAAAAAGACATCTTGAAAATATGAAGAGGGGAGCAGCTCATAAAGAGATGAGCTGAAAAGTAAGAGGACGTACGTACCTGAGGTTGAATGTAGAGATGATGAACCTCATCAAACTTCTTCAAAGCATTTTTCACGTGATCAAAGACCTGATCCTGCATCAAAACACACACAAGTTTCAGCTCCTACTACTGATTTGTTTTGGCTCGACCATTAATTTGCTTCTAAATTTAAAAATGTAAACGTATATACAAGAAAAAAAACACAAAAACCAATATCCACATACACAATCGAGGTCTTACATATACAATTAACAAGTCTCACGAAAAATCAACCTTACCTGTTTCTTTTACCGGGTCACCTTTGAAAGTGCCAAACACAGGTTTCTACCAATGTTTCATCAACATATTTCAACAAGTCTTCACCAAACTCTCAATTTGCAGGATCCTAGACTAACAAAAATCCCAATTAAAAATTATTACATAACATGAAAAGAACAAGATCTTACCTCGGAGTAAAGTGAAAGTTGCTATCGACATAATGATTTTCGACATATAATCATTATCACAATCCCAGACTCTTCTATATTGCCATCACTTTTTTTTAAGGAACCTTAGTTAATCAAATATCGCTTTTGCATAAAACTAAAGGTCCTCTTGTTTTCAGGATTTACCTTCTCCTTGTTCCAAGATGGCCTATTAACAGTTCTATAAGAACTGATTTGATCTCCTCTTGTAGACCTTAAAACAGTTAACCAATCTTGCTTTAAATTTTTTAAAGACAACCTCAATATACATACACACAGCCAAAAAGAAGAAAACAAGTGTACCTTAGTGTAAAAGTTCATGGCTCCTTCTTTGTTGATATCACGACTTACTCTATCTTCTTCATCCTCTAAGCAGCTCTATGTGTAATTTCCTGGTTTGTGAGAAACAAAACGACACAAGCTTCAGAAATTATCCCCAAATTACACAAGATAAAAAGAAATCTTGAAAATATGAAGAATATATATATGTACCTTTATTTCGTGGTGTGAAAGCCAATTTATAAACAAATGGACAAGATACTTGAAGAGGAGCCTATCTACAACAGAGCTATGCAAAACAAGGAACAAGAGGTGTGAAAGTCTCTACCAATTTGATAAGCTTAATCTGGCAACAGTGCTAAGCAAAACAAGGTTTCGTAGTAAATAACAAGTAAACCAACCTTTTGATTCCGATTCGTCAGACTCATTAACTCCTTTTGGATCAGCTGTCGAAAACCTGAAATCACAGAACAAGAAGAAATCATAATAAGAAAAAGAACAAATGAAAAGCTAACTCAAAAGAAAGAAGAGACAGTTAACATCCTTACAATATCAGACCCGAGATTAATCGGTGACCAAGCCAAGCCTGCAGCAAAATAAAGCCAATAAACCCTAACTAAGAATGAACAAAAACAAATCAAATCCTGTAAAGCAAAGTTTAGTAGTAAAAAGTAAACCTTACTGTAAAGTGTATGGCTTCTTCTTTGTTGACATGAGGACTGATTCGCTCTTCATCACCCTCTAAGACGCTCCATGTGTAGTTCCTGGTTTGTGAAGCACAAAGGGACACAAGCTTCAGAAATTATCCCCAAATTGCACAAGATAAAGGAGAAATCTTGTAACTATGAAGAAGACACCATAATGCTAAGCAAAACAAGGTTTCGTAGTAATAACTAAACAAACCTTTTAATTCCGATTCCTCAGACTCATCCTTCTGAATCAGCATGAAAACCTGAAAGCACAGAACAAGAAGAAATCAAAATAAGTAAAGGAACCAACGAAAAGCTAACTCAAAATAAAGAAGAGATAATGTCCTTACAAAATCAGACCCAAAAACAGTGACCAAGTCTGCAAAATAAACCAATAAACCTTAACTTGGTTCAGTTCTCACCCTTACTAAGAATGGACATAAAGAAGAAGAAGAAACAGATCAAAACTTTTGTAACAAGTACCTCGTCAACGATTTCCAAACTGATTAGCAGCTGAATCAAATACACATGCAAGGAAACACAAGAAAATCGCTGAAAAGAAAACAAAAAAAAAATAGTAACCAAAACAATGAAACTAAGTTTCAGACAAAAGTTAAACTAAAGAGAAAATTGCATCTTTAAGTAAGTACCTGATGATGTAATTATGTCGACAAAAGCTATTGAAACCCTTCTCTCTTAGTAAGAACATGATGATGTAGTTATGTCGACCAGGTGTGAAAGTGTCTACCATTAGTTAAGGCTTATTCGCAATAGAGCTAAGCAAAATAAGGTTTAGTAGTAACAGGTAAACAAATCTTCTACTTCGTCTATGCTTCCTCTCAATCTCTCGAATTCCGCTACTTCTCCAGCCAAGACAAGACCTAACAACTGTGTAAACTAAACTCAGATATTAGACTGTCGAAATTATATACAAAAATCCAGTCATATACAAACTCAGACCTTACCAAGTAGCAGTTAAGAAAAATCTCAACCATCAGAACAAATAATTGACAAGTTCATTTTTAAATTTTTTGTGTAGAAGGTGTCTACGCTAACCTGCTGTTCCGGAATAAACCTTTGCACTTGCGGCATCAGGCTTCCTGCATTGCCACCTTAAACAAGAGGCTCTGCATCTGAAGCCTACAGGATTTTCATGAAGACAAAAACTTTCTGCTTGCTTCCTGAAAAAGACACCAAAATGTGAAGCAAACACGCATTTACAGAACACAGAAATGCAAATTGGTAAAACATTAATTAAGTAACACAAACCTCCTTCACACTCAAAGCAGCAGCAGCTCTTGAAATCACCATCTAGCTTTGTCAAAATGGCTCATGTGATTCTTATCTCTACATTGAAATAAAAATATCTCCACTGTATTTTGAAAACGCATTACCTGCTGCTTCTGTAAGTAAAAAGCTAGTTTAGCGCACACCGTTGTCTTTCCAACTCCTTGGAGATTAGCCAACCATACTTATGTAGGAACTGAGTTAGCAAAGTGTAGTCAGATAGTTCTCCTCCAGCCATCAATTTCACTAGCTCATCGTCTACAATCTGCAACATAGCCATAATAAGCCACACTTGAGTCAAGATTAACGTTTCCAAGCCAACTACCCCAAAAAAGAAAAAAAAAAAAAAACAGAGAAGAAAAAATGAAACCTTGGCCTTTGCGTTTGATCTGCAAGCAGCCTCCTTGAGTCCACCAGTCTATTGAACAAACATCTCGGCTCTTCACTTGGCTCCTTGTGTATCTTCCATGGTAACTAAAGGTAAGAGACATGTGAAAACAGATAAAACATTATCGGGTCCATGCCATAAGAGAAGATAAAAGATGGAAGATTTGAGAGAAACAAACCTTGTTAGTTTTCAATGTAGCAACATGGTTGTAGGCGAGCGAATCATCTTTCTTGGCCAAGATAGGATCATATACTCTCGCCAACCTATAATCGATTTAAGACGACGATGAGATTTAACACACAAGAATCAGACAAATATACTTTAAAACAAAAAAAACGAATAGCTGTTAGATACCTACCAAAAGTTAGTAGTAGCCGAAATTTCATAGGTGACCAAGCCAAGCCTGCAGCAAAATAAAATCAATAAACCCTAACTAAGAATGAACAATAACAGATCAAATCCTGTAAATCAAAGTTTAGTAGTAACAAGCAAACCTTACTGTAAAGTGTATGGCTTCTTCTTTGTTGCTATTAGGATTGATTCGATCTTCTTCACCCTCTAAGACGCTCCATGTGTAGTTCCTGGTTTGTGAAGCACAAAAGGACACAAGCTTCAGAACTTATCCCCAAATTAGACAAGATAAAAGGAGATATCTTGAAACTATGAAGAAGACACCATACTGCTAAGCAAAACAAGGTTTAGTAGAATCAAGTAAACAAACCTTTTAATTCGGATTCCTCAGACTCGTTAACTCCTTCTGAATCAGCTGTTCAACACCTGAAATCACAGAACAAGAAGCTAACTCAAAAGAAAGAAGAGATAACGTCCTAACAAAATCAAACCCAAAATTAAACAGTCACCAAGCCTACAAAATAAACCAATAAACCTTAACTTGGTAGAGTTCTCACCCTTACTATGAATGAACATAAAGAAGAAGAAAAAAAAAGATCAAAACTTTTGTAAGAAGTACCTCGTCAACGATTTCCAAACTGATCAGCAGCTGAATCATATACACATGCAAGAAAACACAAGAAAACCGCTGAAAAGAAAAGAAAACAAAACAATGAAACTAAGATTTAAGACAACTAAAGAGAAATTTGAATCTTTAAGTAAGCACCTGATGATGTAATTATGTCGACAAAAGCCATTGAAACCCTTCTCTCTTAGTAAGTACATGATGATGTAGTTATGTCGACCAGGTGTGAAAGTGCCTACCAATTTGTTAAGCCTTATTCGCAAGAGAGCTAAGCAAAACAATGTTTAGTAGTAAGAGGAAAACAAACCTTCTACTTCTGATTCCTCATACTCATCAACTCCTACTGAATCAACTGTTGAAAACCTGAAATCACAGAACAAGAAGAAATCATAAGAAGCAAAAGAAACAAAGAAAAGCTAACTCAAAAGAAAGATGAAGAGACAGTTAACCTTGGCCTTTTGAGTTTGATCTGCAAGCAATCTCCTCAAATCCACCAATCTAATGAATAAAACTATCTCGGCTCTTCACTTTGGCTCATTGTGTAATGGTGTATCATCCATGGCCAACAAGAGTCCTCAATTTCACCCAACTCCAACACAACAGAACATCACAAAGAAGACAAAGATAATTTAAAACAAAAATAAAAAGATTCATCATGTACTTACTAAGAGACAAAAACCAAAAAAAAGAAGCAAAGTTGGAAGGCAAACCGTAGACACCTTAGTCTTCATACATACACGTCTCAATAGGTTTGCAATCTTCTCCCAAAAAAAAACCCTAACTGTTTCTGTAAGGACCAAAAAAAAGAAGGAAGAGAGAAATATGAGAATTGCAAAAAGGAAGAAGAACAAGGTTTGATGAAACAGAGAAAGTGAGATAGTTACCAAATTTGATTATTATCAGAAGTGGTTCGTCTTTTCAGGGACTCTCTTCGTCGTCTATGCTTCCTCTCTCAATCTCTCGAATTCCGCTACTTCTCTGGCCAAGACAAGACCTAACAACTGTGTTATGAAAGCTGATATTGAGAATTTGAGATGTGCAAAAGTGTGAGAGAGCATAATTTATAAGTTTAGCGGTTAAGCACCCAAAAAAAAAAAAAGGTAAACTTTGTTGTTTCCTTTTTCTGTTTTGCATTTTTTCCTTTTTTCAATTTTTTTTTTTGCAAAATTTCCTTTTTTTTGTTTTTGTTTGGCTTAAATTTCCTCTTTTCCTTTTTTAAAACACTTTTTTCGTTCACCAAATTTCCTCTTTTTGTAATTATGCTGCCAAAAAATATGGAAATTTATCCCAACGGTAAGAAATAACTACAACAACAAATCATATATTTTTCTTGTTTTATTTTCCTTTGAAAAAATTTCATTTTATTTATCCAAAATCTCCTTTGACAAAGATTTATCCAAAAAAATAGAAGAAGAAGAAGAAGGAGGAAAAAAGAGTAGAGTAGAGTAGAGTAGCCACTGTCTTTGTCTTACCAGTACCAGGAGGCCCCCATATCAGTTTCAAACTACTAGTCTTGTCATGGATTTATCTTGTCTCAAGGCAAGCCAAGATTGCATATCTTTGAGAAGAGTTCAAGTTCGCTGAACGCATAATTAACATCCAAGACATCATCTCCAAAATTCATAGAAGAAACAGGTTGCTCTGTATCCTGAAATTTATACAAGCTTTGAATACATATACTAGCTCAGCTCTCCACCAAAGAGAATCATAGAGGGACTCATCAAGTGTTTTTTACCAATTAACTTTCTCAAGAACAGATAGAACAAAATTGATACGACAAGAGTCAAACAAAATACATAATTTCTAAATACATCTTTACCAATTTCTAAATCATTCTACACATTTTTAAACATTTCTAAATGCATTCTAGCTCTTATAATCAATAATGTGAATATAATGTAAAAAAAATAAAAATCAAATAAACTATAAGCCAACTACTGAATTAAGATACTCATACATTCTCCATGAAGTAAACCCCGAGTGTGATGTACTCCATGATCAATTCAAACATTTTAAGATTTTTTATTTTTTTTCATGGTCTTTTCTAAATTATTCTCCCCCTTCCCCTCTTCACCATTTCTTTTGGATTATGTTCATCTTATGTAAAAATTGATATTTGTCTATGCCAAAGTAAATTGATATGTGCAAATTTCTTGTTTACATTTGTTTCATTGGTTTGGTTTATATTCGGAAAAATACGAATAAGGGACGACTTTTATTAGTTTTTCTTTAGGCCTTCTATAATGCAGGACCGGTCCTCACGATACTAACCCTTGTGAGCTAAGCTAATATATTGTTTATTGTCCACTTAAATGTCAACATTAATACTACATTAAAGGACTTGACTACGAAGCAGTTGAATGAAAATTTCCTCTGCGATTTCGTGGCATTGACAACCAATGGATGAGAAATATGTATACGCGGCCGGGTTAAGCGATATATGCATGTGGCAGAAGAAATTGAGAACAATCACTGCCCTTTATATATATCATGTATTCTTCCCACGCGTAAAACTATATAATCACGTAAACCAAAAGAAGAAGAAAAGAAGTTTCATTTTCTCCCAAGACGTTCCAAAATGCCCAAGGTAATAATCTATATATATGCTTAACATTTTTTGTTTAAAAAGTCTAAAGTATATACGAAAGGTTTTAGGATGAATCTATTAGCTTTTCATGAGCAGAAAATCTTGATATCGGTGAGTATGAGGTGCGAAAAGTGTCGTTCAGAAGCTCTCAAGATTGGAGCCAAAACCACTGGTAAGATATCTCATTTTATTTAAACCTAGTAAATTATATACGTTTTATAGTTCTTGCTTGAATGATCTCATGCTTTAATAATGGAGCTGCAGGAGTGACATTTGTGGGAATAGAAGGAGAAGAGAAAGACAAAGTGGTGGTCATCGGAGAAGGAGTCGACGCCGCATGCTTAGTTGTTCGCCTTCGCAAGAAAGTTGGTTTTGCTGATATTATCAGCGTTGCTGATGTTGACTCTTAACAAAACTAAGTCTTATTCTAGTATTAACTCTTTTTTATTTTTATTTTTTCCTAAAACAACTTTTCGACTATTAATTATGTAATTTCTCCTTTTTTTCAGAAACCATATATGTATAGTTTTACATTATCGCAATTTCTCTGGCCATATTAAGAACGAAAGAGTTTAAGAAAAAGTTATAATCATTTCATATTGTGGTGTTAAAAGTTAAAACCAATTGAAGCTATGATAAAAGTATTCTTGGGGAAAAACATAAGAAAAGAAAAAAAAGATAAACAAAATTCCATTATGTAATCGGACTTGAAACAAAATTTGAGGAAAGGGCTTACAAACAAACAAACAAAATATGAAAGAAATGGTAAAAAGAGCCACCTGAAAAATATTTAGCAAAAACTGAGAGTGCAATTCTCGGCACTAGCGAATATGGCCAACCCATCGTAGAGAGAGGCAATCTCTCCTCGTTACTAGTGGAGGTCATGGTCATTATTTTATTACAAAATATAAAAGCCGAATTTTGTGGTTTTAAAGGGGAAACAAAACTTTGTACTCATGAGAAAGTTAGTGTAAACTCGTGAGAGGAGGAGAGTAGATAGATCTGCTGTTGTATTTGGGAATTGGGGTTTGGCATGAGTTCGATGCGGGGGTGGTTTAAATCAATCAGATGCTACTTGAATCCCTTCCAAAGATGAAACGCCTCATCCAATCCGAAACCACTAGCACTCTCGTACGCCAGCTCACTTGCTTACTGTTCCAAACCATTAACATGAAAATTCAAAAAATATTGTTTGTAGTAGATTTCTTCAAAAAGTAAAAGTTAAAAAATTCCTTTACCTTGCGTAGACGGAATACCAGAGCCACTGGCTGCTGTGTCCAATAGAGACCCAATCTCCTGGAAGTTGTGCTGCCGTTTGTTCCCCTCCCAATGGTGCAAATTGTCCCAAATGCCTGTACCTGTGTTACACCCGCAGAGATTTAAAACCAAACCATAATCGAAAACACCAAACCTGATTTCACAATTCTTTTGAAGTTGTCTATTGATTTGGTTTCATCAACAACAAGACTTTTTTGGGAGGACTAACCTGAAGGGGCGGAAACGGTGACGACCTTCTCCTCTCATCCTAATGGGACCTTCTGGATTCTTCTCACACTCTTCCATACGGTCAAAGCATTTAGCTAGGTAAGCACCTTGCTGAGCAGCAACCTTAAAAATATCCATATATAACAAATTTGAGCAAACAAGAGTTTTTATCAGAGATGAACGAAGACTTAAATATAGCTAAACTTCAACCAAATTACCTGTGCTGTAGCTGGAAGAAATTTCACTTGTGAGTCCACCTGAGAAAGAGCAGATTTGAATTCTTCGATCTTCAGTTCGATGTTCTTCTTGGATCCATCATCAGTTTCGGCTTCTTTTAGAAGATCAGCAATGCCACGCATACGCTTACTCTTCAAGTAGAGCTCCACTTGAGGGTATCTAACACAAATGTCATCCATTGCTTCTTGAAACTCTTTGAGAGTCAGTGTCCCAGACTTGTCTTTGTCTGCTTTGCTAAATATAGCAGAAACATCCTCCTGCAACATGAAGACATTGAGATTTTTGGTCTATAATCTAAAACATTAATCCAGATTTTAGGAAGCAATAAAAGTTTCAAGTTACCATGACTTTGCGCTGGTTGATTGTTGCGCAATCACCAAGGGCATATATGCTATCACATCCTTCTACGCGAAGCCATTCATCAGTTGCCAGAGCACGTCTATTACCCTGCAATTACAAAGAACTTTTCTCAGAGCCAGTTGATCAAAGTGTTTGCTAGGAAATGTTGAAGATTGTAGTGTGTATGAGTTTATTTAAAGCACATTACTTACCTGACCAATTTGTTTCATAAAGTCTTTTATGACAGGACGAGTTCCAATACCAGTTGACCAGACAATCATTCCATAAGGAATGGAAGAAACCTCTCCTCCTTTGGTTTTAGCAGCTATATCTTTCTCATTCACTTTAGTTACCATGGAGCCAAGTTTCACATCAATTCCATCTCTGCTAAACTTTTCTTCGGCAAACTCAGTAATTCTCTTGTCAAACCTGTGAAAGAAAAGCTTCCAATTGAATCGATATACAAGGTTTTATGGAAACATGAAACTCAATGATTGTTCAAGCTTGAACAAAAAAAAAAATAAGAAGAAGAAGATTGAGCATGATTCAGAAGTTTATAGGCAAGAAATTCTACATGGTCAGGATGTGGTCTGCGGCCTCCAGAAGCGTGATCCGCACTGAACCCTTGGCTCTAGGGTAGAGACTAACTAGATCCTCAGTAACAAAATCATGCAGTTCAGCAGCAAACTCAACACCTGTTGGCCCACCACCAACAACCACAAAATGCAGAATTCTCTTCCTCTCTTCATCGCTTAGTTCTGGTAGACTTGCCCTCTCAAAGAGATCAATAACAGTTTTACGGATTTTCTGAGCATCTTCAACCTCCTACAAGCAGGCATTGAACCGATAAAAACCATCAGAACTTTTAACAAACCATACAAATGATCAAATCAATATATACTTTCATATATTTTTTAGCAGTAATATCATTGCTTACAAAAAAAAAAAAAACATACCAAGAGGTTTATAAAGGAGTTAAGAGCCCAGAAAACTTACTTTCAGAAAATGACAGTTCTCCTCCACTCCGGGTATGTTAAAGGTATTAGACTGAGCTCCAGTTGCAATTACAAGGTAGTCATAGTCAACCGAAAATTCTTTCTTTCCATTTGAAAGGCCTTGTTTGGATCGGCAAAAAACTTTCTTGCTTGCTGGATCAATTTTGAAACATTCTGCCTCCAGGTAAGACGTATCAACATTCTTCTATTTGTAAAGACATTAAACGAGCTTGCATTAGCATTTTTTTCAACAAAAGAAAATATCATACTTTGCAAATAGAAGAAGCATCATCGTAATTGGTCCAGTACATACTCATAACTAACAACCTTGAGCATCTTAAACAAAAAATTGCTAGTATAACAGAAGTTTGTCTACTGTTTATACCATTCACAAGCCAGTCTACTCAATATTATATACTATTTCACAGAAATATAATGGAGTACTGTAGTAAGTAAGCAGAATAGAAAAAGAAGACAAAATTGCAAGCACAGTTACCTTTCTTCCAATGTTACGGATAGGCTCAACAACACTGCGAGCTTCAACAGTTCCACAAGTAACACTAGGTAGCAAAGGTGTGAAGGCAAAGTAGTTTCGAGGCGAAATAATCTGAACCTCATATTGAGAATTATTCAAATTCTTCAAGAAACTAGTTCCAGCCCAACCAGTTCCAAGCAGCACCACCTTCTTCTTCCTGGTTCCAGTTTCAACAAGAGCAGCACCGTTCGCTCCATAAGACGCGTTTGCCTCAGAATAGGCTATAAGTCCACCACCACTGTGACAATGTTACAGTACATATCATCAGTATCTAAAAAAACTCAAATCTGAATCAAATCTTAGCATTATAGACACAAACGACAACGAAATAAAAAAAAATCTGAGATCTGGAGAATTCGACAATCAATTCACAGCGTTAATCCAGGACATATTAAAACACTATAGCATAAACAAAAATTGCAAACACAGAGAGTATCATCGAATCAGATTTGTGACGAAAATCAAATGCGTTCTTCCAGAGAGATTCAGAATGTAGGAAAAGCAAGTGTTGCGTGAATCATACAACCAAGAGAATCTCTGTATCCACTAGTTTATTTTTTTTAATTTTCGTTTTGTGTTCTGAAGAATCTGTTCATACGTTCTAGGTTTCAAATCTCTGTTGTAAAAGGAATCAACAAGAAGAGATCATAGAACGCGAAAAAAAAAAAAAGTATGGAAATCGACCTGATGGTGGAGACGACGAGGATTCTGGTGAGAGAAGGATGATCTTGAAAAGCTTTGGAGAATCGCTCAAAGACACTGAAATTTCTCATATTCACGCTTGTTCTTCGATTCAATCGCAGAGGAGAGGAGAGGAGAAGAGAAAGAGATTTGATAACGAACAAACAAAGAAACAGTAACGCCAAGTATCCTGGAGAATAGAGAGAAAAAAGAGAGAGAGAGAGATCTGGAGGGGCCAAGACGAATGTGACGGTGGAGAAGTAGTGTTTGGCGAACGTTTTGGTTGACCACGTGGCGTCCGTGGAATATTCCAGTCAAATAATACAAAAATTAAATTGAAAGAAATAAAAAACGAGGCCAACGAGGTTGTGATTGGTTGAGAATATTTCTATTTCATTTTTATTTAAAAATTGTTTTTCGTAATATATTAAAAAACACTTTCGACACGTATTAATTATGACATTTTAAACATATTAAATTGTTGAAATTGTGACGGTGAGTGTATAAAAAAATTATTTAATGATCTAAAAGGCTTGGTGACCAAGGCCAGCCAGATTTTATTTGAATCTGATTTTTATCTGACCATGTTATATTTCAATTATTATTTCATTTTCCGTCGACAACGTTACAATTTATAAACTTACAATACAACTAGTATAAACAAATCGTGACGACATAACCATTTACCATTAGACAACAAATTCAAGTTTGTTTGTTAAAGATGATAAAACTAGCTAGATACTTCAAGAATCAAATAATAGTCAAACAATATTTTTCTATAGACGAATATTAATATAGGAAAAGCGAACTACTTGCCACACACAAAAAAAAAAAAAAAAAAAAGAAGAAAAACAGTTTGCTTTCGTATATACAACGCAACCATATTTTCATTTCATTTATTAGTTTTTATTTATTATCGTCATATATGTTTTTTCTTCATTATTTAAAAACATAAATATCTCTTGAAAATATATATATTGATAACAATGGGAATATGAATCTTCTTCTTGATATCCTCCATCATCTTATTATTCTTCTTCATGTATAACTTTAGCTAGATTTTCAATGGAGCTCCCGATTTTCAAGTTCTATTCCACGAAATCGACATGAGAGGAGTTATAAGAGTTTGACAGATATTTATATTAATGAACATTGACATAACGAATAGTCAAATGATAGAATAGTATAAACCACATTGTCTAATATATAATTTTCGTTATACATAATTATCGCTAACTACTACTAGTATGTTTTACTTATATAATTGTACATTCATAGTATGTATTGTGAATTTGTGATGTCATATCGCAAAAGCGTAAAAACAGAAAATTTTAATGATTTTTTTTTTTTTTTTTGGAATGAGAACAACTAACGTATATCATGTTTTTTAAATGTTAAAACGTGAAAATAATAGATTGTTCATCACTTCTAAGTCATTTTTCTAACAAAAAGGCTCATACGTGTATTATTCATTTTTTGGTGTATCCATAATTAGCCTCCTTGTTACAATTGATCTTCATTAATTGATCCTTTTATGATTCTTTTCCCCAATGCATAAGTTAAAGCTTTTAACCATTAACAATAGTAAAAAAAAAACACATCAAAAGTTTTTATATATGGTGTTTCTACCACGTAAAATTGTTCTAATGTATACTTTTGTCTTTGATGTCTGTTTAAATCTCAAACCAACTCTAGAAGACTAGACTAAATAAATCTCAAAACTTTGTAATTATATTATCATTTAAACCATTTACATATATAGGTCAAGTATAGTTTAAACCGCAATAAATAAAGCTCAAATTTTGAGTTCTCTGACCGCTTAACCACTATAAATGTTGGTTAGATTCAAACTATTATAGTGAGGTTTCTTATGTTTTTTTAAAAAAATCTCTATTAAATAGATGATTATATATTCATTGAAGGTCCATAATTTGTTTTATGAAGAAAAAAAGTTGTATGGTTAGTTCTTAGTTGTCACCGAATATAATTTACTCGTCAACTTAGACAAAGATTTTGATAGGCACCGAAGACGCGTAATACTTTGATTTCTCATGCGAAATTGATGGGTTGTTTTGTGGCACTTTTTTGCTGGTCAATGCCCCAAAAAGTCGTTTTCCGTTGAACTCTTCTTCTTCTCTTGACCACTAAATTAAAGATTTACCTGAAGATTATAAAAGCTAATTGAGTAACCTTTAATCCAAAGTTTAATCACCTGTTTCGAAAATAATAATAAAAATTATTTAGTTGGTGTTTTGTTAACTTAGTCCATGTCCTACGTTATGATACTATATTTTGTATTTTGTGGTTGTAACGAAGACTTAAAAGATAAGTGCCACTTGGTTAAATACGCGCTAGATTAGTGGAAGATGAAGGAGGTTTTTTTTTTTTTTTTTTTGTTGCTGGAATATGTTAATATGATATCATTAGAGAAATGAAATAAAGGTTTTACAAAATAGTAATATCTATGTAGAATACAAAGCTAGAATAAATTTGAGAGAAAGTTCTGGGAGAAAAACAAAACTATAGGATCCAAAGCAGCATCAGCGTATGCCATTGTGTCTTCGAGCTGTGATGGTATTACGAAGTGAGTGTAAGTTGTGAAACATATTGTTCCTCTGTTTCCATATACTAAAGATTGAAGCTTGGGCAACAACTTTCTTGATGAGAGAAGGTGCACTGGGGGAGCTTTGTTGAAGAGACCAGCTTCCAAATTATTATCATATGAACAATCTACAAGTAATCAGGAGATGATGATGATTGATGATCTCTAATTGCTCTATTTGGTGATAGCAAAAGCAGCACGCTTAAGATGATGGATGGACGTTGGTGGGTCATTACTTATCATTTAAAGAACAATTAGGGACGATCAAATCGGATTGCAAGAGCTTGCTTGCTTGTGTTGTTGGGTCATCAAAACATTATTAGTTGGAGATTAATTAATGACCCACTCTTTGACCTAAATCTGACCTTCCACTTTTCATGGTCCGATTGCAAAATACAATATTGACTTTCATTTCACATATTTAACAATCTACTAAATATTTCCTTTAAAAATCAACTAAATAGTTAAATTTGTAAATAATATAAGTTTAGGAAAAATATTCAATGAAAAAGAAAAATATTATAACTTTAATGTAAACGGACGGTACTGAATTCTATGTTTTAGATAGTTTATAAATGTTTAGTTTTACTTTTTTAAATCCTAAAACTTTTGCAAATTAAAGACAAATGCCTATGATCGGTGACCAACATTAGAATTTGGATTTAACAAGAAAAAAAAAAGCATTTGAATTCGGATGTGTATGACCAAAGATGCCACGAAAATGTAATAAAGAAAAAAACCACATGAGACGTTAGAACCATTTTCGACCAACCATGTGTCATTTAGTTGGTTTGATGAGCTTTACACGAAATGATCATTCAACACAACACATTGGATTTGCGATTATTAATGTATGGTTTATGCTCAACCCACGTAGTTCGGACAAAAGCCACTTTAGTAAGCATTTTTCTAACATGAAAAAAGAAAAAGAATGGATGGTTCTACACTTCCACCACACTCTCAACAATTTCGAATACGACATTTTTGTGTATAGGAGAAAGAGAGAGATCGATCAATCGATCATGGGTTCGATTATTTACAACTTTCCAGATAACCAAACATAGCTGTCGGTGAGGTTTTGTAATAATAAAAGATACAACTTTCGTGAAGTGAAGCTTCTTTGTTTTGCTATTTTTATAGCATTTTACCTATCTTTCTTCTTCATTTCTTTATACAAGCCACATGTGAAGAGCAATCTATTTTGAGCTGTGGATCGGCCTGGAGTGAATGAATATGCATTATACGGCATAAAGTCTGCATAATAATTTAATCTGACACACACAATTGTAATCTATTCATATATGCAAATCTTTTAGATTCATTCAATTTGTTCACTTACATTAGATTATTGAACAAAACAAACAAATAGGAGAAAGTCAAGAATTTGCAGAACTAATATTTTTTTTAAAGAAAATATTATATGTGTTATTTATGTTGGAGTAACATGCAAGTTTAAGTAAGTGTTTGGAAAGGTTATTAAATAAACACAATAAATATTTTTCATCAGTTCTAAATGAAAATTCCAACTTTTACTTCATCTTTTTTTGGCCAAATAAAAATCCAATTTTTACAAGAGAGAACTTCTCATTTGACCAAAATTATTAAATAAGCAAATCTTTCAGATTCATTTATGATGTTTACTTTAACATATAAGAATTTTTTTGAGAAATATGAGAAAGTCAAGAAATTTTCAGAATGAACAAAAAAAAGAATCTTAATAATTTCTTTTTAAATGGAAAAAGGACAAAAAAATCAGTACTTAGGATACTCTGATCACAAGCCAAAATAGGAAAAAAATATAATTTTTATTCACAAATAATTTTATAATTAAACCTTCCAAGAGTCTGCAAATAATAGTTATATTCACATGATGATCAGTAAATATAATAATTAAAGAAAAAGCTTCAATGAAAAGAATTGAAGCAAAAGCAAACTCTTCTTCTTCTTCTATGTCTTCTTCTTGTTCTGTCTCTTTCTTTCTTTCCTTCTGCACACACAAATTAGCTGAGATCGAGCCTCCTCTTCAATCATCATTTAAACAAAACCATAGAGATATTTGACAAATCTGATTCCCGATTAATACTCCTCCTTCGAACTGGTGCATTGGGTGGCTCAATCTCATCGCTCTGATTACTCAAATCCGAATTCGAATTTGAATCTTCCTCCATGATTAATACAGCTTCTCTAAAAGGAAGTCTCTTCTTTGGTGTGCTATAATCAAAATGCGACTTCTTTGCTTCTATTACCTAAAATAAACCATCAAAATACAATAATTAATCATTTTTGCTTAATTAGAAATATTTTGAACGATCCCAAGAAATGAAAAAAAAAAATGAAAGAACTCACAGCTTTTCGTATTGTTTTAGATACACGTTTCAGTGTAGAGAGGTCCTCGTGATCCACATGACAAAGTACTCGAATCTGCAATCAAAATTAACAAATCGAAATCAAAATCACACAAATTACAGAGGAAAAAAACTCTGTATTTTTTTATAAAAAGTAAAAACGAAAACATACCAAAATATCTTGATGAAGGGATTCAAGAAGAGACCGGTTAGATTCTTGCGGCGGCGGCGGCGGTGAAGAATCATTTGCTGCAGCCGGATGAGCTAAAAGATCAGAATTTGATTTAGAAATGAGAATCCTTTTCCTCCCTAACCCACGAGTAAACCTCACAAACCCTAACCCTAATCCTTGGTACTCACGATTTTTCGACTTGATGATCTCAAAACCACCACCGCCACTCAGAAACGCCATAGCTTTATAAATAGTTTAAACTGAATACAGAAAGGAAGAGAAGCTGATGGATCATACAGCAGAGAAAGAAAATAAAAAAATCCAAGAGAAGATTTTTTTTGAACTGAGGAAGTAAGAAACTAAAGATTATATGAATCGTCGAGAATCTTAAACTAGAGATTTGATTGATGAAAAATAAAAATAAAAACGAATTAAGGAAGAAGAAAAAAATAAAAGCTGAAAAATGGATCAGCTTAATATATAAATAAACCTTCCATATCCGTGTTAGCCGGTGAATTAAAAAGTATGACACGTGGAGTTATATAATTGGTTAGTTGAGTAAGTGGTGATCGTGGTCGGTCGGTCTTTTTCGGCTGGCGTATAAGAAAAAGGGCAGTGTCGGTTTTTTAACACGGTGGAGAGAGGAATCATGTGAGGTACGGAGCACGGATTAATCGGTGCGTCTTTTCGACGCGTGTACTTTTGAACGGTGTGATTGTTTTTGGTAACTTAGCGGAGAAGAAGGGTTGACTTGAGTTTTGTTTGTGTGCTCTTATTGGATTCCGTTAAAAGGAGGTTGACGGCGATCACTTGATTCTCCACGTGCGAATATAAAATAATTAAAAATATTTAATTTTCAAAAGTGGACTGAATTTACGAATATGCCATGCTTTGCGGTTAAGTTTTTTTTTTTTTTTTTTCAATAATCGAAATTTTTCTTTTCATTTTGGGGAATAAGAAAGTTTGGGATTGGGAAAGTTTTAAAAGTTTGGGGGACTTTGGGATTGGGATAGTCAAAGTAATTCACTAGCACATAAAATTATATTATTACCGAGTTAAGTTTTGATCGGTTGTGTTATGTAGAAGACCAATGAGTAATGCTTTAAAATTAGGTAGGCAATTAATATAATGACAATTTAATTTTTTTTTTTTTTTTGGTTTTAGAGCTTTGAACCAAAAATTTAAATACTCACTCCGTTTTCACATTTAATATTTTTTAAACTTTTATTTTTGTTCCATTTAAAAATAATTTCTCAGATTTTTATGCATTTGTTATATTTTTGTTTAATAATTCGTGACTATTTAAATTCTCCAGTATTTTTTCTATTGGTTAGATTTGTTTGATGATACAATATTTATTATTGTTTAATCTTTATGTTCTTAGCCAAAAACTCTTATATAATGGAACGGAGAGAGTATTCATTAATTTTTATTAAATTATATTCTATCCGTTACGTTTTATTTATCGTTGAGTTAACAATTTAATTTTGTTTTATATGATTTATTACATTTTATTTATCTTTTAGAATTAATAATTTTGTTTCATATGATTTATTACATTTTATTTATCTTTTAGAATTAATAATTGTGTTTCATATGATTTATTATATTTATTTACCGTTCTTGAACTAATAATTTTGTTTTATATGATTTGTCGTTTTATATTTAAATGCAGATTTATGATAAAAATTCAGTTTCCTCTTTACCTTTTTAGCTTATTAATTACTTAAATCAAACAAAAACAGTATATTAATTAGATGCAAAATAGAAAATTTACTTATTTCTAAATATATGTGAAATTACTAAAAACAACAAGTAATAAGAAACAGTGGGAGTAAAATACTAAATTTGAGCTAATGAACTTACTGTATAATAGTACAGATTATTAAAGAAAATAAAAAGGATCGATAATTAAAATGATTCATTACATTTTATTTATTGTTCTAGAGTTAATAATTTAGTTTCATATGATTTGTCATTTTGTATTTAGATGCAAATTTATGAGAAAAGTTATAGTTTCATCTCTACTTTTCAAGCTTATTAATTACTTGAGTCAAACAAAAACAGTAAATTAAATGTAAAATATAAAAATTAATTGTATTTCTTAAATATATGTGAAATTACTTAAAACAACAAGTAATAAGAAACATAAGAAGTACATTAAAATATCAAAATTTTGAGATAACGAATTCGTAATACTGTAATACATATCTTGTTTATTGAAAATTTGGTCAGTAAATATGTGGATGAAAGCACCAATTTTTATCTAGAAATCTTGAACAACAATTTTCATGGGAGTTGGGAAAGGTCAACTTTAGCTAGCTAGCACCATGGATTGGATTCTATGGTTGTTCATTTTGGATTGCAAGAAACAGCAAAGCAATATTTTTCAAATTGAGAGGAATGTTTCTGTTGGGAATGTTAAAAAAGTAAAGCATGACCAGAGAATGGAAAGAAGCAGCATTAATCAAGTAAGAGGATCCATGTTACGTTATGTCACGTATGATGCAACACATCTTAGAGAATCCTCTATTCATTAAATATTACTGTGACAAAGGGATAATCCAATTAATATCAATTCAAAAATATATGCTTCTTAATTAAAAGATTTGAAACATGATGCTAAAGATAGCAAACTTTGATGATGATGACATCCCTCTGATATATACTGTTTTATTTATTTATTTAATTGTAAACAAAAAAAAAGAAGAAAAATAACAATCTAGGAGGTAAATATGTAATGTGTTGCGTTATGAAGAATAAATAAATTTGCTCGATCCCATTTTAAAGTCGTCAAAGAAGGCTTGGGCTTCTTGTTACTACCACTCTTACTGTTCGAACTTAGTGTGCAACAAGTATCCTAATTCATTGGAACAAAACTGTAATCATGTTAGCCCCCACAGAGTACTTGTAATTGTATTTTCGTTTAACCAGAATATGGTACACACAAGCACATTCGACTCCTCAAACGTGTAAAATTGTCTTCGAGTTACCACTAAACTAGTAGTATAAAACAAAGACATGCACACTAAAGCACAAGAAAGCAAATCTACATCGGTTTCAGTTACCAGCTTTAGGCAAAGCTGCCATGAAAGAGTTGTATGATGACTCCAAATCAAAGTGAAGTTGCCTTGACTGCTGTTCCGTAAGCTCATCTGCTGCTCCCATCTTAGACAACCTCGAGAGCCATTCTTTCATCTTCGTCTTCCCTTCGAAATCTGGCGGTAGAATACTCAGTTTGTTGAGAGAAGCCGATAGATCAGACAAGAGAGGATAAACCTGGTCGACAGCCACCATGTTCAGTTTCAACGAATCCATTGATGTGATGAAATTCTGTACACATTCAGCTACTATGGATGCAGAGTTCGACGTAGATGCTGCTGCGGTAGCTCGGTGTTCCACTGTGGCGGGAACACCTGATGTCACCAGGCGGTATAGAGCGGCTGGACAGTCCATTTTGTATGTGTCTGCAAATCTTTCAATGTTCGGCACCGTGTCTTTGAGTGTAGCTGATAGTGTTTTGAAGTGGACAATGAGTTTCTGGCATTCAGATTCGTACTCTGAAGGATTGATTAGGTCTCTGATATAAGCTTTCTCGAGCTTCTCTGTGGCTTTGATGATTGCAAAAAGCTCTGCAAAATTCTCGTACATCTCTCTTTCCCGCTTGTCATTCCATAACTTTACCTCTGCCATCTTTTTTATCCCCAAAGCAAGTCAGTCTATGGAGAATAGAATGGGACACGCACAAGGAGGTTCCTTTCTGTATCACTGACCATACAAACCAAAAGATAAAACTCAAACTTTAGCAATAGAATAAAAAAACGAATCCAGAGGAAAAGAAAAGCAACAAGAACCGTCCAATGAAACCCATAACCTATCAAGAGACTAGTAGTTCATCACTAAGCTTCCTAAATCTTGTCTAGAAGCAATCAAAATCCCAGATTTCTTGATCCAACAGATTCAAGCTAGAAAATTCTACTGCCCCAAACACAGAGATATGAGTTTGAGATTTGATTAGCAAAAACTTAAACAAAGAAGAAGATAAAAACCAAATCGAATCAATCTTTAAAACCTTTACAGAAGCTAATATCTCCACTAAGCTTCCAATATCTTACTTAAAAGCAACCAGAATCCCAGAGTTCTCCATCCAAACATACCCAACACAGTCACAGAATCACAAATTTCAGCAGATAACATCGAGCAAAGAAGACTCCTAAGCTATCAAAAAGTTTAAGTACTTGCCTATATCTCACTCACTAGAAGCAAATCATCCCAGATTTATTCATCTAACAGAGTCAAAGACGAGACAACAATAGATATGTTACTTACACGAAGGACTGTGCACAGAGCTCGCTCCAAATTGGTGACGAGATCTTCACGCAGTATAAACGAATCAATCTGTACCAAATTTAAGCAGAAATTTAGAGAAAGTGGCTTGATCCAAGCAAATTAGGGGAAAATTAAATTCATTGAATAGTGATTCACATGGCAATCTTTGAAAAATTCAATCCATAGCGAAGAAGATTCGTAAATCATACGACTTTGAAAGTACAAGAGAAAAAAAAAAACAAACTGACCTGAGAAGTTTCAACGGAGGACGATAATTTTCTGATCGGAGAAGAAAGGAAGACAAATACTGAGGAAGATCACAATTAATTTTAGATAAATCTCGAACCGGTAATTTGGATTGTGGTCGAACCGGTTTTACTACCGGATCAGAGTGGAAATTGACTTTAAATTAGTCGAAAATGTATCACTGAAATTTCTTTTTTGACAACTTAGGTTAGACTTAACGAAAACTACAAGTAATGGGATTCTATATATAATCATGTCACACGAAGTTAGGGGAATCATATAGTATATACTTTAATAGCAAATATTCTTGTATTTATGTCTTGCGATTCTGTATAAGCATATATATGCTATGTAATCGATCATTGCAATACAGAGAAAAACATTTCTTCAACCTGTCTTCCTCCTTAGTTCATTTTATGGTATCAGAGCCTTGAAATCTGAATATCTTCGAAACACACGTTCTCGACATAAACGATGGCGAACAACAACGGAGGCAACCCACTAGTGAACCCGAACCCGACTGCGAACCCGACTGTGACAACGACAACGACGGAAGTACGACGAACGATATCTCCATACGACTTGACTGCGGCTGACAACCCAGGTGCTGTGATTTCACATCCGTTGCTGCTGGGCATGAACTATGACGAGTGGGCTTGCGGTATGAAGACGGCATTGCTCTCTCGAAAGAAGTTTGGTTTCCTTGATGGAACCATAGCTCGACCGGCTGAGGGATCTCCAGATTTTGAAGATTGGTGGACGATTCAAGCACTTCTTGTGTCGTGGATTAAGATGTCCATTGATCCTACCTTGCGTTCAAATATTTCACATCGAGATGTAGCGAAAGATTTGTGGGATCATCTCAAGAAGCGGTTCTCTGTTATGAATGGTCCTAAAATTCAACAAATCAAAGCAGAGCTAGCTTGTTGTAAACAGAGAGGTCTCGCCATTGAAACGTATTTTGGAAAGCTTACTCGTATTTGGGATAGTATGGCTGCGTATCGTCCTCTTCGTGTTTGCAAGTGTGGGAAGTGTGAGTGTAACCTTGGTGATCTCCAAGAAAAAGATCGTGAAGAAGACAAGGTGCATCAATTTCTCTTTGGTCTTGATGATGCTTCCTTTCGAACCGTGAGATCTAGCTTGGTTTCACGTGTCCCAATTCAATCAATGGAGGAAGTGTATAACATTGTACGTCAAGAGGAAGATCTCGTCCGTAATGGAACCATGAGTCGTGATGATCAGCAAGAAGTAAATGCTTTTGCTATTCAAGCTAAAACGGTGTCTCGTCGGGATGATAAAGCTTTGTTTTGTCAACATTGCAACCGAGCTGGTCATGCCTCCGAGAGCTGCTATGGTGTGATTGGGTACCCCGAGTGGTGGGGTGATCGACCAAGAACTCGCACATCTTCCGGACGTGGACGTGGAGCGACTACAAGCAGTCATGGACGAGGTCGTGGTGGTGTGTCTTACGCTAATGCTGTCTATGTTAGTCCGTCACAACCTACTGAGAGTGCTAACTATGTGCTCACTGACAAAGACAAAGATAAAGTTGCTGGTCTTAGTGACACACAATGGCGTTCTCTCGTGAATCTCCTCAATGGTGGCGCTAGCACTAGCACTGAAAAACTTTCGGGTAAGTCTTCTTCTCCGTCTTGGATACTTGACAGCGGTGCTTCTCATCATCTCACAGGAAATTTTAGTATCCTCACGAATGTGAGAGCTATGGAACAACCTGTGTTGATTATCTTAGCTGACGGTCGTGAACGTGTTTCTGTTCGAGAAGGCACTGTTGTATTGGGTGCAAACTTGATGTTGAAATCTGTTTTCTATGTTGAGGGGTTTCATACTGATTTGATTTCAGTGAGTCAGCTTATGGATGAAAATAGTTGTGTGGTCCAGCTAGCTGACAAATTCCTTGTTATCCAGGACCGCGTTTCGAGGACGATGATTGGAGCGGGGAAACGTGAGGCTGGAACCTCCCGTTTTTGCAGACAAGAGTTAGCCGCATCGGTGTTGTCTCAAGAGAAGTCTTATGAGCTGTGGCATAAGAGGATGGGTCATCCGTCTGCTAAAATTGTTGGTTCTTTGTCAAAATTTGATGTTTCTGTTATTTCTGAAATTTCCAATAAGGCGTGTGATGTTTGTCTCCGCGCTAAGCATACAAGAGCTCCTTTTCCGTTGAGCAGCAATAAAACTACTTCTATTTTTGAATTTCTTCATCTTGATCTATGGGGACCGTACAAAACACAATCACACTCTGGTGCTCGTTACTTTCTCACAATTGTTGATGATTATTCGAGAAGTGTATGGTTGTATCTTCAAGTTGATAAAACGGAAACATCAGCTAATTTTAAAAATTTAGTCTCCATGGCTGAGCGTCAATTCAATGCAAGGGTACAACGAGTACGAAGCGACAACGGGACAGAGTTTGTTGCTCTCGGTGCTTATTTTCGAACTCAAGGAATAATTCATGAAACATCTTGTGTCGCTACGCCTCAGCAGAACGGCCGAGTAGAACGCAAACATCGCCACATCCTCAACGTTGCTAGAGCACTTCGATTTCAAGCTTGTTTGCCTATTGAGTTTTGGGGTGAGTGTGTATTGACTGCAGCATATCTGATTAATCGGACACCAAGTTCAGTTCTGAATGGTTTGACACCTTACGAGCGGATTCATAATCAAGCTCCAGACTATGGTCATTTGAGAGTCTTTGGAAGCCTCTGTTATGCTTATGATCACACACATAAAGGTGATAAATTTGCAGCTAGAAGTCGTAAGTGTGTTTTTGTTGGGTATCCCTATGGGAAAAAGGCATGGCGTTTGTATGATCTTGAGAAGCATGAATTTTTCGTCTCTAGAGACGTTAAATTTTATGAAAGTGTTTTTCCTTTTGGAGCTGTCTCTGAACATTCATCTCAAGACAACGATGAGGAAGAAGAAGAGGTTTTGTGGGCTTCACTTTCGTCAGGCCCAATAACAGATGAAGTAGCTAGGCCTTTGGAAATTTTTAACTCACAAGGTCCATTAATTTCCTCTGGCCCATTAGACATACCACGTGATGAATCACCATCATCATCTTCTTCTCCAGAACGTGACGATATTGAATCATCCCCCTCCGACATCGACGATTCATCACCATCGTCTCCATCAACGACTGAAACTGAAGACTCCGATTCGGATCCGCCGAGAATCGCTCCTCCTCTTCCGCCAGCCGTCGTGGCTGCCCCAGCACCTCCCGTCGCGGCTGTCCCAGCACCCGCTGTGTTAGAACCTCCACTTCGTCGAAGCACAAGGTCACGTTCTCGACCACCTGCTTTGAATGATTATCAGACCAATTCTGCTCAAACTCGTCTCCTACAAACAGTTACAAGCACATGTCTGTATCCAATTCACAAGTATGTTGGCAACACTCGTTTTTCAGAGACGCATAGAGCTTATTTGGCTGCAGTGACAGAGTCTGTTGAACCTCGAAACTTTAAGCAAGCTATGCAAAAACGAGTGTGGAAACAAGCAATGGGTACATAAGTAGATGCTTTGGAGGAGAATGGTACTTGGACCATTGTGGATTTACCGCCGGGAAAACAAGCAATTGGCTCCAAATGGGTGTATAAAGTAAAGCATAATGCTGATGGTACTGTGGAGCGCTATAAGGCGAGGTTGGTTGCTCTTGGTAACAAACAAATTGAAGGTGTTGATTATGGTGATACATTTTCTCCGGTAGCAAAAATGGAAACTGTCCGGTTATTTCTTGAAGTAGCTGCTGGTCGGAATTGGGTTGTACATCAGATGGATGTGCACAATGCTTTCTTACATGGTGATCTCGACGAAGAATTTTACATGAAACCTCCTCCGGGTTTTCATGTTACGGATGCTACAAAGGTATGTCGATTACGAAAGTCTTTATACGGTCTCAAGCAAGCTCCCAGGTGTTGGTTTGAAAAGCTCACTACCTCTCTACGACAATATGGGTTTGTTCAATCGCTTTCGGATTACTCGCTGTTTGTTTTTGACAAGGGAGGAATACAAATCAACATTCTCATATATGTTGATGATATGATCGTTACGAGTAATTCACCAGCTGCGTTGCAACTGTTCAAAGATTATTTAGCTTCTTGTTTCAAGATGAAGGATTTGGGTCCTCTCAAATATTTTTTGGGTATTGAAGTCTCTAGGAGCAGCAAAGGTTTTTATCTCAGGCAACGCAAATATGCTCTTGAAATTGTTGCAGAAGCCGGTTTACTGGGATCCAAACCTGCTGATTTCCCACTAGAACAGAACCACAATCTAGCTCTCTCGACCTCAACATTGCTGCCACACCCAGAACAGTACCGACGTTTGATTGGTCGTTTGATCTATCTTGCAGCCACACGACCTGATCTGACGTTTAGTGTGCATATACTAGCCCAATTTATGCATAAACCTCGCGAAGATCACTGGCAAGCAGCTCTTCGAGTCGTCCGTTATCTCAAAGGCACCATTGGTCAAGGGATTTTGCTACAGGCAAGGACAGATTTTCAGATAACAGGATGGTGTGATGCAGGGTATTCAAGCTGTCCACTTACTCGTCGTTCCGTCACAGGATATTTTGTTCAGCTTGGTGAATCTCCTATCTCCTGGAAAACGAAGAAGCAAAACACAGTCAGTCTTTCCTCTGCTGAAGCCGAATATCGAGCAATGGCATATCTCACAAAGGAGTTGCTTTGGATGAAGCGTGCTCTAACTGATCTTGGCGTCAAACATGATCAACCAATGAAAGTTCGGTGTGACAGTAAAGCTGCTATCTACATCGCTACAAATCCGGTCTTTCACGAGCGTACGAAACATATAGAAAATGATTGTCATTTCATCCGAGAAAAGATACAATCAGGTATTATTGCTCCTAATTATGTTCAAGCTGAATATCAGTTAGCTGATATTTTAACGAAACCTCTTGGTGGTCCACAATATGAGAGTTTTCGTAGCAAGCTGAGCATTCACAACCTTCATGCACCAGCTTGAGGGAGGGTAATGGGATTCTATATATAATCATGTCACACGAAGTTAGGGGAATCATATCGTATATACTTTAATAGCAAATATTCTTGTATTTATGTCTTGCGATTCTGTATAAGCATATATATGCTATGTAATCGATCATTGCAATACAGAGAAAAACATTTCTTCAACCTGTCTTCCTCCTTAGTTCATTTTAACAAGAAGTAATAATCAATCTCAATCTGGAAATTAAAATTTCAAATAAAAAAATTGAAAATTTAAATAAATGTATGATACATATATTATAATTTAATCGATAATTGACATGTATGGCGAGCTTTAATTTACCTATTGAAATTTCTATTAATTTTAAAATGTATATTTTTGTGTTTACTAATTGTTTTATAATAAATATTTTGAAATTGGTTTCATTGTATGCAAAATAATCTTTAAATCATTCCAACTCAAATTTGCATTGATACAAAAGTGTTACATTTCTTCCCATAACTGTTATCATTGTTTAAAAAAAAAAAGAAAAAAAAAACAACGATAATCTTCATTACATCTCAAACGAGATGATTAGCTAGCCACAATGATATATAACTAATAATGCTCATCATGATCTTCAACATCATATAATGTATCCAAAACATCTCTAGCGGACGAAGAATCCGAACCGATGAGGCGGTCTAGCTTATTATCCTCACTCCACCAATTGTTCGGTTGTAGCTTACGGCGACCTTTAGATTTGTGGCCAGACTTCATAGCCGGCGACACGTGGCAATTACTGTACTTGGACCGCTCACTGATATTTGAATGATGGTTGGTAACTTCTGATGGCACTTTGGATTTGGTAGGTTGATCTGGTGGTGAATTGAACCGGTTTGTTGGTCGCGGGTTAAAGCCATGCGGATGAATCGTTCCCGTCCTTGAGACTACGCTTTGGTGATGACGACCTTCGCTTTTCATGTTTGCTTGTTTCGATTTGAGGCTTTGATGAATTGTCTGAATTTACAAATGACTTGTTTATATATATATTTGGAGGAGCTATACCAAATATGTTTGGGCTTCAAGAAAATGTGACTAGTCAAACATGCTTGTCGTCCAAGAAAATTCTTATCTATCTTCTTTGTCTGACTTTTTTGTTCTTTTTTTTTTTTTTGTCGGCATTACATGAGGACTTAAAACATTGTCGTTTACTCGTTTTTGCTCTTCCTATTTATTATTTATTATTATTATTATTATTATTATTATTATTATTATTATTATTATTATTATTATTATTATTATTATTATTATTATGTTACTGCACAAGAGTTTCAATTTTATGTTATTATAAGTTTTAAACATAACTATAACAAACAGATCAAAAGCATTAATTATCAACTTTATAATTTTTCTCTTCCTAATTTTGTCAACTTTTTTAATGATTTACTTGTAAACTGTTATATAGGGTTAAGAAAGGGGATTATCGTTAAGCTTTATATGATTTAAGTGTTATTAAATTCTAACCCTAACAATTGAACTCTAAACCTGAAACTAATTATAAATTCCAAACTCTATGTAACTTTATATTTCTACCCTGAAATTTTGAAAGAGTTAGCCTTTTCTTTTTTTTCTTTTTTACTTTATATTAGGGATTAGATTACTTTTTTTATACATGTTTATGTTTTTCATTCCTTTTAATATTCCTTATTATATTTCTTTCGTGTTGGTAATTCTTTTTTATATATGACATGCAGAGGACTGTGATGCCTATATTAACATAATAACATTGTTGTCTAGGTGATGATAACGCATGTGGGTGTCCTAATTTATATATGGAGTATCAAATTCCATACAACCTCATTTAAATTCACACCAAAGTGGCAAAGTAGAAGGCGGTGATCTCTTGTCTCTCAAAACATGCATATTCTCCAATAGGCCAGACGAATAAAACTCTTGCTAATCATGGTCTTCCTAGCTAATTTACTTAAGTTTGCTAGTCTATACGTAATTATTAAATTTTGTTGCTGCACGAGTTATTTCCACTTCATTATTTGAGTTTTGACTAAAAGTTGTATGTTTTTAATTTTTATTTTTCATTCTAGTCAAGAACTAGAAGTTTATTGTATATGTTAAATCTTATCAACGTAGTAATTATTTTATGCCCAAAAACATTGTTTAGTTCCTTTTTAGTATATGTGTGTTTTGTTGAAGCACTAAAATACGGGGAGGTGATCATGCCTTTGATTAGACCCAATAATCAAAACAATTGTGACCACACGCCGATTGGAACTAATTAAGACTCATATCTTGACTTCCAATATGACCATAGATTGAGATACATACTCACTTTGGACCATTTGATCAAGGAATGTATAGTAGTATAATATGTGGAATCGGTCACAAGATTTACATATCTTACCATAACATACATCTAACCATACATATGATACAATGAAGACTAAGCAGTCTCCGTTAAATGTCGAAATATAAAAATTAATGTTACTTGTCATCGCTGCGACCACGGAAAGACTTGTAACGTCTTATAGACTCTGACCTTTGCAATTTCATCTCATCCTTGAATTTTGTAATGAAAGCTTCCACTCGTGAATTGAGCTCGTCTCTTCCCATTGACAACTCTTTTTTCAACTTAACCCACGATGGAATCCTCTCCATCAGCTTCTTTCCGGGCCTCCCCGGAGATGAAGGAGGCCTCCTCATTCGTGAAGATGACGGTGATAGCGATGAAAGAGACGGAGTTGGCCTCCTGGCTCGCGACGGTGAGGGCGATAGCGAGGACAGGGACGGGGTAGGCCTCCTCGCTCGCGACGGTGACCGTGACGGTAATAGCGAGGACAAAGATGAAGTAGGCCTCCCCGCTCGCGACGGTGAGGGTGATAGCGACGACAGAGACGGAGTAGGCGTCATCGCTTGTGATGGTGCCAGCGACGATAGTGATGGGGTAGGCCTTCTGACTTGTGAGGGTGACGGTGAGGGCGGCGACGGCCATGAAGATGTTGGCATTGTTGTGCCTTGCAAGGTAGTGTTAGGTTTCAATGGTTGTTTCTCGGCTTTGACTCTCTCCCACATCTCCTCCATGGTCTCGTCACCTGATGTGTTATCTGTGTTGATATACAAAGTTATTAGTTATATTTATTGTTCATTACGAAATCACTCAACTCTATTTTTTTCCTACATGCATAGCTGAATAATAATTTATCTTTCTTTACCCTAATTATAAAAAAACATAATTATTTTTAAATTTCTTAAAATCTTCGAATTGTTTTTTTTTTAGTTGACCATTTTCCGTTTGCTTTATGTTTTTGAGGTTTTCGATAAATTCTTAACCAAAAAAAAAGAAAATGTTTGGTTTATATGTTTAAAGTTTAACATATGATTCTTTTAGTTGGGTAAAAAAGAAAAAAACTACAAACTACAACACAAAAGAAAAACTGAAACTTTGGAACAAAACTAGGCTTCAAAATTATTATTATTATTATTTTTATTTTTTTTTGTCGAAAAATTATTATTTTTATGTAAGAAATATATGAACCGAAATATCAATATACTGTAGGTATTTAAAATTCTTTTGCAGAAAAAGTCAAAATATTTTGAGATGGCACGTAATCGATAGATACCTTGAGAAAAAGTCTTGACAGGAGCAGTAGGTGGACGCATACGTCGGATACCGACGGGTTTCTCCGGCGCCGTTGGAGGAAAACGAACCTCCGGAGAAGAAACCCCATAAGATCCTCCTCCACTCCTAACCGGAAACTTTTCTTTCTCTTGAACCTTATTATTGTATTGATCAAACGAAGATTTGGATGAGTCATTAGAAGAACGGTCACGGTATTGGTCATGATGATCTTGATCCTGTTCATAACGATAGCTATCATTATCATGGTGATGTTGTGCGGCCGGAGAGCGATCAGAACCGTTGCCGAAGAGTGAAGCGGTGGCTGCGAGGACAAAGATGATGCCGTTGATGATGAAAAGAGGGTTTAAAGTAGGGAGAAAGAAGCGAGCTCCGCTGAAGGAGATGTTTGATACTGATCGGAGCATCAGTGATATGACTCCCACTAATCCTGAAGAGATGATCCATGTCCACGAGCTTGTCATTAGTTTTTTTTTTTTTCCTTTAAGTTGTTGTGTCTCTCTTTTTTTTTGGTCCTTATTACTCTCAATCAAAGTGTTTTCATGGTTTACATGAAGCCTAAAGAAGATGAGTGAAACAAAATAGGGCTATATATCAGTTTGTTTGTTCATTAAATTTGATTAGTTATATGGGTTTTGGTAGAGACTTTACAAAAATTTAAGATGGTTGGGTACATGTAAATGAATTTGGTATATATGTAACTTATGTCCACACTATATTGAGTATTTTGATAAGGTCAAGATATTTATATAGTTTTGTCATCATGTCTCACAGCAGGTACGAGAGCTTAAAATGAGTTTATGATAATTTTATTGGAATCTATCACGAGATAGATAAGGCTGATAAGTATTTTTTTTAAAGAGATGACAAAGAATTATATTACTTTAAGTTTGTTTGTTTCCTTCTAAGGATTAATTATGAAAACTCTAATGTATTGATGAAATTTCCAAGAAGTATGAAGGGAGTTTCATCAAAGACTCAAGACTGTATGCAAAGAATTATTACTACATGCGTGTACTTTTGAATATTAAACTAGTGTCCTAAATATCTTGTTGCATATTGTTTTCCATTGGTACACATGTTTACTATATATATATAAGCAATGTAAAGTTGGATAAGGACCTTATGATATTTCCATCATTTGACCTATTTAATTGGTCAATATTATGGCCTTTGAGAAACTTATTTTTGGAATATCTATACTATTAATTGGGAAGGACAACTTGAAGCCAAATACCCCCTAATTTTTTTAAAAAATGTCATGAAACTTAAACATGTTGCCAAACAGAATTAATGACAGCAAAAAAACAAAAAACAAAAACAAAAACAATCTATATTTATGGAAATCATAATAATCTTTTACCATAAAAAGTGGACAATTAAATTCAAAACTAAATATATGTAAACAAATATATTTGGAATATACATAAACATATTTATTATTAATTTAATATGTTAATATAATTTCGAAATTAATAATTTATATAGAATGAAATCTAATAAAACAAAATCATCATATCTAAAATAACAAAGATAACATTTTTTAGAAAAATAAAAAAGATAAAAAAAAATATGTTAGCATATGAAATAATCAACTAATCAAATTCTACATAGTATATATACATAACTGATCATATCATAAAATTTTAAAAAAATATTTAATTTTTAAATATAAATAAAATTTAACTAAATCAATAATTAAATATTTGTTTGCTAAAATCATGCGAATAAACATTCTACATCACATAAATTTCTTATTTTCACATAAAAAGTATTCATATTCAAATATCAATCTAGCAATTATAGCACAAATGATATCTACAAAATTTATCATTAATTCAATTAGTTAATGATTTTTATTTGGTCAAACCGTTAGTAAATGATTATTAAACTTCTTTTTTCTTATTAATTTCACACAATCTTAACAAAATAAACCTTCATCCATTGGCAATTTGCATATCATTACTATTATCAAATATTAAATAATTGTTTTATCAAATCATAAACTACATTTTTGATATTATAAACATATAGAATTTCTATTAAGATTAAAACTAAATAACAAGTGGATATATCACATTTAAATGATTTTAACAACTTATTACCAATTTTTAAAAAATAAATGGATTATATTTTTAATGATTTAATGTAATTGAAAAAAATAAAATGTCAAATTGGTATGATATAAATGATATAATAAATAAACATCTACAAACATTATCTCACATATACGTACAATTTTAAACTATCCTTGACAAATATGATATATAAGTTTTGCTTTTTGGTTATTACGGACAATTGGTAGTTATATTTAATTCTGAAAATCTCAAAATATTGAACAAAAATTCAACTTTGGGACGTATAAATCTCTACTTTTGGACGATTATATGAAATTTTACATATATTAAAATTATATTTAGTTACATGTAAATGGTGTTATTTATTAAAAAAAATATATAAACTTATAGGAATGGATACGAGACGGGAACATATAATTCAAAACAAACATTATCTGAATTATTTCACATAAAAAAAACATGATTAGATATAATTGTTATGAGACACGGTCATAAAGTTAAATTCACTTTCAACTTTCAAATATAAAACTACGAGTACGATACGAGGACATGTAATTTAAATTGCTAAATTTAATTTCCACTTTCCTATTTATTTCAAATATTTAGACATGAAATGACAGGTATAAGAAGATAACGTATACTTCGGATAACAAAACTACGATAAATCCATGTATTAAAAAAATAGAAATACCTAAATCTTTAGAAAACAAAAAGGCTAAAACGTGAATCTTTGAATTGAAGAAAGT
>NW_006238918.1:14754594-14882991 GCF_000375325.1 Capsella rubella | reverse complement strand
TGTTTATTTCATGTGTTGCTACAGCATGACCGATTGTCTATGCTAGGATTACAGACAGTGCATTGTGAATGAAAATGGTGCGAGCATGTGACTTAGATTGATAATTAGATTTTTATTAGTTTGATAAAAATAAATATTTAAACGAGGAATATGAGTATCCCGTCTAAATCTTTTGCCAAGTTTCTTATAATAAACATTGGCAAATGATTATATTTTAGAAAGAAACGATTATGGAATAGAAATTTTATGACAGATAGAAGACGGGAAGGGACGGGACGGGTCAGGACGAGACGGAAAGGAACAGGACGGGTTTCCATTCTAAACTACACATAAAACAATTCAAAATAAAGCCAAACCCAAATCCGATTGAACATCTCTAAGCAAACAGTTAGAAATGTTTTGATTAGTTTAAAAAAAAAACATGTAATATCACTTATCATTTTCATTTAAAAAATGTTAAAATTGTAATTTTAAAATTTTATCATGTAATACAATATCTATATTTTACAACTGTATATCTATATATAGTTTATCAAATAAACTCATATAACAAAATTTTACCGAAATAACATCTACTTAAAAAATCGTAATTTTGTAAAAATAACTTCGCACGTACGTGCGGGTCCATCACTAGTTTTTAAATTAAAGGGCCAATGAAAGTTTCACTATGCTTTAGATATATATAATAGCTAGTATTCTAGTGTTAGTGTGTGTGTATGTAGATATAATATGCATGCCTTAATGTACACGCATATGATCGTCAAGTAAATATACTTTATTTACACTCCTGACGTTGCATGGCAATCCTGTTTTATAATTTATGATACATAATGTTTACACAATTAAATTAACGCATTCGGCATACATTAATTTATATAGTCTATATATGAATCAAAACGAATATGAATAAGCTTATAAACGAACCAAAAATATGTTTTTTTTTACATAATTTGGTAATATATTAAACTGATATCAATCGACCAAATCGAATATAATAGTGAATTCCATTTAAAAAAAATTCGCATTTAGTTAAACTTTGGAAAAAAAAAAACAATCTAAATGTATACAACCCTATCAATTCACTTATTATACACATGCTTAATTAAGCTTAGTAATATTCTATCTTTTTAGAGCAATTTGATCTTAAAAAAACTAATTCACTTGAGAAAAGATTGCCATATATTGATATAGGTGAGGAGTCAATTCTCTTTGGACGAAAAAATAACTAATCCTTCCAATGGTCCTGTCCATATGTTGTCATATTTTACATCCATTACAATATCATAAGGATGAGTGAAATACTCAATAATTATACCCATCTGAACAAATTAGTGATAAAAGTCAAAATCATCCCCTGATTATTGGAAAAAATTGATCTCGTAGAACGAAAGTCACAATATGAGTTTCGCAAGTGGAAACAGTATATATCTTTAACTATAAATGTCTAAAAGCACAAACTCTTCTGATCCTGCTGATCAATGCATCATGCATGCATGCATTTGGCTCATCAGTTAGGATCTGTGTTCTGCTTGACTCTTTCAATATAACTGATGGGAATTGTATTTAATAAGAGAAACTATCATATCAATACAGCTAATTTCATCTTATACAAATTCTCATGGAAAATGATGTATGAAGTTTCGAGGGCTCTTCTTACCTGTTGAAACTAGATTGGATTTTCATCACCTAAAGATCTCAATCGGTCATCTTGAGTCATTGTGACGTTGACCAGTCAAATCCATGTCGAGTGACGAAATAATTTGCATTGCTATACAATTTGAATCTTGACTTATAATTATATATATAAATCTTCATGTCGAAAAACAACATTTAGAACCATTTTTTTTTTAATGCTCACAATTTCTTATCAAGAACAGGGATAAATGTATGTTTAACAACGTAAATGGCTGTACAAACAATGTCGAAATCGATTTATCTTTGATCAATCTTTTTGGTTATTAAAGCTTTGGATTGATTTCTATTTTCTGTACAACATTTCCTAATTATGGTCCGTCAGATCATGCCCTGCCACGACGAAGGGTGCACCATGCATATAGAGTATTTTGTTTATAACTTTTTATAAACCCATAATATTTTGGAGTTGGTATTAGTGAGTTGGGCTTGTTAATAAAGAGCATTAATCAGGGTTTATGAGTTATGACTCAATCCACACACTTTTAATTCAGTTGTTTCTTTCTCAAGAAATTTATATAATTAGGTTTCTGCAGACTATATCCTTTGATCCCATGTTTTTCTCCTTATATGTCTTGAGCTTGTTAAATCGATCGATTTGATGATATAATTGGAGTAAATCTAACTTTTAGAGTCTCTAATTATTTTCAACCGTTCAAAACAAAAACAAGCTCTTAGTAAACCTAAGAATAAACACCTAAACTCCAACGGTAATATATACTCTTCGCTTCTACAATATTTAGCGTAATTAACCTTAAGGAGAATCCAAAGTGTTTTAAATAGATTTCACAGAAGTGATAATAATAGTCAAAGATCTCTATCATTCGAGACTTTCTAATAATAAACCAAAAGAGTTAGAGATCGAGATAGAGAGAGAAAGAGATTGATTCAATCTTTCTAGGATTTTTCAGACTGATCTTGTTTTTTTGAGTTTTTTTCTTGGCAAGAGGGACTTTTGTTTAACAGAATCACAAATATATTCATTAAGAAAGAGAGTCCAAATCTCTTTCTAATGGATTCTCCTGATTAACTCTTCTTTTTTTTCTTGGTCGAGAAATCGTTTTTTTCGATTTCAAAACTCGCAATGTCAAGCGGGAGGCTTTGCGGCTTCACGCCAAATCCAATAACCTTCTGTCGCAAGATCTCAAGATTGCAGGTCTTTTTTTTCTGACGTCTTTTATAAACTATACACCAAGTGTTCATTTGTGTTTTATAAGTTTAGTTGTGTTTTTGACAATGTTGTTTCTTATAGGTAGCAAGAGGGCTTGCTCTAAAAAGGCTTATCAAGGGAAAACACGATTTTAGACGAACAGCAACATCAAAGAACAATGTTGAGAAAAGGAAAAACAAAGAGATCAAACGCACAGTTTCAGAGATATCTTCTGTTGTAGAAGCTTCTCCAAAGAGTTTGAATTCTATAAAACATGTTTCTACTCCCCGTGCCGCGGCTTCTCCTATCTCGGTAAAGAATGGAAACAAGAAAGTGAATACACCTAGAAAGAACAACTTAGATGATTCTTCGCCAAAATGTATGGCAAATTTCATTTTGATGGTGGAGTTAAGGAAGAACATCTTTGCTTTTAGAGACATGATTGATTTACCTTCTCTTGATGGTTCTCTATCCGTCACCGAGGTTAGTCTGCGAAAAATAAACCTTTCTCTTAACGAACTTGTGTTCAGTTTATATGGGCATCTCTTCTTGAGTGTACATGCTAAAAACTTTAGGTCTTTTTTTGTTTTGTTTTTGAGTTTTTTTATAGATTATTACACAAACGATGAAGGATTTACAAAAGCTTTCTCCTGAGATTGTAACCATTAATCAATCTTTTGAAATGGAAGGAGCTGACATGGATAAGGTACACACATATATATATGATTTTAACCGATTTTTTGGAGTTACTTTATATAAACATACCGACAACAACAAAAAAACATAACAGTTCTTGAGTTAGTGTCATTTGTTTAGTTGATGAGTCTTGTTAATCTGATTGATGAATCCCAGAAATGCCCCAAAAACAGATGTTAATTTTCTTCTACGAAGATCTCAGAGCTATTGGGGATTCTTGGATTATGGATAGTGACTGGATATATCGATCTAAGTACAAAAACAGTGGTGTTGGCAAGAATAAGTCTGATCGTCTAGGTTTGTTTACTTCAACACTTTTTGTTAAGTTGAGAGTTTTGGTAATCATATAGAGACTAAGGTTTTTTTTTGATGTTTTCAGTGGAGCATGTATTAGCAGCTCTTGATGGACTAATCAAGACGACTAGAGAAAGGTTTGGTATGATGGATCTTGAATCTGAAGGAAGAAAGAGTTTTACACCAAAAGGTGTTACATCAGAAGCAAGAAGAAGCTTTACAAGATCTGCTTCTTATTCTGAAAGTAACAACTCTTTTTACCCATCTCCATTAACACCAAGATCAGTACTTCCAGGGACAATGCTAATGTCTAGTAACTCAACATCTCCAAGTCTCTGGAACTTGAGAGCTCAAGCTTTGGATAGGTTAAGCCCTGTTGATTTGAAGCGGTTTACTATGCAGATCTTGTCACAAAGAGATTCAGAGAGTGTTAATGATATGAAGATTGGTATCGAAGAAGAAAACGAAGATACTGATAAATTAGCAGAAGAGGAAGAGGAGGAAGAAGAAGGAGATAATGATTTCTCTGTTTTGGAAACAGAGAAGCATGATATTAAAACAGAGGATCATAGGGAAGGTTCTGAAACAGAGCATGACACTGAAGCAGAGCATAAAATCAAAGGCTCGGAAGGAGATAATGACATTGAAGCAGAAAATCACAGCGATGGTTCTGAAACAGAGCATGAGATTGAAACAGAGCATCACCATCATGAAGGTTTTGAAACAGAGGACCATAGTGAAACCACAACTTCAGAGACTAACTCAATAGATTCTTCCCAAAGAGAAGATTTCGTAACTAAATCGCCTCCACCTCCTCCACTTCCATCACCGCAGTCGCCTTCACCAACGGCCTTAATGTTAAACAATAAATCAACTCTTCTCTCACAACCACCACCCCCACCTCCATCACCACAGTCGGAACTCAAAGCTCCAGCTCCTCCACCGCCGCCTCCTATGTCAAAAGCCTCTGAAAGTGGAGATTTTTGTCAATATCCGAAACCAAAATCTATGAATGGATACAATGCTCCATCAATGCCGGCACCTCCTGCTCCACCAGGTAGTGTAAGATCCTTACGTGCCAAGAAAGCAACTAGCAAATTGAAAAGATCAGCACAAATCGCAAATCTCTATTGGGTTCTCAAAGGGAAGCTTGAAGGCCGAGGCGTTGAAGGGAAACCAACAAAAGCAAGTAAAGGTCAAAACAATGTTGCAGAGAAATCTCCTGTTAAAGGTGCAAGATCAGGAATGGCTGATGCACTTGCAGAGATGACAAAGAGGTAAATGACTTGCGTCACAAGTCCTATCTATATATTTGAGTTTACCTAAACTCTTTCATTTGTGTCACAGGTCAAGTTATTTCCAGCAAATCGAAGAAGATGTTCAGAAATACGCTAAAGCGATCGAAGAACTGAAATCTTCAATACAGAGCTTCCAGACAAAAGACATGAAAGAATTGCTTGAATTTCATAGCAAAGTAGAATCTATTCTTGAGAAACTAACTGATGAAACTCAAGTATGTTTTATCCTCGTCTTTTGAATTGGCTCGCGGTTTCTCTCGGGAATATAATTTTTTTTTCTATTGATTATATAGGTGCTTGCGAGGTTCGAAGGTTTCCCTGAAAAGAAACTAGAAGTAATAAGAACAGCTGGTGCCTTGTACAAGAAGTTAGATGGGATTCTAGTTGAGCTCAAGAACTGGAAAATTGAACCTCCAATAAACGATCTTCTAGACAAGATAGAGCGTTACTTCAACAAATTTAAAGGAGAGATTGAAACAGTTGAGCGAACAAAAGATGAAGACGCTAAAATGTTTCAGAGACACAACATTAACATCGATTTCGAAGTTCTTGTTCAAGTCAAAGAGACTATGGTTGATGTTTCATCAAATTGCATGGAGTTAGCACTAAAGGTATATATAGTTATATATAAATCAAGAAAGTGATTCGTGAGAATGATTGATTGACTCTTCATGTTTTCTAGGAGAGGAGAGAAGCAAACGAGGAAGCGAAGAACAGTGAAGAAAGCAAGATGAATAATATGAAGGCAGAGAGAGCTAAGAGGCTATGGAGGGCATTTCAGTTTGCTTTCAAAGTTTATACATTTGCAGGAGGTCACGATGAACGAGCAGATTGCTTAACAAGACAACTTGCACATGAGATTCAGACAGATCCTGATCAAACAAATTCATCGATCATGTCTTGAAAACAACGACATAAAAAAAGCTTAGCTTCGTCACATGTTTTACTCTTTGAAACCAAGAAGAGATTGATGCGTGAAGATGATTACAATAGTACATTTTTGTGTATCTCTCTAGTTTTGAGTTGGACCAATGCAAAGAGACAGAAAACAGATTTTGTTTTCCTTCATTTCCTATATACATATATAATTACACGACAAAGAAGCAATCAAGCAAAGATCTTGAGAAACGAAAAAGTCAACATAGTGGTCATCTTTAGAGAAGACAAGTTTCAAAAGAATCCATCAAAGTCAACGACATAGTCTTCTTCAAGAACATTATCTTCCATGATCTTGTCGTTAACTCTATGATCCTCTCTTTCTGCTTCTGTATCTTGTTCGATCATATCCATATCTTCTTCTTCTTCTTCTTCTTCTTCTTTTTGTAGGGCTTCTTGAGAGAAGGCTATTCTCTTTACTTCTCTTTCATCTTCTGTCTTAGTAGTCGTATCTGTCAACAATATCAAATCATTGTGATCGATCTATCAGAGTCAAATAAATCAGACAAAACAAAGCACTAGACTTGAGTCTATGGGTTTTGTAATAATAACAACTTACTTATCTTTCTTTTTCCTAAAGAAGTTTCATCTTCATCTTCTTCGGATTGGAAAAGAGTTTCCACTTCTGGGATCTCTTCTTTGTTTACTTCCATTTCCATGGGAGAAGAGCTTGAGAATTCATAGGAAAACATAATGGTGCTGTCTTTTGACATTTCGAGACGAACATATCTCTTTACACAAAAAAACAAAAGCCTAGTGGATATATCCAATAACGAACTCTGGCTTTGAGTAGATAGAGGACTTTGTAGTACTGTAGTACCTTTGTTTATCTTAAGGACTTTCAAATTACTAGAATATCCCCGGTCTAGCTCTACTCAATGTTTTATGGTTTATATAGTAAGAGTACTAATCTTGTCAATACCAAATTGAGTGGAGAGCCATTGAGACATGCTAAAACTTGATTTTATGGTTCGATCTTTCCAACTCTCCAGAAGGTCTGCGTACATACTCATGAAACCAATGTTTCTTCTCTGCATAAAGCTCAGAATTTGAAGTCGTTCTTCTTCTTATCATGCTTCTTCCGCCTCCTTTCCAAGTCATTCTGCAATCATATATCCAAAACTCCAAATATTATTAACCTCAAAATTATTATCAGTGGTTACTGTTCTTTATTTGGGAGTTTTTTCACAAGCTTGTACAGTACCACTACAACCATGTCACTAAATCTCTCTGGCTTAATCAGCAATTTCTCCTCCTCTCTTCCTCCTGGTACTTTCAAGCATCACAACGTTAACGTTTTTTTGGTGGTTAAAAAATTCAACTGTGTTACTACTTACTTGGCAGGTAAAACGTTGTCCATGGCTTCTAACTCTTCTGGCTGTAAACTCACCTCCACTTGGTCCGTCTTTTGCCCTCTCAGCACATCAACCTGTACTCAACACCATAAATCGTCACTTATCAATTTGTTAAATCGCAAATTTAAGGATCCATACACTAGGCCTAATTACAACTACCCTGGTCCTAACAGCATCAACGTTTCAACACAGATTATAGCTAATATTTCATGAGCACTTGTCAAGAAACCTTTTTCCCGTTAAACCTTCGCCTCTAATCCGCATCTTATACCATATCATTATTCGCGTTTATGATATGGTAAAGACATGAGAAGCTGGCCAAATTAAACTATCTACCCAATTCAAATTTCTACCTCATGAACTACAATACAGCCACAGATTGCTTACCCTTTTGGCTCCTGTCTTCTTTTGAGTACCATTTTTTATGACATATGTATGAGTGGTTCCCAGTACTGTTCCAGGAGTGTTATGTTCACTCTTTTCTTCAAGTGCCTTCAAGAACAAACAGAAAACAGAAAGTATCATGGTGAAACAATTCCCAGTATCAAAACAATATAATTACAAAATCGAGAAGATAATATGAAACTGCTACTTATAAACACAAGGTTTTGCACCTGATAAAGAGGCCTTTCAGGCTCCTTTCTCTGCTCCTTACGAAGTTCAATGCCATCAGGCGTCTCAATGCCAGTAGGATTGCTGAAAGGAAGGGACAAACTAAACAATAAATACAAGCAAAACTCATCAATATGTATACCATACAACTAAAATTTGTACCTTGACAGTGAATCCATAGATTCAGTGCCATCTTCCATTTCATCGTCGTCCATCTCTACTTCTTGCTCCTCTTCCTCCAAATCACTCCAGTGTGTTCTCTTGTCAATAGGTTCTTCCTAAGTTATTGACAAAAACACAATTCATCATATAACCTTATATCTTAGGAAGAATTTTACAGTTTCTAATTAACTTGATCACTGCCACACAAGCTATCTATTTGAAAAGCTAGCTTCCACATACAATATTTAAACATACACGGCTAGGCATACTATGAAGTTGTTAAAGGAAGGCAAAAACGGTTACCTCATAGTCAGGCTGATCTTGGTGCTGACACCAAAAACATCTCCATTCAATGGACGTCCGTACTGTATAACATAATAGGAGCATTTAAATCAGGAATTTTGAGATGTGGATACGACGGAGGAGGACCATATCTCTGTTCAATAGGTATTAAAAGCAATAAACAGCTCAAACAAGTATCAGAATCACCAAATAGATAGATAACAATAAACTCACTTGCATATTAATTAACTTTGGGGGAGGAGCAGCTTCAGGCATACCAAGAGCTTCTTTTAGGTTTCATTTTCCTCAGCTTAACCTATTAAACAACTCATAGTTGGATTCACATACATAAATCATATAATATAGAATGAAATAAAGAGAACACAAAAAAATGACTTCGAATTCTTTCCCATCAAAATACAGTTCACCTGGTTGCATCACTTTGCTCACTTTGCTTTTGCTTTAGTTTCGTATCATCTTCTTTCTCAATGTAAGCCTGCATGTCAAACACATACAAGAATTAGCTCAATTTTTCACTAACTTGATCCAACTAATAGGACGACAGGCGTTAAACATCCGAACTTAAATCAATGAAACATGAATTTAAATTTGAAAGTTATAGTGCTCTCATTAGGGACACCAATAAAAGAAACAGAATGCATTTAAAATTGGGCAAAAATATATATCATTTAAAACCACATTTGTATGAACACTGTCTATAGTTAGTGGTCCTAGTGATCCTTGTGTATAAGGAAGGTAAAAAAGGATGGCACAGCCTAGATCAAACCTGAACGTCAAATACATGCTTGCAAAGTTGAAGTGCAAATGTAACTTTTACTCAATACCCCGATGGCTTTTCCTCAAGCATAAGAACTAAACCTTCTACAGATATGAGCTAGTTATATATGAAGGTCAATAGACTATATAAATCAAAACTTTCATTAGGAATTTACCTGTCTAATTTTCTCTATTCCGGTTGCAGCAATAATGAGGAAAGTGAAACGGCTGCTTCTCAATACCCTGCTTCCCCTGCATTCAAGAAACCCCGTTGAGATGCCACTAAGTTGAGAATGAGCAATCATTACAATTGCTAACACAAAGAAACTTACTTGAACACTAAGATTAAGGGAAACCAAGGTGCATTTAAAAGAAAGACCATTGGCAAGACAGCAAAGAACAAACAATGATTAAAAAAGAATGGCTCCAGATGTCTGCCTAAACTACAATGCAGAAACTCTTTTCCTCGAAAAAAGCTTAATAGTAGTCTCAAACACCATAAAATTTATAGGCAGACAAATGAAGACACCTCTTCAGAAACACCAACAAGTCCAGGCTTCATGGTCATCACATATGTTCCCCTGCAAGAAGCACATATATGGGTATAAGGAAACATAATTGGCATCATGAAATGTACAACACTCACAAACCACAGACACACATTCTCAATTACAGAATCAATTTTAAAAGATCACAAACCTGCAAATATGTTCTCTTTTGAGACCAATGCCTTGGCACAGGAACTGTATTCCTATAAGATTTAGAAACACCAACAACTTTGGATCACCCGAAAAAGCATCCCAGACCTAAATGTTACAAAAGGAATAATATTAAAATAAACAGGAAGAGCTACACGAGAAGTAGGGATTTACTCTCTGTAAGAGAAAGGGCCTGGCTTGTAATTTAACCACAGCATAAAAATTCCAAATTACAAAAGAAATCACATTAAAGTTGCAATGCCACAATATTACCACTTCAAACTTACTGAACACAAATCAAGTTCATCATCATAGTAACATAATTCCAGTAAGATACTCACTCATGTTTCCAACCAACATTCCATAGCTCAAATCAGAAAACAACATATGAATGCAATGTATGAGTCCACTAGAGTTAAATTAAGAAATTTGAAATGCTCAGGGAGAGACACAATAGAGAGAACCAAAAAGAGAGTCTGTAGATATACTATGCCAGTATGCCGTCAAGAATATTGAGGAAAATAATATATTGTTATACAGAGGATAAAAATACTCACATACCTCGACCATATCAGGCCTAGCAGAAACCTGTTTCCAGCTCAGCAATCTTCGATTCTTCATCCTCCGATGTGTTTGCTAAAAAGTTAGTAGCAAACGAGAAAAAAGAAACCAACTATAGCATCTCATCGAATACAAGGAAAAGCAGTGGTTTCATGACATACCTTTTTCTTCTTATAAGAGATGCTTTTTTTTTTCTGCTGCCCTTCCTCATCTGAACCTGAATGCAGAAACTCTTTTCCCCGAGAAAAGCTTAATAATAGTCTCAAACACCATAAGATTTATAGACAGACAAAAGTAATGAAGACTCCTCTTCAGAAACACCTACAAGTCCAGGCTCCATGGTTATCACAGCTCTGCAAGAATCACATATATGGGTATAAGGAAACATAATTGACATCATGAAAATGTACAGAACTCTGAAACCACGGACACACATTGTTAAGTACAGAATCATTTTAAAAGCTCACAAACCTGCAATTATTTCTCTGTTGAGAACCAATATCTAAGCACAGGAACTGTATTCCTATAAGATTTTAAAAACACCAACAACTTTGGATCCCCTGAAGTAGCATCTTTAAATATACTATGGCGTCAAGAAGATTAAGCAAAAAAATATATTGTTATACAGAGGATAAAAATACTCCCATACCTCAGACCATATAAGGCCTAGCAGAAACCTGCTTCAGCTTAGCGATCTTCAATTCTTCATCCTCCGCTAAAGGCTGAAGCAGAGAAAACAGAATTTAAAGATTTATATTGCCTAAAAAGGTAGTAGCAAAGAGAACAAAGAAACCAACAATAGCATCTCACAGAATACAAGGAAAAGCAGTGATTCCACGACATACCTTTTCTTCGTATGAGAGATGTTTTTTTCCTTCTGCTGCTCTTCCTCATCTGAACCTGAATCCGAATCAAGCTACTTCTTCACACCTGCCTTTTCTTCTTACCATCCTCCTAGCAAAGAAAACAGTTTCGTTAAGGTTCAAAGTCGACTAACTTTAAGGTCATCCTCAGGGGCAGAAAATAGTCATACCTAATATATGATGCAACAGTTCGTTATCCACAACATATTCAGTAACCTACGAAAAAAACTCAATCGACAAAAAAAGATAATTGATTATTACCTCTAGAAATCAAACAGCCTCAAAAACTACACAAGAGAATGGTACATGAAACGAAAAAAAAAACCCTAGAAATACCGTGACAAGATAGAGAGTGAAAATAAGTACACAAAACTACCTGCTTCTGTGGATAAACATTCTCCTTGGAATCAGAAGCACCAGAAACGTTCCCTTCTTCTACATCGACTTCGGATTCTTTCTGCGACGATCACTCTCGCGAGAGTTTTTGGAGGAAACGGAAGCGTTAGTTGTCGAGAAAGTATCGCCGTTGGGAGAGACCCCATTATCAACCATTGTGTTTCGACCGTTATGTTCGTCCGAGTCGGATGCGATCAAGAAAAGTGATGATGCAAACATTAAATACACAAATACACCGACGTCTCAAAAAAGGAAAATTTACTAATCGCATCTCGGTTTGGTTTGGTTTAGTCCGGTTCAACAATTGTTGTTCTACATCACTGGTTCTATTGGGTTCTTTGTCACAACGTTAGTTATTCAAGTTATAAAAAAACATTCTTGATTCGAAAATTATTTATTTACATATTTAGCAACAAAAAGAAAAAGAAAAAACTAACAAACAGATGTATAATGAAATGTGTGTACAAAAAACCTTGTATATGTACTCAATAAGAAACAAAGTAAAGCCACAAAAATAACTAACATCTTTTGAGGTTCCTTACGCCAATTCATCCATCACCTCCCGTCTAGAATTGAGCTGTTCCAAGACGAAATAGACACAGACAAGGACTGAAGTCTGACCTGCTCCATAGTCGGATGCGACGAGCTTCCATACCAAAACTCCTGTGAGCTCCCACGAGATCCCATCTTCATCAGCATCCATGACTCTATATCTTCACAACTTTCCGCTTCAAATATCTCTGCTTTGTCACCTTCAAACACTTGTACCACTTGTCTCATCGACGGTCTCTTGGCCGGGTCAGGATGTGCGCAAAGCAATCCAAGCTGCAAAACTCTCTCGGCTTCATCAATCGCATGATTCATGGCTTGTGTCTTCATCATCCTTGGATCAAGCCCATTTAGAATCTCACCTTTTTCCATTAATCCCCAAACCCAATCCATCAACTGTTTCTTCCCTTCTTCTATAGGTCTTCTCCCACACATTACTTCAAGAACCAGTATCCCGTAAGCAAACACATCTGTTTGTGTTGATGCACGCCCAGTCTTAACCACTTCAGGAGACAAATAGCCAGCCGTACCAACCACCCTAGTGGTCCTCGCCACTTGCTCGTGTCCATGAACCCGAGCTAACCCAAAATCACTAAGCCTCGGTATCATATCTCGGTCAAGCAACACGTTGCTAGCTTTGATGTCTCTATGTAAAACCTTGGATTCCCATCCTTCATGCAAGTACAATATTCCTGAAGCCACACCTTTCAAAATCTGGATCCTCTCTTCGCAGCTAAGTATAGTTTTGTTCTCATCGCTTTCGAAGATCCATCTGTCTAAACTTCCATTCTCCATGTAATCATAGATCAACATGAAACTACCAATCTCTTTCTTGCACCAACCTCTTAAAGTAACTAAATTCCGGTGCTTTAACCGCCCAAGACTCGAGATCTCAGCCACAAACTCCCTCATCCCATCACTACTCTCCTGCGAAATCCGCTTAACCGCAACTTCCACAGCCCCTCCTTGTAACAAACCTTTATACACTTTCCCATTCCCACCAATCCCAATCACATTCTTCTCATCGAACCCCTTAGTCCCGGATTCAATCTCCTCATACGGAATCCGATGAGGCCAATACTCCATTTCCCAATCCTCCATCAACGCTCTCTTCCTCGCCCTCTCTAGTCTCCTTCTCACCACACCAAACAACATCAAACCAATCAAAGAAACGATCAACATACAGATCAATGCCAATACAGCAATAAACCATTTCTTTTTAACAATTGAGTCCTTTGGTAGAACAAACGAAGGCAAACCAGTCGTGATCAAACTATCACTCAAGGAGAAATTCGAGTTACTAAAACTCCAAGCTAGAATCTTATGACTCTGAACTAATCTCCCTGTAGCTGCAGTGAATCCAACAAACATCTCATCTTCCACAACGCCAGAAAGATTCAAAGGCGTACTAAGCAAAGGAGACTTAGGTCGAATCTTACCAGCGACTTGCATAGTAACATTAAGTACAAAATCTCTGTAATCAATCCAAACTTGATAGTTTCTTCCATCGTTAAGCTTCAACGGCTTAAACACTCCGTCATCAGACCAATACCCAGATGTGTTTGAATACATTGAATGAAGCGAATTAACATCGATGCCAACATGATTAGCATCGATGTCGCTGAACTCTTGATTAGCAAAAACGTCAAACTCAACTCCAAAGATGTGATTACTAGGGTTACCATTGTTAGTCAAATTGAAGAGACCCAAGTGTTGAGCAGAGCTAGAACCGTTAATTCCAGTGGTGGGTGCGAAGAGGAAGACGATTCCGTGACCAGGAAGCGTGTTCTTGTAAGGAGCCATGGCGAAGATGAAAGAAGTAGAGAAAGGCAAAACAGAGGAAGTAACTGGATCTTTTGTCGGGATGATTTTGCTGTACAGAGCACGACCAGTCTCAAACGATGTCTGGTTGGTTAAAGTTAGGATATTGGATTCGATTGTGGCGATCCCGTAGAGGGAGATACGAGATGAAGAGTCATTGAAGCCGTTGAAGACGAAATCAACGGCTGAAACTGAGTTTAGGAGGATGAGAGAAAGGGTAAGAAGAAAGAGAAGAGCTTTCTTCATGGCAGAGGAAGGAGACGAAGACGAAGAGGAAGAGAGTAAGCGTGAGGATGTTTGGTGTCATAATTGGGGTAAAGAGGCACTGAAGACAGTTGTTGAAAGGGAAAGTTGAAACTTGAAAGGTTTCCAGGCAAAGGTTTGATCTTTCTTTTTCTTTTTTATTTATTCTCTGTTCACTGTTTTTTTCGTCAAAGCTTGTGACTTTTGGGATTTGGGTTTTCTACTTTGGACTTTTTGTTTTTGGTCGCGTCACTTATCCGTATTAATGATTTTTAAAATGCGGACTGAAGCGTGTTACGTAGACTATAGTGTTAAAGCATAGGTTAAAATTAATATATACATTTTGATTAAAATAAAACATATAGATTTTATATAGTATAAATTGTATTTGATAACATATTTATGTAGTAAATAACTAAATCTAGTAAGTTATCTATTTTGGCGGATGAATATAGTAAGTTATTTGATATAACATTTTTATGGCAGAAGAAGAAGTTACACTTCAAATTCTTCTAAGAATCTTTCCAATCTTTTAAGATTCGATTCCTTCCGAGACTTTCTAATTTCAGGGCGGATTTCCTGGCAAAAAAAGCTCGACTCCGTAACTGCCTTTTCTCCTATATGAGTACTTCAAGGTCCAGTTGGCTCACCCTAGCGGAGAGCTGCTTTCCGACAATGCCATAGTTTGGTTGTTTCTTTTGTCGACAAAAAAAAAAAAAATTTACACTTCTTCAACAACAACAAAGGAAGAAGAAGTTACACTTGGGGTTAAATTTAGTTGTTATATTTGAGGATTGATAAAGGTTTGAGCAGTAATGCAAGCTGTGAAGTGGGAAAGTTAAATGCTTTCGTGAGAAAGGAAAGGTTTGATTGTCTTTACTCGTCAAAGTTTATGACTTTTAGGACTTGGGATTGTACTTCGTAATTTCTCATTTGTACTCTTGGTCTCATTTTGGTTGTTGTGGAGTATATATTAAGACTATATTAATACAGTTTAATACAGAAGAAAGATTTGAAAGTTTCCTCTTTTAAGGAAAAAATATCGATCGTATGCAGACTTTTTTTTGGAATAGTTGTGTTGATGTTACCAACACGTGACATTGACATATGAATACCATTTCAGTATAAACTCTACACAACGTGTTTGTGTTGCCTAGACAGAAGCTTTGGATCGGTGTCGACGTAAATGCATGGCAAGTTTTTATAGACGTAACACTAAAATGAGAAACATTGACTTTTACTACTTATAAAATAGATTGTACCGATCTAGCTAGTGGACACTGGACAGGATCTAGCTATCACTACTAGTGAGTAGTGACTACAAACACAAAAATCGTATTTTGTATACCGTTGTGGGTTGTGACCGAAACCATTTTAGTCATAGAGAGTAGTCAAATGCCCAAATATTGGAAAATTGTGAACATGAGTAGTATATATTACTAGTATTTTTTGAGTTCTTGTACTTCTTGATCAGAGAAAATTTTGTAACCAGTAGCCAACTCAAATACCACCACTAAATAGCTTTATTAACCCCCAAGGCAGAGACATTTCGAGGAACTAAAGTCAATTTACATAATATGAGATAAGGATCAAAATGTGAGTTTGACTAATAGAAAAATCAAAATATAGTAGCTATTTATATCGAGATGCGTTGAATTTTTGTAAATGTCAAGGATCATTTATTCATATCAGACATGAAAAGGACCTTTTCGTGACCTCGACGAATAATGTGAATCTAATTTATTGAACTCATTTGCTATTTTCATAACTCATCAAGATCTTATATTTATTATATCTTCAGGAGATATATACATGAAAGTCATCTAAAATATTGTGACGTCTACAATATTATAACAATTATATATTATTGGAAAATTCCATTGGTCGTCTAAGAATTCTCTCATGATGAAATATTAATTTATGTCTTCCAAAAATTTGTTTAAAAAAAAAAAAAAACAATAATATAAAGTATCGATGGAGGACGACGTTAGATTTTGTTTTTTATTATCATAACAATAATTATTGTGCTTTGAACATGAATGGTGACCCATCGAATGTTACTAGCACAAATATAATTCAGTATTCTACATGTTGGTAATTAATTGTAGAAATATGCATGTCAACTAATCGTTAGTATAGATTAAAGATTATTTACTGTATAAAATATCAAATAACAAATATTTTACTTCATGAGAGATGATGATATTACGTACATTATATATCCCAAATACGTCTGAAAGAACACATAACACACCAAGGTTCACTAAAATACAGAACGAATGAAGAATCTGCCGAACTTCCCACCTCTATTTGTTTATAAAATATGTGCAAAGTCGTCAATGGCGTAACCACAATTATTACGTTCGTTGACTTTGGCTTTGTTTGTAGTATTAAAAAAAAAAATTCAGAACCAACCATTGTTTGATATAATCTGATATTTCCAATCCAAATCAATCTCCTAAATATAAATAAAATTATATGTTTTTATCATATACTCCATTAAGGAGAACCTTAATGGAGTATAAGAGAACTCAAACCTTAATGGCTTCAACTTAATTAAAGATAACATAATTCATTCAACAATTAGATTGCCATAATTAGGTTTTGACCAACACATATAGCAAAAACCTTTTACTTAGCCAGCTTTAACATGACTTATTACTTAAGTTCCTTGATTTCTTGGAAGCTATTATTAACAATCGTCAATACTCAATATTGGCCAATAGGGTTCTAGAGTAGTTATCTTTTCTTTTGTATATTTTAAATTATATTTTCTTATGCAAAACAATATCTGAAATAGTTTAGGAACAAATGAGAAAATACAAACATAGTTATAATGACTCATTCATGAATAGAGATATGATTTATTTTATTCTTCTCGGTATTTTTCCTTCCTCTCCGTCTCTCTTTCCCCTCTTCCTCCTATTTTCATAAATGAAAACTTACCACTTGTTATACAATACCGTTTTAACAATTAACATATAGCATAGACAATATCAATTATTTCAAAGTGAAGTATTTGTACAAGAGAGAATAACAATTTTTTTAGTGTTCTATATTATTAGTGAAAACGTTGATGACGAGTTCAAAATTTTTGAGTCGCAATTCCGAAAAAATCACATAGTAGAGAATAAAATGAAACATAAGAACTTTTTACAACTCTAAGAAAACTCAAAAACTAAAAAAATGAGAAAAAAAAAACAATGACTATGTTCATATTGTTATGAAAAAGGATTTACCCACATTTATGAACCAAATGTAGGTGTAGAATTAAGATTTTCTATATATTAAAAAAAGGAAATAATGGAGAATTTTTTTTGCCAAGGTGTGACCATCCAATTCATTTTCAACATTTTTAAAAACTTAATTTATCAACATTTATTTTCTTTTAGGACAAATAATTTTATTAATGTTATATCGAAATTACAAAATTAAGATACAAAAAAAGTGGAAAATAAATGATTACGTCAAAAGATATATGCGCCATATAACTAGAAGATACATTTAAAAATGAATTTGACTATGCTTTTAGCCTTAACCATTAAAAACTTATTTAATATATTAAGTTCATCAGCATTTAACCTAAAAATGTCGGTTTTAAATCTCTGTTTTTTTAACAAACTTCAGAGATTAAGGCGAATCTGCTTCTCACCCATGGAAATAATGCAAAACCCCACATGGCTTCAGCAACTAGGCTCAAGCTTCTCAACCATTAAACTTCTTCGTTCTCGTTTTGTCTTTCCGATTGTCCTATGTTTTTCACTCTTCATTATCGGAAACAGGCGTTTTCGAGTTTTTACCTTTTTAGGGTTTTTTCATTGTTATCACCTTCACCACCACCATCATGATCATCATCATCACGAAGAACAACGATGTACAGTAAAACCTCTAAAAATTAATAATGTTGGGACCATGAAAATCTATTAATTTATAGAGGTTTTAATTTCTCATAAATTAATAATTGTTAATTTATAGAGAGATTTTCGTAATTTGGAAAGTTTTTCGAAAAAAATAATTAAAAATAAAAAGTTTAATCATGATAACTACTATTTTATATAATCAATTACAAAAAAAATTATTATTATTATGTATTGAATTAGAATGCTAACAATTTTTTATCTAGTAAAATATTAGAAATAAAATCTAACAAAAACTAATGTGTATATATATATATATATATATTGAAAATTTTACATAATTATTAATTTATAATATTGACGGGACCATATATTTATAAAAATTATTATCTTATTGTTTTATCGAAATGTGTCTAAAATTACATTGGTCCGGAGAAATTTCTTAATTTATAGAGATTATTAATTTATTGAATATTAATTTATGGAGGTTTTACTGTATTTGGGTTTTTTGTTTTGATTTTAATATAATATAAATTTGGGGAAACAAAATAAAAATAAAAATGAACTGATATACAGTGACTGTCCGATGTGAATTAAAATCCAAAAACTAATTAAAAAAAAAACAAACAAACTGTAAATTCATCAGATTGTTTCTTAAATGGTCTTCGCATCTGCAAGTTCGTTCCTCATCTTGTTAAATATGTTCAGTCAGTATGTGTTTTTTGATCGAATTGGTCCATGCGACCCGAGGGAACTAATTATGTATTTAGCGTTACAGTTATTGGAATTTATCCAGTCAGAATATGAATTTGAATGTTTTCCCTATTAGGGATCGATCAAATGTGAACCGGTTATTTACATTATACACTTAAACCATTATTACAACAAATCTACTGAGTCATTCCACTTACATAAGTGAGTGAGTCTTGACCTCATTTGCATCAATCTGAATAAATCTCAACATTCTTGTTTCTTGATTTCAATCGCCAGCCAATACTAGCTTGATCATATATGTTTCTTACAATGCTGCGGATAATCCCTTTTTAGTTTCAAGCCGCGAGTTGCAGAGACCCGCAAGCATCAGAAGCATGCTTGCCTTCTGTAAAAACCAAGTTCCCTCTCACAAATGTTGAAACCACTTTGCCTGATAATCTTCTTCCCAGATAAGCTGAGATACTCTATATAAATTCACCACAAGAAAAGCAAACACAATATTAGGCATTCGGGTTTCAACATTAGCTCTAATTTGGTATTTTTCTTGTAAAGACTGTCTACATACGGGGTGTTTGAAGTGAATTGGATGATCTTCGTCTAGCTCGAATTCGGCTTCAGGTTCCCACACTACAAGATCTGCGTGTTTTCCAACCGTAATAGCTCCCTGTAATTAAATCATTCACAACTGTTTCTTCCTTCTTTTTTTCTTGTTTCCATCAATACTTAAATGCTGCGATCAATAGAGAATATTCAAGCTGTGGTTCTTATAATAAGGCAGGCACCTTGGAGTGTAGTCCAGCGAGTTTAGAAGGCCTATCGCTCCACCAAGAAGCTACCTGCTCGAGCGTCACTCCATGCTTTTTTCCGTAAGACCATGTTACTGGAAGAACAAACTGCAATTGGCTCCAACCAGATACAATTTCATGAGTTATTTGTGCTCGCTCTCACAGTTTCTAAATATTACCGACTTCATCATTACTACGAATATCAATATGTACAACATCGATAATGAAGACACTGTTAAGACTTGTAACGAACCTGTAAAGACGATATCCCACCCCATGCTTTCAAGAAGTTACCATCACTCAGGAGTTTGAGTTCAGGCTTTGTAGGTGAATGATCTGAGCTCAACATATCAATGTCTCCTTCCTAAATCAAATCAAAAATTCAGAAACAAGGAACTGAACACGCATACGGTATAAAGGATTTCAAATGGAAAAAATTATACCATCATAGCTTCCCACAACTTTTCTCTGTTGGCTGCATCACGTATAGGAGGAGAGCATTTGAAACGAGTATCACCTTCTGGAATCTCTTCGGCTGAGAAAGCTAGATAATGTGGGCATGTTTCAACAGTAACACTGTCTCCTTTGCCTTTTGCTTCCTTTAATCCAACAACCAAATTTAGGACAAAATATAATGAGGTACACCCAAATGATTGTGATTTAACTGCTCAAAGTCTTAACTACCTTTATCAAATCCAAGGATGAACTGGCATCAGATAAATGAACAATATGAACATGAGCTCCTTCTGCAGAACCACCAATCCTTGTATTTCCAGTAACAGATAATAAGTTTTGGATTGCTCCCTCCTCCCTAATTGCTCAAATAAAGATTCATTTCAGGTATAATGACCATTCTAGTAGCCTAGTAGGAATTTAGATAGAGTGAAAGAACTCAGTGTCTCACCATGAAGTTGGCCTGGTTTTTAAATAAGTCAGATAAGAACGAGGATCGCTTTCACTGCCCTCTTCAATCTCTGAGTCTTTCTCAATCTCTGCGTGTACAAGCAATGGTCGTCTATATCTAGCTAGTACAGAGAGTCCTTCCTGCAGACACAAACAATATGTACGAGAAAGAGTCAATCCGCGATGCTATAATAATCCTTCAATCATGAGACAAGAAGAATAAGACTCAAGAAAGAAGACCTTTATATGAGTGATGTTTGTCATTGGAAAGTCGTTGATCCCTGACGGACACATAAAGGACTGAAAAAATTAAGATAAGTCATGTTAGAAAAGACTCTTAAAACCTGAAAAGCAAGTCGCAGCTTCATAAAGCTTCATAGGACACATGATGCCTACCTTGAGTCCAAGAACTCCAGCATCTAAGAGAGACTCAAGAGCACTTGAGTTGAGTGCATTGTCAGGTACCAGACCTCCCCAAAACCCTGGAGAAAAATGGAAACAAAGATTTAGGGAACACGTGTTTTGTCTTGAATCAATATATGTGGTAAGGTTTGATAGCTAAGAGTGCTTACCAACATCAACATGAATTCTGTTTTTCGCAGCTTCAATCTGCAAAAGATGCACGCATTGCTCGAATTCAGATCAACCAAAGCTATAAGAATAGTGTGGAACTTACCAACTGGAAAACTAAAGTGTATCACTTTACCTTGAGTTTCAAAGTATCAGGAGATACAGTAGAAGGGCAACTGTTTAAGGGCATATCAACCAACGTAGTTATTCCCCCTGCCAGACAAAGACAAATGTCAAGAAGTTGAACAAAGCAGGTAAGCGCGAAGAGACAAAACAGAATACTCTTGAAACTAGAAAAGTCTCAGTACGAGAAACATATATGATTACCAGCAGCTGCAGCCTTTGTTCCAGAAGGAAACCCTTCCCATTCACTTCTTCCAGGATCATCAAGATGAGCATGTCTTTACAACAAGAGGGGAATAACAGGTGAATTAAAGTTCCAAGATTCTAAGCTACCAAACATAACAGATGGTCTAAAAGATAACTTACACATCAATGAGACCAGGCATGAGGACAGCTTCTCCATAGTCAATCACTTTCACTCGACTCCTTTGGCTCTTATGCCAATCAACTTCCTTCACCACCGACACAATAATGCCTCCATTCACCTCCACTGATCAACAAATCAAAATCAAGAGTATGCTAACTAGAATATAGATGCTTCTAAAGATTTCCAAAGCTTTGATCAACCATCAAAACTCAATAAATCAGTGTCTTGGATAACAAGCAACCTAATTCAAAGTCCTAATCATGTGTTGTAATTGATGAATTCAACAGATGGATTCTGATTCGTTCCATGGAAACAAACAAAAAAAAACGTACCAGAACCAGAGATGAGACCATCTGGAGTGACGATGCGTTTACTTGAGATCCAGTAATGATCATGAGGAAGAAGACTACACCTATTGATCCCCTGAGTTTCCTGCAACAACAAAAACATCGGAATTAGTGGGAGAAATAGACAGAGCCGCCATATCCGCCGGCGAATCAGATAACAGAACAAGGCGGTTATGGAGAGATCAGAAACCTGGAAAGAGCGAGGAGAAGCGAAGAAGATGGAGAAAAGAGCAGCGATGAGAGCTAGAAGAGGCAATAATCTCCATTGAAGCAAAGTCCTCTCCATCTCTCTCTATCTCTCTGTGAGATAGTGATGAGAGAAGAGAGAGAGCTCTCTTATTGGTTATTAGATGGGCCTACTCGGATTATGAAAAACATTATAAAACCAAAAGATTCCATAAGATTCGGTTATCGAACCATCTCGGGCTCTATCAAGACCGTTCGATTGTGTAAATCATTTAGAAGATTTAACGGTTGTGGTGTGATGTCAAGCAACTTGGAGTATGCCCAGATTCTGTCATGTGGTTCACTTGTGTATTTACTGCCAAATTACTTTCTTGTTTTTTTCTTACTAGGATAATATTTTCAAAATTTTCTTTGTATATAATACTATAATATATTTTCAAAATTCTTCTCTCCATTTTTATTTACTAGGTAAGGATATTAATAATCAGAGAAATAATGTCAATAATATCAACGGAACTAATCATCATTATACTTTGTTTGATGTTACTATTTATTTACTAAAATTGAGTTTGTCAAAGAAAAAAAACAGAGATTTAAAATCGGTATTTTTAGGTTAAATGATGATGAACTTATTATATTAAATAAGTATTTATCGAACCATCTCAGCCTTTATCACGACCGTTAGATTGTGTCAATGATTCAGAAAATCAACGGTTGTGGTGAGATATCAAGCAACTTGGAGTATGCCCAGATTATGTCATGTTGTTCACTTGTGTATTTTAGTGTTAGCCTAAATTTTGCCAAATTACTTTCTTGTTTTTTTCCTATTAGGATAATATTTCTATTTTTTATATAATACTACTGTATAGTTTATTTTAAAAAAATTTCTCTCCACTTTTTAAAATTTACTAGGTAAGAATATCATTAATCAGAGAGATAATTTATATTTAGCAAACTTTTTATGTCAATAGAATCAATGGAACTAATTTTTATTATATTTGGTTTGATGTTACTATCCCTTTTTATGAAAATGGAAGTACGTTATAAAAATAATCTTACTAATGGTATGTAATTACATTCAAATGCCATTACAAATATAGATTTTAAAGAATGAATTAGTAATAATCATTAAAGATAAAAATGTGAAATAATAATTTATTTAATTGAATTTAACTATACAAAATAAAATACATTATTATTATTATTATTATTATTATTATTATTATTATTATTATTATTATTATTATTATTTTAAATCAGTGACCAATCAAAATAAAGATAGAAGATTTGATATCTAACTTATCATATTACTTTTTTCAATTATTATAATTCACCTTTCATCTTTATAAGATTATATTCTTGTCAAAAAATAAAACTATCATATCATTCATATAGTAATAAAAATGTAGATTTTTTTTTGCATATGCCATGATTTTTTTGAAAACGAGTATAAATTGTTCTGTTTACAAAAATTATGATGCGTATAACAGAAGGCAAAAATAATTATAAGTAACATAACATATCAAAATTTGATTAACATATAAACATAGAAATTATGTATAAAACAAAATATAACACGTGCTATTGCACGGATATTGATCTAGTTATCGAGTAAAACTGAAGTTTGTCAAAGAAAATAACAAATTGACTTTTGTTAGTTAAATAGTTTCTTAGTAAGTAGCTAAAAGCCTATAAGCATTGTCAAATACAAATTATAAATTTATTTTTTAGTTATGTGGCTATATCTTCTATGTATCATTTATTTTACCAATTTTTGTAAATTAATTTTGTAATTTCAGTTTAACATGAATGAAATTATTTGTCCTAAAAGAAAATAAATGTTACTAAATTAACTAAGTTTATTAAAAAAAATGTTGGTCACACCTTGGCAAAAAAAAGTTCCTCCAAATTTTATATTCTTGATGTATACTTGTATAGTTGTATTTGAGGCCAAGATGAAATATCAAGTTGGATTATACAAGCTTTACACTACCTTGTGAATTTGTTTTAGCAGTGTATATATGGGACAATTACAAAGAAGTGTTTCAAGCTATGTCTTTGGACGAGGAAGAAGAATTAAGCGTTCTTGTTTTGTTATCTTTGGACGTTGGACGAATCTTTTTGGATGTTTGATTCAGTACTAAAACTCAAACATCTAATACTAGGTTTTATGAGAATCCTAATTCGAGGAGGGTTGATTTAACAATTTATCTAATTATTATCCTAATTCGTAAGGTTTACTAAATTAGTAAGGTTTACTAAATTAAGAGGGTAACTAAATAAATATCGTAAACTATGATTGAGCAATATTAGCATCACATCAAAAAGGAAAAAAAAAAAAACCTAAAGTACTTTTTTTTCTTACATAACTCTCTCGTCCCTTGGTTCTCCAGCAACAGAAGTATACTTTGTGTGTAATCTAAAATTCGAAGAAGAAGATCGTCTCGTTGGTTTTTTCGGAAGATGAGTGGTACGGTGAAGGATATGGCATCAAAGGCGGAGCTTGATAACTTGCGCCAGAGCGGCGCACCAGTGGTGCTTCACTTCTGGGCTTCTTGGTGTGACGCTTCCAAGCAGATGGATCAAGTTTTCTCTCATCTCGCTACTGATTTCCCTCGTGCTCACTTCTTTAGGGTTCGTGTCTCTTCTCTCTCTTTTACAACCAGTCAAATCTTTTGTTGTCTTTCAATTGGGTTTTTTCTAATAGAAATTTATGGTTTCCTCATAGGTCGAAGCTGAGGAGCATCCTGAGATATCTGAGGCTTACTCTGTTGCTGCTGTCCCCTATTTCGTCTTCTTCAAGGTAAGTTTATAGGTTTTAATTTTCCCTATGTTTTGATCGAAAGTTTTGGATTTAGGGTTTTTGTTTTGGTTAGTTTGTGTCTCTGTTAGATTTTAGTTAATCTTGTAGAAGAGGAAGGTGATGATTCCCCTAACAATCTAGCTTCAGTGTTAGAAGAAGACATTATTAGCAGTACTTCTTGATGAAATCATACTTATTTGGTTGAAAAGTTTCTGTCTTTATAGCATTCAGAGTGTGCTTAAAGCTTTGATCTTTGTAACTGTACTGTAGTGATTGTTTTGTAAGGTGTTTACATCTTTCTGATTTTGGGTTTTTGTTATGAATTTCTTATTGAAGGATGGCAAAATTGTGGATACACTTGAAGGGGCAGATCCATCAAGTTTAGCCAATAAGGTTGGCAAAGTTGCTGGTTCTAGTACGTCTTCGGAGCCTGCTGCTCCTGCAAGCTTGGGGTTGGCTGCTGGGCCAACGATTCTTGAAACTGTGAAGGAGAATGCGAAAGCGACTGTGCAAGACCGAGCTCAGCCTGTATCTACCGCAGATGCTCTCAAGAACCGTTTGGAGAAACTCACCAACTCTCATCCTGTCATGTTATTCATGAAAGGTGTTCCTGAGGAGCCTAGGTGTGGGTTTAGCAGGAAAGTAGTTGACATCTTGAAAGATGAGAAGGTTGAATTCGGAAGCTTTGACATACTTTCAGACAACGAAGTGCGAGAGGGTTTGAAGAAATTCTCTAACTGGCCAACGTTTCCCCAGCTGTACTGTAACGGAGAGCTTCTTGGTGGAGCTGATATCGCAATAGCGATGCATGAGAGTGGTGAACTTAAAGAAGCTTTCAAAGATCTTGGTATCACTTCAGTTGGTTCAAAAGCAAGTCAAGATGAAGCGGTAAAAGGAGGAGTAAGTTCAGACAACACGGGCTTAAGCGAGACCCTTCGAGCTCGGCTCCAAGGTCTGGTCAATTCCAAACCAGTTATGTTGTTTATGAAAGGAAGACCAGAAGAACCAAAGTGTGGGTTTAGTGGGAAAGTAGTTGAGATTCTCAACCAAGAAAAAATCGAGTTTGGGAGTTTTGATATACTCTTAGATGATGAAGTTCGTCAAGGGCTTAAAGTGTATTCAAACTGGTCGAGCTATCCTCAGCTCTACGTGAAAGGTGAGCTTATGGGCGGGTCAGACATTGTCTTGGAGATGCAAAAGAGTGGAGAGCTGAAAAAGGTTTTGTCCGAGAAAGGGATCGCTGGAAAACAGAGCCTTGAAGATAGATTGAAGGCGTTGATAAACTCCTCGGAAGTAATGCTTTTCATGAAAGGCTCACCAGATGAACCTCAATGCGGATTTAGCTCCAAAGTTGTGAAAGCACTGAGAGGAGAAAACGTGAGCTTCGGATCGTTTGATATCTTGACTGATGAAGAAGTAAGGCAAGGGATTAAGAATTTCTCGAACTGGCCAACTTTTCCTCAGCTTTACTACAAAGGTGAGTTAATTGGAGGATGTGATATAATCATGGAGCTTAGTGAGAGCGGTGATCTCAAAGCAACTCTATCAGAGTGAGTATCATAGTCAGTCCAGTCCCTATGCGTTTTGCCTTGGTGAGAGAGAGAGAACATTTTTAGATCTGGTAATAATATGTTTAGGTTACCCACATTGAAAATTGTTGCTACTCCGAGCTTTGTCCTGTTATTTCTATGGTTGAATCTATCATATTCATGACTTTTTTTTTCCTTCCTTGTATTAACAAAACTTTATGCCTGGGATATCTTAAACATATGTTTTTAAAACTGAGCAAGAAAACCAAATTACAAGAAGTGTTGCAAGTTATGTCTTTGTCCTGAGGAGTCCGAGTAGTAATCTATCACAACAGAACAAGACAGGGATATGTGTATCTTTTTAAAAGGTTTGATTCGTGGTCTAGCTGTGTATACACGCAAGATGTTCCATTATCTTTGTAAAACATGAACATAAAATTTTATTCAGTACATAATCATGTTTTATTTGATTTTTTTTCGAAAAAACTCAATTATAAGCTGGGATTCTGTTGAAACCCGAGGAATGTCTTTCAAATTCTCCATTGTGAACTCCTTTTTCATCTTGGAGGAGCAACTCAGATAGAATGTTGCAGTCTTTAAACACACGGAGTTTGCGAAGATGTATGTCACGAACTCTTCCTCGATACTTCTCCTTTCATATCCATTCCATTCAATAATCTCGAGTTGCGACGACAAGCATCCAGGAACAGAACTCGGTTGAATCCATGAAAGTGGAAGATCCTTGGTGGTAAAATTCTGCAAAGCAAAAACCTGTTATATATATCAAACGCATACTTATTTCAACACATCAAAGTTGGAGGAGGGAGGCTACGTACGTAATCGTTTACGATCGTGAGAGATTTTAATTTCGGAGAATTTTGAAGCAAAAGCATAGTTGGTTTCACCCAATCTGTTTTCTCTGGACATATCGTGAAGTGTGTAAGCTGGGAAAATTTGATAGTGCTGCAACACCCAACCTGTGATGAACAAAGCCAACATATCAGTAGCAAGATGCAACAATGAGTGAGAGTGAGAGAGATGTAGAATTGGTTATCGAACTAACTTGATCTTATTAACATCCCAAACTTGGGTATTTATACAAACGTTTATGAACATAAGATAGACACAAACTCTCCTAATCCTTATCACAATATATTTTCATAATCCTTATCCTCAATACCCCCCCTCACGTTGGAGCATGTGGGTCATGAATGCCCAACTTGGACATTAAAATTTGAAACTGATCCCGACCCAAAGCCTTGGTCATTATATCAGCAAGCTGTTCATTTGTACGGACATGTTGTGTTGTAATAATGCCGTCACGAACAGCATCACGAACCGAGTGACAATCATTCTCAATATGTTTCGTACGCTCATGAAAGACCGGATTAGAGGCAATGTGTATCGCAGCTTTACTATCACAGAAGAGACGAGTGGGCGTTGTTTGTTCGATACCCAATCCTTTCAACAGTTTGCGCAGCCACTTTATTTCACGAAGAGCAACAGACATAGCGCGATACTCAGCCTCAGCAGAAGAATGAGAGACGGTGTCTTGCTTTCTTGTCTTCCAAGAAATAGGAGAATCACCCATAAAAACCACAAATGCACTTAAGGAACGACGAGTGAGGGGACAAGCAGACCAATCTGAATCACAATAGACCGTGAGAGTAAGGTCTTGATCAGATTTAAGAAACACACCTTGACCAGGAGAGCCTTTGAGATACCGGACAACACGCAAGGCAGCATCCCAATGCGCTTCACGAGGCGTTTTCATAAACTGAGCTAACACATGAACGGAATATGCTAACTCTGGTCTAGCATGAAGAAGATATAACAACCGACGATATGGTGTTGGATCAACAAGAACCGGTCCATCATCACGTGCGAGACCATGGTTCTGTTCAAGAGGAGTAAACGCCGGTTTGCAGCCAAGATTACCACTGTCGGCGATGATATCTAAAGTATACTTCCGTTGGGAAAGAAAGATGCCGTCGGGACCACGACCAACCTCTATTCCGAGAAAATACTTCAACTTGCCCAAATCCTTCATAGAGAAACACCGCCCTAAGTAGTCTTTAAATTTATGTAGCATGTATCCGTCATTGCCACAAATAAGTAAATCGTCGACATAAATAAGAACCCGAAGTTCAATGCCATTACGAGTATAGGAGAAGAGCGAGTAGTCATCATAGGATTGAACGAAACCAAAACGGAGCAAACAGTCGGAGAGCTTCTTAAACCAACATCGCGGAGCCTGCTTTAAACCATAAAGAGACTTCCGAAGGCGACACACTTTACCGGGATGAGAGTGACGAAAACCCGGAGGAAGTTTCATGTAAACTTCCTCATGAAGATCCCCATGTAAGAAGGCGTTATGAACATCCATTTGAAAAACCTCCCATTTGTGTGCAGCAGCCAAGCGAAGCAAAGTACGTACGGTTGTCATCCGTACCACCGGAGCAAATGTTTCATGATAATCAATGCCTTCGACTTGTTTATTGCCGAGAACAACCAATCTCGCTTTATAACGTTCGACGGTACCATCCGCATTAAATTTGGTCTTATAGACCCATTGACTACCAATGGCAACTTTCCCAGGCGGCAAATCCACAATATCCCACGTCTTATTTATTTCAAGGGCATCAACCTCCTTAGTCATAGCATCATTCCAAACTTTAACAAGAACGGCCTCCTTAAAATGTTTAGGTTCAACATTAGAGGTTACAGCTGCTAAGTACGCCCGATGTCCTAAAGTAAAATTGTCATCAGAAATATAATTTGTCAAAGGGTACAAAGACGTACCTTGGACCGAAGACGAGGACGAAGGAGAGGAAACGGGAAGAGCGTGAGTGTGATCGGGTGTACTAACAGCATTGTAGAGAATGTAGTCATGCAAACGAACTGAAGGGGTTTTCTGACGTTGACTTTTACGATGCGTAGGAGGAGGAATGATAGGAGAAGACGGAGAAACTACGTCTGTGGGAGCAACCGGAGTTGAATCATCAACACGTTCGACCACATCATCGACAACAGTCGTCGGTGCATCGACTAGTGTTTCGTTAGGAGGCACAGGACCAACAACGGACGTTGTTGGTGGCGAGTGATCAACAGAGGAACTCGGCACCTCAGCAGGACTAGTAGTTGTTGTAGATGAAAGCACAGTGTCGACCAACCAATCGCCGTCTAGTGGAACAACAGAATTAGGAACACCAGAAGAGACACTTTCAGTAGAGTACGGAAAATCATCTTCACAGAAGACAACATCTCGAGAAACAACAAACTCATGTCGTTCCATATCGTAAACTTTCCAACCTTTCTTGCCAAAGGGGTAGCCAAGAAAAACACACAATCGACTACGCTCCCCAAATTTATCTTTATCACGGGTAAGGCGATGAGTGTAGCAAGCACAGCCAAACACACGCAGTTGAGAATAGTCCGGTTTACACCCATGAAGAATCTCATACGGCGTGCGACCCTTGTGAATAGAAGATGGAGTACGGTTAATAAGAAAAGCAGCTGTTAAGACTGCCTCTCCCCAAAATTTGATGGGCAAGTGAGCTTGGAACAACAAAGCTCGGGAGACATTAAGAATGTGCCGATGTTTCCTTTCAACTCGGCCATTTTGTTGTGGCGTGCCGACACAAGAGGTTTGATGTAGGATCCCTTTTTCACGGAAATAGGAAGATAGACACATACACTCCGTGCCGTTATCACTACGAACCGTCTTCACTGTTTTTCCAAATTGTTTTTCAGCATATGCCAAAGAATTAACAAGAATTCCACGTACTTCTGATTTTGCAAGTAACAAATACGTCCAAACTGCTCTTGAAAAGTCATCAACAATTGTTAAAAAATAAACTGCTCCGCAAGAAGAAGGAATTTTATATGGCCCCCAAACATCACAATGGATTAAAGAAAAGCATTCTTGCGTTTTATTAATACTGTCTGGAAAAACCTCTCGTGTTTGTTTTGCCCGAAAACATATATCACACGAGTGAGAACTAACAGCGGAAGAAGAAGAAGATGAAAACAAAGGCAAAGAAGAAAGCACTGAAAAGCTCGGATGGCCTAAACGACGATGCCACAAGGCTGGATCAAAAGAGACTTTAGCCGCATGTATCTTTGTGGAAGCAACATCCGTAAGGTAGTACACACCGTCACGCTCTTTACCGCTTCCAATCAGAGTCCTCGACAAACGGTCCTGCAAATAACAAATTGTATCAGTAAACAGAGCAATTCCCTTTGTTTGCTTCAAAACTTGAGAAACTGAAATTAAAGTGCAATTCAGAGAAGGCACATAAAGAACATTAGTCAACGAGACTTTGTTCGAGAGTGGTAATACTCCCACACTTAGAGCAAACGTCTTGCTACCATCAGCGAAACCCACGGGACATGGTGAGATAGACACCATATTAGTCATCATAGAGAGGAGACCAGTCATATGATGAGACGCGCCAGTGTCTAAAATAACATCACCAAATTTATCCTTACCAGACAAACGATCGGAGTTAGGAGTACTTGACTTTTCTTGAATCATTTGTGTCAAAACACGCAACTGATCGGCTGAGAATTCCGGAAAAACAGAGGAATTAGAGCTTGTGGCATGAGCTGAGACGACTGGACCAGAACCACGACCACCACTTGAGCCACGGCCTCCTTTGCCTCGACTGCCAGACCCGCGGCCACCAGTAGAGCCACGCTCAGAACGCTCCACCCACCAATCTGGAAATCCAACCAGTTGCCAACAATCTTTTTGTTCGTGACCTGTTCGACCACAATGAGCACATGAGACACGTCCCTTTCCAAGAATCGAATCCGATTTTGCAGAAGATTGATCATGTTGATCATGGCGAGCGACGAAGCCAACTGCTTCATTCTTTTGCTCACGAAGACGAGCAGAGGCAAGACGTTGTTCCTCACGAACCACCTTGGAGTAAGCAACAGCAATACTTGGTAAAGGGTCCATACTAATGAGGTTTGTACAAAGCCCACCAAAACGTGCATCATCAAGGCCCATTAAGAACTGATGAAGCTTTTCTTCATCTCTTTCTTTCACAATTGCAGACAATGTTACTCCACAGGAACACACCGGGTTTGATCGATAGCTCTTCAATTCGTCCCAAAGCTTACACAAACGGCCGTAATACTCGACCACAGATTGACCATCTTGACGACATGAGGCAAGCTTGGACTTGATCTGATGAACACGAACATTATTTCCCACTGAGAAACGATGTGTTAACTCATCCCACAATTCGTGTGCATCAGTTATGAAAGTAACTGTGGATTTCAACTTTGGTTCAATGGAGGAACGAATCCACCCAACAATCATCGAATTCACCGTTTTCCAGTTTTCAAGATCAGAACTGGTGTCTGGTGGCTTCGGAATCGAACCATTGATGAAACCGGTTTTTCGTTTGGCCTGAAGAGCGTTCACCATCTCGTGAGACCATTCATTGTAATTTGTTTCGTTCAATAGGACAGAAGAAATTACAGCACCAGGGTTGTCAGAACTAGCCAACGTGTAAGGAGAGATGACCGTCGGTCCTTGGGTTTGAGGAACAAGAGAGGAAGAATCATCAACCATCTTTTGTTCGAACAAGGGGAAGAAAATCGAAACTATCGATTGAAAGAATTTAGAAAAATTTCTGTGTGTTTAAAGAGATCTTAGCTCTGATACCATGTAGAATTGGTTATCGAACTAACTTGATCTTATTAACATCCCAAACTTGGGTATTTATACAAACGTTTATGAACATTAGATAGACACAAACTCTCCTAATCCTTATCACAATATATTTTGATAATCCTTATCCTCAATAAGAGAGATGTATACCAATTCAGGAGTCAAATACAACTTAAGATGCACGACCGAGGAAAGAGATATTACAAACTTGTCATCAGGATAAGAACCAGTGTCGATAATTGCAGTATCAAGACAAGGCATCTCTATCGAGCAAGAGTCTCCGGAAGTATCATAAAGTCTAAAGAATGTTAATGCCAGAGTATCTATGGCCAAGCACCTACCAGTATCTCCTACACCATAGCTGTCTCTATAACAATTGTTATACGATAAGTACAATAAATTAGGCATTTGCACACGAAAGCTCGTCACATTGTCATCCTCAGCCGTTCGTATCACCAACAGTCTCTCAAGAACAGGGCAGTTCGCTAAGAGCCTAACCAGAGAATCATCATCTTTGTAAACCACCCTGTAAAGCTCGAGCATTGTGAGGGATGGGAGGGAAGCGGAAGGAGGAACATCCACGAGAATCTTGTTGGAGAGAGTCAGTGTCGCGAGATGTTCGCAGGAGTAAAGGCTCTTGGGCAAGCTGGTTGGCTCAGCGGACCAGAGGAGATTGAGTTTCATATCAAGCACGAGGCGATCAACAGCGTATGCAACCCACTTCCCGACATGAGCATCAGTAGGACACGTTGGACCGAGTTCCATGCAGAAGCTGTCAATGATAGGTGCTCTGTGGAGTTGCAATGAATTTTCAAGAAACCACCAAACGCTCTTTTTGCTTTCAACCTCCACTTTCTCATCATGCTCAGGCTCAGCAGCAGCAGCAGCAGCACCATCATCCCAATAGTTAAAAACATAAACATCATCATCAGCATCATCATCATCATCATCATCATCATCATCACTACTACTATCAACAGCCTTCTCTTCGATGTCTTTATACTCAAGTCTCTGTTTCATCGTCCAAACATAGAACCATCGTTTAGACAGAACCATGGTGGCTACTGCGTCTTTTGTCGGGACAAGATCCAAGATAGTTATGAGCAAATCATCGGGCAATGCACTAATCCTGTCGATTTCTTTAGTTTCCCCAACGGTTTGCAGCATCTTTGGATCTTCACAAGACAGAGCCCTGAGAGAAGAACTTTGTAAAGGTTCTTTTTCTTCTTGTCGAGCAACTTGTCAAGGCTTAACCTATTATATGTACAATATCAAATATTCCGTTTTTTTTATTACAGAGAAAAGCAACTAAAAAATTTCCCTTTTTGTCAAAATATGGAATATTTCCCGATCTAAAGAGGAGGAATAATAACAAATTGCATTTTGTTAATTCACAATCCAGCGAAAACCCTAATCAGGGTTTTATTTATTAAAAAAATAGTTGAGGGTTTAAAAATGGATCCGACCAATGTTGAGGGTTTTTTTCATTAAATTCCCATTTACTTTCGATGAGGGTATCGCTTAAATCATTGGTGTAAACTGTAAAACAAAGAAAGCTTTGATCCAACGGTTAGGATTTAACTCCAATCTCACTGTTTAGACTAGAGAGAGTTCCTGATGATCCGACGGCTGGGGATTAAAAATCCTTTCTGTCATCAAACCAAAATTTATTTAAATCAAACCGAGTGGAAATCATTTTTGATCAAAACCGAGTTACAATTTTGGTGTGGTTGTAAAGTTATCAATACAGAGGTCGATTGGTAACGACTGTTACTTGTGACTGTAGAGACTTTAACTTTAAAATTTTGGCTGTAGAGAATTTGGCTGTAGATGCTCTGGCTGTAGAAACTTTTACTGTTAAAATCTGATTGGCAATGAATAGCTTTTAAAGTTATGTATGTTATTATTATTATTATTATTTTATATTTCTAATAAATATACATTATATCATAAATGAATTTATAAAATAAAAGTATTATTGAAATGGATCTTAAAAGAACAAGAAAAAAATGAGAGTAATTAATTTATAAAAATAAAATATATAAAATATATTTATAAACTTGTGAAAAGGTTTTAAATGTAATGGGGATATGAAAAATAAATCTTTTTAATTGATTAAATTTAAAGTCAGGTTTTTGACGTTTTAAGAAAAATGAGAAAAAAAAGAAAAAAAAAAAAAGTGACTTTTAATGCTTTAAAAAAAATAAAAGAAAAAAATGTTGATTGGCAAATTAATTACTGTTAAGGATTTAAAATGGTTTTAAAGCCTTAAAAGTCATCACCAATCGCCCTCACAGTAATTTACTTATGACTTTTATCTGAAACCGAGTAATAATTTCACCAAACCAAACCAAACCGAGCATTCTCCAAACCATCAAAAAAGAAAAACTATAAACCGAAGGGGGCACTTAACCGGAATCCAAAAAATTGGAAATAAAAATTAAAAAATTCGGACAAAGGAAATTCTTTTTACACCGTTAAACCCTAAACCCTGTTTGTGACTTTGTTTTGTTCTATCTCTCCCTCCTCCTCCTCACCATTGCTCCTCCGCCGCCGCGTTTTCTATTTCTCTCTCTCTCTCTTAATCAAACCTTTCTTCGAATTTCTTCTTACGCCTACACTTACATAAACCTTAATTTGTTTCCCCTACAACAAACCCTAATTTCTTGTTCGAAGCAGTTACTCTCTGGAAGATGGGAATCTTCGAACCGTTTAGAGCAATTGGTTACATAACGAGTACGGTTCCGTTCTCCGTCCAGCGATTAGGAACCGAGACCTTTGTCACCGTCAGCGTTGGCAAAGCTTTTCAGATTTATAATGTAATGCCCCCATCTTCTTAGTTTCACTTTCGTGTTCTTTATTCACTCCATTCCTTGGTTTTTTATTTTTTTTGGATTCCTTTGTCTCGTTTTCTTGCAGTGCGCCAAGCTCAATCTTGTCATTATCAGTAAGTTTTTCTCTTTTTCTAATGCCTAAACTCAAATTTTTATGTTAACGATCGATTGTTTTTCTAACAATCTAATTTGGTGTTATCTGAAGGTCCTCAACTCCCAAAGAAGATTAGAGCTCTAGCTTCTTACCGCGACTACACTTTTGCTGCTTTTGGTAATGAAATCGCTGTCTTTAGGCGTGCTCATCAGGTAAAAAAACTTAACTTGACCATGTTTGTGTATTCATTCCTTTTGGCTTACAACTTATATAAATAGGTTATAACGGTGACTTTTATATATATCAAAAAAAAAATTTCAAGAACCCTTGATTTCCACAAGTTCCTCATTGTGATTATAAGTTAAGTTGGGTTTCCTGCTTTTTAAATCTATGAGTATTTTCCTTATAGTTAGAATTCTTGTGGATATTAATCAGGTAGCTACTTGGAGCAAACATGTTGCTAAAGTTGACCTGCTACTGTTGTTTGGAGAACATGTGCTAAGTCTTGATGTTGAGGGAAATATGTTTATATGGGCATTCAAGGGAATAGAAGAACATCTAGCTCCGATTGGAAATCTTCAGCTTACTGGAAAGTTTACCCCGAGCTCTATTGTTCACCCAGATACTTATTTGAACAAGGTAAGTCCTACTTGGTTTTAAAGTTTCATCTTCTTTTCTCTTTTTCTTTTTTGGTTTCCTCTGTTGACAAGCCGATATAACTCTATCCATTTCTCTTACTTGGAGCCACATGGTAGGTTCTTGTAGGGAGCCAAGAAGGTCCGTTGCAGCTATGGAACATAAATACTAAGAAGATGCTCTATGAGTTTAAGGGTTGGGGTTCATCTGTCACCAGTTGTGTTTCGTCCCCTGCCCTGGATGTTGTTGCCATTGGTTGTGCTGATGGAAAGATCCATGTGCATAACATAAAGTTGGACGAAGAGATCGTAACCTTCGAACATGCCTCGCGAGGTGCTGTTACTGCTTTGTCTTTCAGTACAGGTAAAAACCTTAGTACTGTAGTTCGTTTTTGAAAATATCCTTGACTCTAAGTTGTAATTGTACTAGTAGCTTTTTTCTCTATGTAGAGAGAAATATATTCACATGTCCACTTTCCAGTGCTAATATGTGTATCCTGTCATGTTAGATGGACGTCCCCTTCTTGCGTCTGGAGGTTCCTTTGGTGTCATAAGCATCTGGAATCTTAGCAAAAAGAGACTTCAGTCAGTCATTAGAGATGCACATGACAGTTCGATAATCTCATTGAACTTTTTAGCAAATGAGCCCGTGCTAATGAGTGCATCGGCAGATAACTCACTCAAAGTAAGCTGAGATTTCTCTTACCTGTTGGACTTATTTTCATCCACTGTGCCTCATATAATATTTTTCATTCTTATACCTGTAGATGTGGATCTTTGACACAAATGATTCTGATCCTCGCCTATTACGCTTCCGCTCGGGGCATAGTGCTCCCCCTTTGTGTATCAGGTGATTAGTTTGGACGTCCACATCTTATTGAATTGTCTGATGGCTTCCATTTAGCTTTTCTTTATTTATTTATGAGATTTTTTTACTTTTGGTGTGTAAGTAGCATTTATGATCCATAGTCGTTGGTAAAGTAACTAATACTGTTCATCCTGATGATAATTGAAAACTTAAACTGATGAATTTCTGCCAGTTGACTATTTTATAGTGATGAATATTTGTTTTCTTAGAAAGAGTAGTTTCTTTATGGTGGCTATATCGAGGGCATGCCAATAAAGGTTTTCTAAACTTATTTGACTTCTACATTTGGTAGGTTCTACTCTAATGGACGGCATATATTGTCTGCTGGACAGGATCGTGCCTTCCGCCTGTTCTCTGTCATCCAAGTAAGATATGATGCAGATTTAGTAATTCTTTATCAGGATTATGAAATTTCAGACAATGACTGACTACTCATTTGTAGCTTTGCAATCACTAATTTCAGTATTGTCATATTATTTATCAAGCAGTAATTTTCCTCATCATGTACTGGTATATAGGCAAATTTTACAAATTGACTAGTATTTTTGTTAGATGTTACTTTCAAATATTTTGTGTTTTTTTTTTCTTGTCTCTCACTCGCCATACCTGACAGTTCTTTTGATGGGAATTTCTTGAACATCGTGTTTGTTTGATTTTTCATGAGTCTGATTGTTCTTTTAGATGTTGAGTTTATTGTTTCTTAATTTGTGGTCTATGTTTTTCCTGAGGATCTGAAGTCCATTGACGATAATAGTCATTACCTTATATTAATTACCTCATCAGGAGCAACAAAGTAGAGAGCTTTCTCAAAGACACATATCCAGGCGAGCCAAAAAACTCCGACTGAAGGTATAGCCAGACAATTTCTTTTGATTTCTCTTATGTTTTCAAGGGCCAGTTAGCATCCTTTTAAGTGGTTCTGGTTCAATTTAAAAAATGTTATACCTAAGATCTTGTGTTTCGATATATTTTGCGTTCGTAGTAACTTGTGTACTTGGAAATGATATATGTTTTGCTAATATATTTATTCTCTCAATGTAGGACGAAGAGCTGAAGTTGAAGCCTGTTGTTTCATTTGATTGCGGTACTTGATCTTTACATTTTCTGCAATTATGTTGCTTGGCTTCTTTCTGTCACATTCTAAGTATCATGATGTCTGAACAAATCAAGAATTCTAGATTGAAACCATTTGATATCTACAAAATGTGTTGAGTAGTAATTAGGTCCAACGTGGCTGTCTCTTTGTCAATAGAACGAATGTTTATTGGTTGATCCCTTTAGAGAAAGTACCTTTTTGTGAAGTGGAGCTTAGATTTTACCTTATGTTTTACTATGTGTTTGCATGCTGACGAGAAAATCGCATCTCCCACAACTTGTTATTTTCTTGTTATACATCCTAATTACTGTAACTATTTTCTTTCCAAAAATTGAAGCTGAAATTAGGGAGCGTGATTGGTGCAATGTTATTACTTGCCATATGGATACAGCAGAAGCATATGTATGGAGACTTCAGAACTTTGTTCTTGGAGAGCATATCCTCAAACCATGCCCTGAGAATCCAACTCCAGTCAAGGTTCAAGATTGAATTTGACTATCCTTACATCTGACTTTTATCACTATTTTTAACAAGAATTGTAGACGTGCTTTATTACTTATAGGTTGAAATTGATTACTGTGAGAACTTGGACTTTAGATTAATCGATCCTCTTGAGTTACCAATTCCATAAAGATAAGTTTTAGTTACAGTTCCTTCAGCATGTCAGGGGTTCTTGGTATCTAGGAACCATCTTTTTTAAGCAATACTGGTCTTTTTCTTCTCTCTAGTGGTTGTTGACTCTTCAAAATTGCTTTTCGGATAGGCATGTGCAATTAGCGCCTGTGGAAACTTTGCAGTAGTCGGAACAGCGGGTGGATGGATTGAGAGATTTAACCTCCAATCTGGAATCAGCCGGGGTAGTTACTTCGATATGTCAGATAACAGAAGGTACGCCCATGATGGTGAAGTTATCGGAGTTGCTTGTGACTCCACAAACACACTCATGATAAGTGCAGGATATCATGGGGACATAAAGGTTTGAAAAGTTTTCTTTGTTCTTCCTTTAAGTAATTAATTGCTTAGTTGATAAAGCATTGAACCTATTCTATGACTCAAAATAGACTGTAATATATCATCTGTAATACAGGTTTGGGATTTCAAAAAGCGGGAATTAAAGTCCAGGTGGGATGTTGGATGTTCATTAGTTAAAATTGTCTACCACCGTGTAAATGGTATATTCTCCTATCCTTTTTTTTTTTGTCGACATATATTCTCCTATCCTAACCCTACTTCTTTTCCCCTTGTACGGTCTCACTTTTGTATGTTTTCCTGTCATTTTCGCCTAGAGCACCACTGTATGTCTGACTTTGCTAAATCCTTATCCCTTTGTAGGTCTTTTGGCTACGGTGGCAGATGATTTTGTTATCCGTTTGTATGATGTTGTGACAATAAAGATGGTTCGTGAATTTAGAGGTCATACAGACCGTGTCACGGATTTGTGCTTTAGTGAGGATGGCAAGTGGCTCCTCTCATCGAGCATGGATGGAAGTCTTAGAATTTGGGATGTCATATTGGCAAAGCAGATTGATGGAGTGCATGTTGATGTACCAATAACAGCATTGTCTTTATCACCAAATATGGACGTTTTGGCAACTGCTCACTCTGATCAGAACGGGGTCTACTTGTGGTAAGTTCTCAAATCAATCATCCATTCTTTTTTGTCGCAGTTACAGTTACAATTTCTCAGTAATAGTTTAGTGAATTCACTCTCTCCTCTTGTGACCTGTCAGGGTTAACCAATCCATGTTCTCTGGGCTTCCAAGTGTTGATTCTTATGCTAGTGGGAAAGATGTTGTAAATGTTAAATTGCCTTCAGTCTCTGCACTAACATCTTCTGAAGCTGATGAGGATATGGAGAAGCAAGTTCTAGAAAATTCTGGGGCACAACAAGCTAGCAGTTTCTCAATTTCCCATAAGCAGATCCCAGAACTTGTTACTCTGTCTCTATTGCCAAAAAGCCAATGGCAGAGTTTGATCAACCTGGATATAATAAAGGTTTGCATATTCTCTCCCTTCTCAAATTTTTTTGATGTTATTCGCTTTGTTGGTTCTGGCAATTTTTTGGTGTGGAAATTAATCGCAATTTATGTTTGATGTTGTTTCATAGGCCCGGAATAAACCAATAGAGCCTCCGAAAAAACCCGAAAAGGCTCCTTTTTTCTTGCCCTCAATTCCCTCACTTTCTGGAGATATATTATTCAAGTCAAATGACTCTGAAGCTGATGGGGAGAATGAGGAAAAGAATAAAAAGGACCATAATAGCATGAAGAACTTTGATGCATTGGAATCTCCATTCTCAAAGCTTCTAAAATCCTCATGGGATTCAAAACACTGTAAGTGAAGACTTTGTTTAAGTTTACAGATTCTTCTTGTTGTTGTATGCTCTGGCAATACGATTCTAAGCTCCTTGTACTTTTTGCAGTTTTAGATTTTACCAACTACTTGAAGAGTTTATCCCCGTCGGCTCTCGATATGGAGCTAAGAATGCTTGAAATTATAGATGAAGAAGATACTGAAGAAGAGCTTATCAAAAGACATGAGTTTATATCGATTGGGCAACTGCTGGATTACTTCATCAACGAGATCTCTTGCAAAAACGACTTTGAGTTTATGCAGGCGGTGGTGAAATTATTTCTGAAGGTATATGAAACTTCGTTTCCCATATAACCAAAGAAACTGTCTTCACACATTACAGACACCTTTTGTGCCTTTCTTTCCGGGTGGAGAATTCTTAACAAACATGAGTTTATCTGTTCGACAGATCCACGGTGAGACCATAAGGTGCCACCCAAGTTTACAAGAGAAGGCGAAGACACTTTTAGAAACTCAGAGTTTGGTGTGGCAGAAAATGGAGAAGCTTTTCCAGAGCACAAGATGCATAGTTACCTTCCTTAGCAATTCACAGTTTTGAAGTGCTCTGTTTTTGTTATGCTCTGTTTTTTTTTTCACAAAATAGCAGTTTTGTTTGGAGAAGCTTAATATATTTACCCTGTCTTTTAGCTTTGAGATGTATTCACAGTGAGGAAAAGAAAAATAGATAACGTCGACGCTATTCTGAATGGATGAAAAGGTTTTAAATTAGTGAAAAAGTTTAAACTTTGTGGATAATTATTTAGTACTTTTAGACTTAATCCATTCCAAAATCAGATGATTAGCTTTTCTATTATAGTGATACAGTGACCTAATATCACAAATGTGTTCCTCCAAGTAACCCAAATCAACGTGTAAGTAAACCCCTCAAGCAAAACAGAACAAAAAAACAGAGAAAACATATAAACCTCATAAGCTAATTATCCATTTATGATTAAAAACACCTACACAAACTGAAATTCTGTGAATAAAACGAAAACATGAAAATTACTGTGTAAATATTCGCTATGTTGATTTTTTTTGAGTTTAATTTCTTTTCCCGTACCAAGTTCGTGGTTAATACTAGTAATGTATATAGCGTCACCAAAAGAAAATTAATATTTTCATATACTGTAATTATTATTGGGAAAAATATCATAAAAATTCCGAACTTTTAAATTTGGGACGATTTAATCCCGAACTTTCAAGAAGTTATTTTAATCACAAAGTTTATGTTGACATTTCTTTAAAGTAGGTAAGTTTTGTTGACTTAAGCCAATTTAAACACGACATTTAGTTTCTCTTAAAATTGCGAAGACGGGGTTAACTATCCGTGAGTTGCTTCCGTTTCAAACTACAAAACGACGTCGTTTAACAAACTGAAGAATCTAAATCCCTAAATCGATTCATAATTCACAAATCTAACTCCCTAACCCTAGAAAAATCCACAAATTCTCTTTACTTCTTGTTGAATTGTTGCCATAGCGCGGACCTATGGAGGAAGAAAACGACTTCCAACGTCGTTTTGTCGTCTAAGAAACATGGTCATTTAGGCTAAACAAAAGTAGCTCACAAATAGTTAATCACATCTTCAAGTTTTTAACAAAAATTAAATGTCATGCTTAAATAAGTGAAATCAACAAAACTTAGCTATTTTACGGAAAAGTCAACAAAACTTTGTGATTAAAATGACTTCTTTAAATTTCAGGACTAAATCGTCCCAAATTTGAAAGTTCGGGATTTTTATAACATTTTCTCAATTATTATTCTTGCATTTACTTAAAACGTAAAATGAGAAACTTAAAAACATCTTTTTAATTTCTTCACACAAAAGATCCAGCTTTATGTTATTTCTCGTCTCCTTCTTCTCAATCTTCTTCTTCTCCCTCTCCTTTGCCATGTCGTGAAATTTTTGGTCGAAGATGGTGGAGTAGTTGTCAATCCACTCACTCCTCATTTTTCTATCAACCCCTCCCACAGTTCATCGTTACTTGGAAGCCTTTTTAGAGCTTTCAAGGCGTCCTGGATATATCAGATCTCATCAGACTCATAAGGAAAAAAGCAAAAAAAAAAAAAAAAAACAGTGTGTTTGAGTGACGAATCTCTCACCTCACGCTTGTTCCCTCCTCCCTGAGCGACAACGTTGAGACGATACTCGAGAAACTGTAAGAATTTTCTCCCCCCCCCCCCCCAACGGTGATACCATGATAGAGATGCTAAATTTTTTTTTAAATAATATTTTAATTATATAATTATGATTTAATTTTTTTAATAAAATTGGACCATTCACAAAGATACATGTATACTTTGTCAGAGAAATAGTATTAGCACCCGTTCTTTAAAGGAATAATTGGAGATTTAGTACATTTTCAAAAAGATATTAGCAAGATAGTACAAAGACTATTTATAATTAGAGAAATAGACAATGATTACTATTAGACACTATTTGAATGACTCTCAAACCCTTAATTGAATTTTATAATTACAAGAATGCCATTAATGTTATAATACTATTAAATTTAATCATTTACATAGCATAATATGATCTGTACGTTTATTATAGTGTACGGTTACACATACATATACACAATATACTTATATTTACTGTATATTATATGAGTTATACGAATAATATATATATATATATATATGTACAGAAAAATATATGTACATGTATAATTATACAAATATAAACCATTGTATAGTTAAAATATTTGTACAGAGACGTACAACCGTACAGAATAATGTATGTACAAGTACAATTGTACATATATAAACCTCTGTACATCAATATTTCTGTACACAAATATGATAAAAAACCTCTGTACAGCAGTATTTTTGTACGGGCACGTCTTTATGTACAGACATATAATTGTACGAATCATAATTTGTATAAAATATTTTAGAAATTATAAAACAAAATGCATATCAAACTGTAGAGAAAAAAATGATAGATTTTTATGTTTATGAAGTTTTTTGAAAAAAAAATCATGCAATTAGTATTTTAGTTATTAAATTAGTGGAGATGTAAGAAATAGAAAAAAACTATATATATATATATATATCTATATATATAAAGTTAGCTTTTTCTCTCTTCTCCTTAAGCCACATCACCATCTACCCCATTTTATTATTTAATTTTTAAAATTAATTATACCATTTTATCATTTAAATTTAAGATTTAAACCTATATAAATAAGTATTTCAAAAAGGAATATGAAAGGTCTTTTTTATATTATACATTATAAAACTAAAAAAAAATGATTTGTTTAAAAGTAAAAAAAAACTTACTAATTATCGATTATACAAACAAATATATGAATAATAGATTATAATTTGTAATGAATGTTTAAAAAAAAATATATATATATATATATATATATATATATGATTATATTTACACAATGAAAACCTAAATATAATGGGATTAACGGGAGTAGAAAAGAAAGTAGGGAGATTTGCACAACTAACCTTTATTATGATACCCTTTTCTATAAGTACCCTCTCTTGGTGTTCATTTTCAAAAATACTATCTTCAATGTACAAAATGACTAAATTACCCTCCTTTATTATAACTTATGATGAAAAAGGAATATTCTTTCCAACAAAAAGAATATTCCTTCCGAAAAATTTCCCACCAAATTTTCCCGCCAAAAAATTCCGACAAAAAACTTTTCCCGCCAAAAAATTTCAGCCAAAATTTTTCCGCAATTTCTTTAAAAAACCTTGTAAATATTTATAAATCCCTTAAAAAATCCTTTAAAAACCCTTGTAAATCTTTTAAAAGTCATCCAAAATCTTTCAAAACTTGAGTAAACCTTTTAAAACCATTGTAAATCATTTTATAACATTTATAAACACTGGTAAATCCCTTTAAACCACTTATAACCGTCATAAATCATTTAATAAAAACTTTTGTAAACTTCTAAAACCCGTTAAAAACCCTTGTAAATCCTTAAACCCCATTTTAAAGAACTTGTAATACCTTTAAAAACTTTTGTAAACCCTTCACAAACCTTTGTAAACTTCTAAAACCCTTTAAAACTTCTTGTAAATCCTTTAAAACTATTTTTAAATCTTTGTATGCCTTTAAATATACTTTTAAATCCTTTTAAAAACACTTGTAAATCCTTTAAAAAAACCTTAAAAATCCTTGTAAATTTTTAAAATCCTTTACAAATTCTTGTAAATCCTTTAAACACTGTAATAAACTTATAAAACTTTTAAAAACCATTGTAAATCATTTAAAAACCATTTAAAAACCTTTGTAGGCTTCTAAAACTCTTTAAAAAACCATTACTAATCTTTTAAAAACCATTTAAAAACTCTTGTAAATCTCTTTAAAAACCCTTGTAGACCCTTTAAAAATCTTGTAAACCCTTTAAAAAAATTTGGCGGGAAAATTTTGAATTTTATTTTTTGCGGGAAATTTTATTGCGGAAATTTTTTGGCGGAAAAATTTTCTCGGAAAAATTTTTGGCGGGAAATTTTTTCTCGGAAACCTTTTTGGCGGGAAAGTTTTGGCGGGAAAGTTTTTGGCGGGAAATTTTTCGGGGGGAAATTTTTGGAAGGAATATTCCTTCCTTTGGGAAAGAATATTCTTTCAAATAGGGGTAAAATAGCCATTAAAAATTAAGAGAGGGCAAAAATGAAAATGGTAAAAAAAAGGGTATTTTTAAAAGAGGGTATCATAAAAAGGTTATTGCTATCAATTTCTCAAGAAAGTAAGAAATTTTGAGAATATAAATCTATCTAATTTATGTCTCACAAAATTTTCTAACATAAATGAGATAGGACGGACCGAAACATGAATTCTCATTTTTTAAAAACGTATAAAAACGTAAAAATAAAAATAATATTTCTCTAAAGGTTTCCAATATGAATTTAACTAATTTTTTTCCAATACAACACATATATTAAACTAATAAACAAAATAAAAAAGTTAACTATATTTCATAAAAATTGTAAATTAAAATAAAAAACATTATTAAATGAAATAAACTAAATATAAAGTAAATCTTACTAATATGTTAAATTTAAAAATTGTTCCATATGAAAAACATAAAAAATATATATAAAATATAAAATCAGAAACAAATAAATAATAGTATAAAAATGATCATTACGAGATATAAATTACGACAAATCCAAAAAAAAAAACGTAAAAAAAAATAAAATTATGACAATATATAAAGAGATAATGTAAACAATTAAAAATATAACAATCCGTCCGAAACCCACAAATTATGTTCAAATTTCATGCCAACATATAAAAGGGCCCAAAATATTAACATTTATATCTATATTTGGTAAAAACCCTAATAGCACACGTTTCTCAATGATTATTCACCGCACTTCCGTTTACGCCAACACTTCGACTTATATTATACACACTTAATTTCTCAACAACTAATGAAGTTAAAACTCAATAGTTTTTCTATACAAAATCTAAACAACAATCTAAGTTTTAAAAAAGTAAAGTATGGTATAATGAAAAAAATAAGTAGCAAATAAAATACGAACCAACTTCTCATAAACAACATAATAAACTCCCGCGCGTAGCGCGGGCAACCGACTAGTATATATATATATACAACATACACACTATTTTGGTCTTTTAACCCACTCTCCTCTACCCTACATCATCTTCTATCTCACAATTCTTCTATCTCACAAACAGTAAAATCAACTCAAATCTCTAATTTTAAATAGTAAATGTAGTATATTGCCTATTTTGTTTCAAAAATGTACTAAATGACAAACTTTCCCTTCTTTAAATTAGCCCTTGTTAAGCCATTCCAAAATAGGATGATTAGCTCTTAAATGCTGAATAGTAAGATATAGATACCTAAAATATCACAATTTGTTCCTCCCATGTTACAAAAATCAACCCCTCAAACAAAACAGAGTTTGAAGTTAAAAAAGTCAAGTACTGAAGAAAAGGAAAAAAGTAGATTAGTCAGACTTCTGTGTAGTTGAGAGCTTCCTCTTCATTCTGCTAAAAGGTCCAACGGTCCTATCCATAATATACATGTAAATCACTTGTGACCATGACTTATACGACTCCGAACCTTCATAGTACTCTCCTGCAATCTCCTTCACCAAATGTAGTTTATTTCCCGGTATCCTCGGGAAATCATGGTGCTCGTTATGGTATCCAACACTCCATGTTAGCAGATTCAATGGACCGTAATACGAATAAGTCTCTTGATTCGGGTTGAAAACATAATGTTCCGAGATAAAATGTCCCGCCATTGGATGCATGCCGCCTCCAACAAACGTGGATAAGATTAGATACGCGAAAGATCTCCATCCAAAGAAGATGACAACTGATACATCTAAACCGATCTGGATGAAGAAGTTGACGAATTCCCAATAACCGGGTGGTTTAGGTTTGATGAAGATGGGACGAAGAGCGTAAAAGAAGAGTTGTAAGAAGACCCATATGGTTTTGGCAAATATGTTGGTTACTAAATGAGCTTCTGTGTAAGTAGGAACGTCCATGTCAATACCATCTACACCTTGGAACCGATGATGCTCGAGATGGTATTTTTGGAAAGTTACCGACATTGGTACACCGATTGGGAGGTTTGCGAAAATGCCGAGCCAACGGTTGTAGACAGGAGTTGAAAAGGCAAGGTTGTGACTTAGCTCATGGATTGCTAAGAAGAGGTTGTGGTTTAAGAACGATCCAAAGAAGTAAGCAATGGTTAGAATCTTGAGCCATCCTGAGTTGTGAAGGATTGCAGCTGTTGAAAGTTGAAGAGTGACTACTAACGTGATCTGTATTGACAATAAACCAAATGTTGATTATTCATGTGAGTTTAGGTAACAAACGTGAGGAAAAAAAAAACAAATTTTGAGATTTTTCAATATTTGGGTAAATGTGACAATTCATATATAGTTGTTTTTTGGGTCAACGTGAGTACGTGACTTTCATATAAATTCGCAAAAAAATGACGTCTAACGATTAGGAAATATATATATATATGCCAAATAGATTTTAAAGAATCTAAGGTGTCTAACTAGAATATATACAAAAAAAAAAAATAGAATACATGAAAAATAAAATTAAAAGTATACTAAAAATGTATAATATTGAGTACTGTATTAAATTTATCCGAGCTCAAACCATAAAAAACCCTAAAACACAAACTAACCAAAAAAAAATAGCCGACTTTTAAAACCCTAATTAATGGTTATGGGATCAAAAACGTATAGAAACTTTTATAAAGATTCGTTTGTTTCTTCAACAAAAACTTTCTGTTTATGTATCAACCACATTCTAAAAAAAACAGACGTACGAGAAAAATGTAAGAAACAAAAAAAAATGGTAATCCAAGAACAAATGGTAGAGACAGAGATAAGAGAAGAAAGAACCTTAACGAAAGCCCAAGGATCAGGACCAAAGAGTTGTCTAATCTGAGGATAACGAGACAAAATCTGACGTCTCCTCGAAGCATGAGGCTCATCTGTGTAAGACCAGAAGAAATCTGTAGCCATGACTCCTTCTCTTTCTTCTTCCTTTGATGATATCTTCTCACGTCCTCCTTTCCCCATTATGGTTTATTTCTTCCCTTGTTCGTCTCTCCCGTCGGGGTTTTTATTGTTTTTTTTTGTCCGGTGTGACGACGGGAGAGAGAGAGAGATAGAGGTTGGTTTTGAAGAATGGTGGTGCAATTTAGGAGATGGTCATGTAGAGAGATATTATTCAATGAGAGAAGAGAAGAAGTTGCACGTGCACATGCACGTGTGGTGAGAGGGGATTAACTCAATAATTTGCGGGGTTTGCTTAACTATAATTAGTCATTTTTGTCCTTTCACGTTTATAATTTTTGAGGTGAATGAGTTTTTGTTTGTGTTTGGTTCGTTGTCTATTATTGGATGTGGTGTTTTTTGATGTGGCTGGATTTGAAGTTTCTTTCTTTAGATGTTGTTTTGTCATATGCTTTGATATTGAAGTATTGTTCTCAAAAAAATGTGAGGGTTACGTCTGATCACGTAAAATAATTGACATACGGTAGCCTCTCTTTTTTTTTTCCGATGTCGATTGTAAATTTATAACTTCGTAAGGGAAAAGAGTTTGTACAAACGCAACGTTACCGACGGTATAAAAGTGTTAGGTTTTTGTCAATGAATGAATGTGTATAGGATCATCTAAAGCAATGGCCAATGGGAGATTTATGCTCAAATGAGCCTTTTTTGTATATCAAGAAAGGTATATACACAGAACTAAAAATGAAATAGGAAAAAATTAATTGAAGAACACCATACACCAAGCTTAGTATATATTTTTTATTGATATATAACATTAAAGGGATTGAGGGAGTTGTTATAAACACATAATTATACTTGCTAAAAACCCTAGTTACATACATAAGCCAATGGATTTTTCATTGGACATCATATCTTGAGCTTCTATGGATCTTTTCATAATGATAGTCCAAAATCAAAATAACCTTTTCATGACAAACATGATATTGCATAAACTTACCTAGCTTTGAGCATTTGAGTAATCAAGTCAGGTTTTTGAGTCTCGGATTGTAAAATTAAGTTCTCATTGGGTATAAATCGATTTTAGTTTTTTGCCTTAAACGACGTCGTTTCGTCTCAATCAATTGATTTTGTTTTAAGAAAAACCGACGTCGTTTTAGTATTCGGTAATTACGAAGCCTAAGATTTTATTGCCGAAATACTATCTACCTGGGTAATTTCAGGTATTTTGGATATTCATATTTGGTTCTCAGTTCAAGTTTTTTGGGTTAATAAATTTAAATCTTGTTTATTTCGTCGATTTGGGTCAAGTCCTCGATTTTAAGCCCCAGGGACCAGGGTCATGAATACTAACACCATAAGTCCATAGCCATCATTCTACACCACCTTCTACGGTCTTAACTACACCACTTTCAAAAGGTTACAGCCCTTAAATAAAAAAATGTCGTGGCAGCCTCATGAATTTTACAGTCCACAAGAAGCAAACTCTATTGAGTAGACCATAATTAAGGGCTTCAACCAAGTCTAATAAATCACTATACACCAAGACCTGTTTCACCAGTCTTGAATCTTGCAGAGACCCTCTTGCTTTCGATTCCATTCAAGACTTGCATATTGGACAGTGGTCAGATCATATGGGTTCGAGATTAAGGATTAGGAGTAACAGGGTAAACTTGCAGAAGCCTGTCGACAGCATCAACAGTAAGGTGAATCTTGTGATGTCTTGCCTATTGGTTTGGTTTGCACTCTTTGCTCCACATAGTTACTGATTTTCTGGTTATCCGATCAAAACCGGTATAGTGGATTGGAAGTTCATATGCCCGGCTATACAACACGGACCCATGTTCCACCACACATGGGGCAGCAATAAACCCAACGGCTGGTCCACCAGGTTTCTCGTTCATTCGGATTTGGCTGCTTTGAAGTACCCGGTGAAGCAAATGCAGATGTCTGCCTTAGACATCTTATACACTGTAATACGAACGACAACAATGTTACTAAGGTATGAGTCGTGTGACAGAATATTTTATAAAATTATTTTATCACATTAAAACTGTAAAGAAAATGCTTAGGGAAATGTATGAGAGTAACCTTGTACCAAACTCCTTCAAGACCAGTTTTCCATGTCGCGGTGACAACATCCCTACGAGAACCCATGATTCCAAGATATGCACCCAAACCCACAGAAGTATTTGAACCAAAAGCTGCATCTCTTTCAGACATCCTGCGTTTTCTTGGCCAAAGACTATGGACTTTGTTGTATCCATCACATATTCCAGAAAAGGTTGAATCAGGCAGATCTAAGGAATTACTCAGTTTGGAAGCATCATCTGTCAGGACCATATCCTCAGGCTCGGATCCAGGACCACCAAACAAATTTCTTCGATGCCATTCTTCGGAAGGGGGATGAAGTTCTAACTCTCGAAGTAGAAGACCAGCAGCATCAGCTCCTCTTGGGCGAGGCATGTTCTGTAAATTCAGTTTTACAACAAATTGTCTTTTGAGAAACCAGTTACCAGAGAATAGAGATCAAAAGATGTAATTTCATCTTGTAGTTGACCAAAACAGCTATATATAATTCACTACCAAGAAAAACAATTTAGCTTCAATATTTTACTATAGTCAAAAAGTACCTGCATATGTGGTCCTAGAGCTGCTTCTACCACCTCAGGCAACACAGTGTAATTTCCATCAATATAATGCAGCCGAACTTGGATGTTTCCACTACCTACTTGAGAGCCAGGTAAGGGATGCGCAAGACCAGATGTTCGCTTGCAGAGATCCATTAGTATATGGAAAAGAACTCTCACCTGGAATATCAGAAGTATACCTTGTCATTAAAATAAACTCTCTAGATTATTGTACCATCAACATGGCAATGTTTTCATCGTTTCAAATTAAATGAAGTCTATTATATTCACTCAGTTTAAATTTTCACCAACCTACCGGGGGTTCCCCTTATTCTAACCCATATTGATCAGATTAAGCCTCTACTCTTGAGGTAACAACAAAATGGTTCCACGAATAATAGTATAAAAGTAAAGAGGACACCAGAATATATATACCAACCTCTTCAAAAGTATATCCTTGACCTGCATTCCCAGAACCCATCTTTGTTGTACGAGCAGAATTTTCGTCAATCCCTTTCACTCCAGCACCCAACTGGGAACCTCGAAATCCCTGGGCTTCCTCTATCCTGTTCAAGGCCGGAGTAGGTTTAGCAGAGTTGACCTCTTCCAACTTGCTGGTAGCCCCCGTTTGAAGTTTTTGTGAACTAACATCAGCATTTCGCTGGGGAAATCGTGACAACCGCTGGAAATAACAGAAGAGCAACAGCTGGCATAAGCGATGAAGGAAATGACAGTCCCCAATAAGCCGAACAGCAGGCGTTCCTGGAAATGTTCCTGTATTGATGCTTATTGGCATGAAGGTAGCTGAACCACTGATTGGGTTAGCAGTAGGGTTTGACACTCCATCATTCGAGCTACTAATTTTCGCTATGGCACCCTGCATCCAAGCTTGCATTTGTGTGCTTCCGCTGGAGTTTGTAGTCGGTGTAGCAGGTTGGCCTGCTGCATCATGACACAGTGACTTGTCAGGAAAAACTGTACATAAAGGAGTTGGGATATCCCTCAATGCATCCCTACAATAGACATGCCAAGCCCAACAACAAAGATAACCAATTGTACCTCCCATCACCTACGTAGAAAAAATAACTGGACAATAGCTATTGTTTACAGGAATGAAGAGTATCTAAACTTCTGAAGTTCATCTCATATATTCATTAATTCTAGCACAAAACCTGTGATCCGTATCATCACCAACCCACATGGGAATGAAATTTTCTAAAGCTATGTACCATTCAAACTCCCACTTGACATGCTACAGCAGATTAGACATGAAGAAATAAATGGTATACTGACCCTGAGTTGTCGCAGGAGAAGATACATTTTGCGTGGGACTGGTAACTATGTTGCGATTACTGCCAGTTCCAGCAGAAGCAGCATGGCTCGCAAGAGTCCGGCAAAAACTCGCATAGCGCCTTAAACGTGTAATGAAATGAGAAGCAAGATCAAGAACAGCATCTACATAAGCCTGAAAAAAAGCGGAAAAGAAATTAGAGTACAGAATGTTTTGCAACAGGAAGCCAAACTTGTATCAAAAGATAGTGTATGGTCTGTTTCATATTTAATAATATGAGATCCATGATTCAATGATATCGACTACATGGAAACCATCTCTAACACAGTTCTCTGATTTAAACTGTCATTAGATAGTGCCAAATAACCAAATCTAATACACGTACAGCATGTGTTGGCTGGTTATAAAAAGTAAAAAATTAAAATACATCAGGCAAACTAACACAGCAAAGCGCAACAACTCTTTAAATGAAAACACTGCATCAAACCTTCCCAGGTTATGATCCTTAAATTTCCATATTTCATAAAAGAAAAAACCTAGATAATAATCCTCAGACGTGGAGGCAAAGGTACCTGAATACTGGAGACAAGAGCAGGATCAACAGCCATTGCCTCGGGATTGATGCCTGATATTGTCTCCCCATCTGATCGCCATGGCTCAAAAACCAACGCGGAAGGGTTTACAAGAGCTGATTCAATTCCTTTGCCAAGCATGTCTAATAACAACCTAGCTTGCATATCTAAAACCATGGCACGCACTTCTTGAGCATTGGTTCCTTCAAGCAACCGACATTTGATCCTGTCTAGGTTCTGAAAACCATGAAAACACAAGTCCTTACAAACAGCAACCAACCATTAAATGCAAAGAACGCCCAAAAAAAAAATAAAAAAAAAAATAAAATAATAATCTCAATGGGACAATAGAATAGACTGCCAAGATTCTATTCATCATCTTAGAATCAGTCAATCAGATGCATTGTATCCATAGTGGCTAGTCATATAATCCAAAATCAGATTCACTACAGGCATATTAGTTTTAAAATCAAACGTAGCTGTATAAAGCTACACTATCTTATAGTCTGATAAAAGAACAGATGAACTCTGCATGCTCATGGAATAGAGTACATTTATAAAGCTATATTATAAAAACCCAGAAAAAAAAGAACAAGACATAATGAACGGTCTGCCATGCGAACAGTTCAGACATAAAAAAGGTGAAAATATAAATGAGTTGGGTAGGGGTTTAGAAAAACATACAGGTCCATATTGTTGTCTGTGCTGTGTTGAAGGAAGGGAGTGGAAATCAGCATCCATGACAGCAATCACGCTGTTCAGTGAAACTGTAATCATCAAGAAAAAGAAACACATCATCCAATGCTTCCAGCCGTATATAACTCAAACAAGACAGTATAAAATTCGGACCACTATGTTCCTCAAAAGTAATATAATTCAAAGCTTAATTTAAACTAAAATAAAATAATTAACAAAATAAATAAATAGAGAAAAGGTTCTTTGAGAGACACTCTGCCATTAAAAACCAGAACTTACTCCGAAACTAAAATATAAACTATCATTCTCTAAGCAAATTAAAAATCTATGGCAGCTCACTCATTAACTACAAATAACTAATTTATGACTGCATTTAATAACATACTTATTTAAACCAAGAAACTTATCACTAAGGTATACCTATCCCGTCTTCTGCAGCACTCTGTGTACAACCAACTGCATCCCACCAATCAACTCCAACCAAAAGACTCCACCAGAATCTGTTAAGTAAAAATGCAGAGTCATATCCCGAGTCACCATAGAAGAGCTAGCCAATATATACCAGAGATGACATACCTCTCAGCAATCGCCCGCTCCCATGTTGATTGATCAACCTTTGATTGGTTACGCGGAAGAGCAGGAGGAAGAACACGGATGATTTTCAACATTGTGCAGTCTTTAACAGCATCATGCCATACAGACGCCGAGCAACAGCTTGTTGGAGAAAATGCAGGTGCAGCAATTGCAGATCCAACATTTATTTGATAGTTTTCAACGGGTGAAAATGTTGGACCAGAAAAGATATGAACTCCACCACGAAGAAAAGCAATCGCAATTTCACCACCATGGGCAGAATAGACAATCCGTGCAAGTGTACGAATATCACTTGGCAAATCAAAAGGATCAAAAACAACCTTGTTACCCTTATCATCACCAGAATCAGGCTCCTTTTCTGCATCCACACTTGGTCCTGCTGCAGCTATTTGATGATTCTTAAAATCTTTAGTCGGTGGTATGCTCATGTCCACTCTGGATACCCAGACAGTTTGTGTGGGGACCTTTCCACCAAAATTTGAAGTTGGGTTCCCAAATATCTGATGCAGTACAACAGGTTGCACACTTGATTCCCAGCGCTGTACTCTCCAGCCTGTGATTGAAGGACCTTCATCCGGATCATACGGAGACATGTACTGCCCTGCAGGAGCAATCAATTAGTATTTATTTTAAAAACAGACTGAAACTGTTGCGCTTCACCACACACAACAATATATGAGCATTTCTATATGATTAACCAAAAACTCAATGCAAACCCGAAATTGTTTATTCTATCATGGAAACTGTACGAGGTTCAGAGAAGGATGAGAACAATACCTTCAACTATAACAACTGCTATCACTGAACCACCACGAGTTGGATCAAAAGCAACAGCGGTAACTCCAGATCCCCATGTTGTGGTTGCTGCAGACTGAGCTGCAGCCTCTGGACTTACATAAGCAGAAAAATTGGAAACTGGCGAGCAACTTAGCGATATAGCATCACTGGAATCTTGATCTGTGGGCTTCTTCCCTTGCTTTATCTCGGATATCAAGTATTCTTGCCAGCTGAACAAGTAAGCAGCTAAAGGAGCAAAGCCTGTCCAGGAAGAAGAACTAAGGGATGGTGGAACACGACTGCCTGTAGAGATTTTTGGAGTTGCCTGAAGTCCATTTCCAGGGCCAGGGGTCACCTCCCATACTACAATTGTTGAAGGGTTTACAATTGGAACTCCTGCTACATGCATGGCACCACTGTCTGTTATAATAGCATCAGCAGCCATAATTCCACTAGGTCCTGCACCTAAAAGACCTTTCTTTGTACTAAACCACTTTGGTGCAGTGTCTCCCTGATTAGAAGGCCACTGAGACCAATGAAGTTGAACAGAGCCGGATGAGAAAACAGAGCATACACAGAGAAAGTTGGGCCACCGAGCTGCAATAAATGGACGAGAATCAGAACCGTCACAGAAAGTAAGGAAAATGCACTAATGTCATAACATGTTGCATTGATCGTGACATATATATGTATGTCAAAGAAACTGGCATTATTAAGTTCCCTTAAGAGCATAGTTCTGAATATATCATCAAAATGAGTCATGAGAGGTGAGTAGAAGAAAACCTGAGCTTTCAGAGCTCTGCGAGAGAAATTTCTCCTCGAAAGTTGACTTTGCATTTGTACCAGAACTTGGCTTCGAAGACAACCACCTATACTGATTTTCAATTAAGAAAAAAAAAAGAATAGAAAACAGGATAAATTTCCTTGGATAAAACTAGAGCTGTAAACCAGGTGGCCAGCAACAACGTTATTTTAACCTTTCAGAATATATACTTTGCAATGGCAGTATCATCTATCCATTACTCATTCATTATGTGTTCATGCCGATCTATTGCAATGCAAAATGGAAGATCCTTTAGAACTCTAGTAATTTCGCAATCAGAGAGTTGTAGTTTATCCATCTCCGTTATAATTTAATGAACTAGTGAATCGTGAGGGCACAAACATGCCATGCATATGATAGAATGGCATATAAGTAAAACTTAAATTACATACTGGAGAAGCCCCCGCCAGCCACTTTGTAACAACAGCAATGTCCTGACGCCATTCATGCTCACACTGCCAGGAGGTAGCATCGTGCACTAGATTAGCCGAACCCTGCAAAACCAATCCACACAAAAGATCATCTGAGTGTGTGGTAAAACATCTTGACACAAGTGCGACAGTGAAATAAGATACAGAAGAGTTATAAAGGTGAATAATCAATAGTAAATCCCAGTGATCAAGAGCAATAACCTGAGTAGGCTGCGTCCAGATAGTTATCCGTCCATGAAAATTAGCAATGAGTAACGCACGAGGACAAGAAGTGGGAGACCATTCGATAAATTGGACAGAATCACGAGGCGAGTCTACGTAAACAAAATTTGCATCGTAAACATGTTAAAAAGCAGACTCAAAAACTCAAGTTACTAGAGCAACCAAGTTCATAAATAAGCAAGTGATATCAAAATACCTGCCACAACATTAAACACAGCACATTCAGTTGGGCGTTCAGGTATCATGATATGTATTGGGATCCAAAAAGGTGGATTAGCTTTCGAACTGCAAGAGATGAGAAGAATTGATAAAGATGATAAAATCATCTCTAAGAAATCTTCAAAATTACTAAAAGACACAGAAAATTAACAAACAAATAAAACAAACCTTGGAATCCTGGCACAGGTCTCGGAAGCACAAGCTATAGCATTCAATTTGCCACACCAAGCAACAGCACTGACAAGAAAGAAAAAGGAGAAAAATTTACAGGAATTGACGAATTTGCAGGTGAAAATTCAAAAACTTTAATTCGATCTGAGAAAGAGTTCAAACCTGAAGTTACGACACAATTCAGGAACGCTCATCTTATGAAGCAAATTGGAATTGGGCTGCTTAAGCTTAACACAGAAAACTGTAGCTGGACTCACAAGATCAACCTCCATGTTATTACTATCGTCCTCTTTCTCTCCTTCAGCTGATTTCTCTAACGATTTCTCCTCCGAGACGACAATTGGATCCTTAGACACAGTCTCCTCCTGCTTCTGCTGTACTTCTTCTTCTTCTTTTTCTTCCTCCTCCACTGTAGCTGGAGTCTCGATGTTGTTACCACCTTCACCGTTATTGCCCAAGGAAACTTCTTCTGGGGTTTGCTGATTCATGTCAGCGAATGGAAACAAAGCCCTAAATTTAATAGAAAAATCAGAGAAAAGAGAGAGAGAGAGAGAGTGACAAAAAAGTCGCGATTGAAGGCGACAGAAAGCACTGTGCGTAGAAAGAGAGAGAGAAAGTGAAGAAAACTGCTAGTGGGGTTAACGAGAGACTTAGTGCGGAGATAATTCCAAAAGTCAAAATCAAAATCGAAATCGAAAAAATTCAATTTTGATTTTTAGGGTTTGCGTCACAGGGTTCGTCGCTGGCCTCGCCGGGATGAAGAAAAGAAGATTCAAAAAAGAACTCGGTGAATGTGATCCGAAAACGCCGTGGTGACTCTCTCTATTTTATTACCTCTCCTTTTGGTTTTTTGCAATTTTACTCCTTTTTCCTTTTCTTTTTTTAAATATTGTTGTCAACCTTCCGACAAAAAAAAAACAAATATTTAATATATGAAAATTATCATAAATTTCTCAATTGTTTGGATAATTGATCATAAGTGACTATTGATCATAACTAATGAATTATGATTTTCGAAGTTTCAAATATTTGTTTCAAAAACTGAAATAAATGTATTTAATCCGGATTAAAAGTTTAAAACTACTATGTGATGCTTGGTAGTCGGAAAAAAAAACAGTCTTTTTATTGTGTTGTTTGGTGTTATAAGCCAAAAAAATCAACTTATGACATTGTTGATTTGTTACTCTATTGGATCAATTGGGAGGTGTCTCGTGATAGCAAGTAAGTCCTATAAATGTTGTGAACCGGAGTTTTTAGCTCAATTCAGCTCCGGCTACTGATCAAACCGGCCGGTATGGTCCGGTTTTCAGAACATCAAAAGATCTTTCTTTTATAAACATCGTGTCTTATGGTTTTAGACTCCATCTCCCTCAAATTTGCTTCTTCGTTAAGAGATACAAAAAAAAAAGACTACCTGAGATCGAAGCAATCATGGCGGGTCGTTACGGATCGCAGGTCATGACGATGACTGTGACCAATACTCCGTCGGCAGATCTAGCTTTTACTAACCTCGCTTACTGCTCCTCTTCCGATCTCCGTCAGTTCTCCGTTCCCGGCTCCGATCTCTTCCTCGCCAACGTTGCCGATAGCTTCATTCTATCTCTCTGATATCCTTTCTATTTTTCATTTTCGCGATTCGCTTTTTATCACATTGCAATGCGATTGTACGAGTTGGTTGTTCATGTGAAATGGTCTTTTTTTTTGTAAATTACTGCTAATTTTACGAAATCAGGTCTTGGAATTTTGAATCTCAGCCTTCTTGTGTTTGATGGAATGATCTATGAGCGTAGTAGTCACTAGTTTTTTTTTGAATTAGAATTTTGGTTTCTCTTGATATCATGGATGATAGAAACCTGTGCTTCTACAATGTTGAACTTGTTCCTTGTGTTATTCTTTTCGATTTTTGTGAACTTAACTGGTAATTACTGGACATGGAAGCATCCGTGATGGAAACATTGCTCTCAATGCTATTCAAAGGCGGCATGCTAGAGTTTCCACTGGTGATATGGTCTCTGTTAGCAGGTAATTTTCACACAGTTTGTTTTATCATAATCTTCCGGCCTGAAGATGTGTTTGGTTTGTAAATATTGTCTTTTTTCTTGCAGATTTGTTCCTCCAGAAAATTTTGATCTGGCTATGCTGACGCTCGAGTTGGAATTTGTAAAGAAAGGGACTAAAAGCGAGCAGGTTTGTTTTATATCTATGTTGTGTTGCTTGGGATCTTCGTAGGCTTTGTGTTTCAACTCAACCTTTCTTTACATTATTACTTCACAGGTTGATGCTGCTCTGCTTTCAACTCAACTTAAGAGGAAATACACTAACCAGGTAGAGAGATTATTGTGCTGCTGTCTCTGACTTTGTTACATGTTTGGCTTCTAGAGATAAATGTGTTCCATGCTGTGCTTTAAGCATGCACATGAGTGAAACAATGGGTTTTAAACATTGAAGGTCTATATAAACAGATTAGGTGGTATAAATTTTCAATTGAAGCAATGTGTACATGGATCTTGTCATTCACATTATTTTTCTGAGGAAGCATTGGGTTTTGGTGAATGCTTTTGGTGAACATTCTGAAAATCCTGTAATATTCTGCCTAAGCTTATTCACCCATATGTTTCTATAATAAGTAGTATCATTTATATGGTTATTTGGCCTTCAAATTCTCACAGAATCATATTGGCCCGAATTTATTGAACCATTGCACACTGCTTCAGGTCTTGACTGTAGGCCAAAAAGCGACATTTGAGTATCATGGAACTAATTACATTCTTACGGTCAATCGAGCGGATGTAGAGGGTCTTGATCAATCAAAAGGCATTGAAAGAGGGATGCTCTCTAAAGATACATATATTGTGTTTGAAGCATCAAACGCAAGTGGCATAAAGGTCTGATTTTTATAAGCTCTGTATAGTTGTGTTGTTGAAGCCGTTACTCTTAAGAATTCCTTTCAAATGATTCAGCATTACATTTAAAATGGCAAACATAATATGTTATCTGATGCTTGCTATTTTGTGGAAACAGATGTTGACTGCTATCTTGTATCATATTTTTTAAACGTATGTTCTTCTGCAGATTGTCAACCAACGGGAAGCTGCTAGCAGCAATATATTCAAACATAAGGAATTCAACCTTGAGTCATTGGGCATAGGTGGTCTGGGTGCAGAGTTTGCTGATATATTTAGAAGAGCATTTGCTTCTCGTGTATTTCCTCCTCATGTCACCAGCAGGTTTCTTGTTCATTTTTCAAGTAAGTGTTAGACTGTATTTGTTGTATATATATATTCTGTTCTAAGTTTATCTTTGTTGATCTTGCAGACTGGGAATAAAGCATGTTAAAGGAATGCTTCTATTTGGACCTCCTGGTACTGGTAAAACCCTTATGGCACGGCAAATTGGAAAGATGCTCAATGGAAAGGATCCAAAGGTATTTCTGATTTACATGATATTCTCTCAAAAAAAGTTATGAAAACTTACAAACTTGAAACTTGTAGTCCTGAATTTCATTGTATGTTGTTATCCAGATTTTCACACGCATTAATACACCTAAATGTTTTTTTCTAACTTAGTTTCTTAGTGATTGACTGCCGTTGTTCCTGAAATCTACATGTTTAATGCTTTTGTGGTTCTTTTGCTTCCATAATAGATCGTCAATGGTCCTGAGGTGCTGAGCAAGTTTGTTGGTGAGACAGAAAAGAATGTAAGAGACTTATTTGCTGATGCTGAGCAAGACCAGAGGACCCTTGGTAAAGGAACATTGATTTTTCTGATCTGTGCTTTTGTGTTGTTTTTTGCTTATCCATATGATAATTGAGCACTGTTATCTTCTTTTCAGGTGATGCTAGTGAGTTGCATGTCATTATTTTTGATGAAATTGATGCCATCTGTAAGGTACACGACTTTATAATCTTCCTCTTTTGAATTTCTAGGAGATTTGCGAATTTGAAGTTGTAAATATGCTGTAAATTTTGACGACCAGTCCTATTAATTCTGGGTAATAGATCTTGCTTCTGACTCTGTGCTTTGACTATATTTTGCTCTGGAGTTTAGATATTAATTTTCATGGGATCTGCTGGTTATATGAGGTTAAACAATAAATTAAAAATCATATGCTTTGTGATTTTCAGTCAAGAGGCTCGACAAGAGATGGCACAGGTGTCCATGATAGTATTGTGAACCAGCTTTTGACAAAGGTCAGTCAAAGATCAAGCTATTGTCAGTTTAGTTGGAAATTTTACGGATGTGGCTAACACTTTTTTCCAGATAGATGGTGTGGAGGCCTTAAACAATGTTTTGCTTATTGGAATGACAAACAGAAAGGATTTGCTTGATGAAGCTCTTTTAAGGTATCTCTATCCTTCACTAATAGATAGCGCTGTCGTTTTTTTATATCTTGGTTTTATTTCTTTTATTCATTTGAGAAGATACCATTCAAGGTGTATTTCCTGCTTACATGAACTTTGGGAATAAGAGTAGTACATGTGAATTTAGACCTTTTATTTTTTGGACTATAGGCCTGGAAGATTGGAAGTTCAGGTTGAAATAAGTCTTCCTGATGAAGCTGGACGCCTACAAATTCTTCAGATTCATACAAACAAGATGAAGGAAAATTCTTTCCTTGGTCATGATATCAATCTCCAAGAGCTTGGTATGGTTTCATAATTATACTTGTTCAAATCATGGAATATTGATAGAACATTTTTGTAAACCAACTCACTAAGTGGCAAATATAAACCTTGTTTTCAAAATCCTCTTTAATTTTGTATCAGGAAGACCTAAAAAATTCTGTCTTTATATTTTGGACTAGCTACTTACTAGCATAATTGTGTCTCTGACGTGATTTATTAATATTGTCTGGCAGCTGCTCGAACAAAAAATTACAGTGGCGCGGAGCTTGAAGGTGTTGTTAAAAGTGCTACATCATACGCGTTAAACAGACAATTAAGCATGGATGATCTTACAAAGCCTGTGGAAGAAGAGAATATCAAGATCACTATGGAGGATTTTCTCCATGCAATCTATGAAGTTCAGCCTGCATTCGGAGCCTCCACAGATGACCTGGAGCGCTGCAGGTAATTTTCCTTAATGTGTGTCGGTTTGGACGATTTGGGGATAGTTCTTGATGAAATGGGACTTTTGCGCACAGATATGCTGATATTAGTTTCAAAGCCAAACTTAATTTTTCTTCTTCTTTGTGAGTCATGCTCAGTTTGCATTACTAAATTCAGTTACCTAGGGACTGCTTTTCTTATCTCTTTAAGCAATTTCCATGGATTTCTGAAATTTTAATTAATGGGTGACTTTAGGCAAAGTTTCATTTCAAAACTTGTATACAAAGGAATGGGGTCTAGTATTATTGTTCGCTTGTTCGTAATTGCTCAATATTACTCCTATATTTTCTGTTGTTTCTGCCTAATACATTCGTGTTCCCAGTGACCACTTGCAATTTATGTACTACATTTCCTTCTGGAATTTTGATTTGTCAGTGATTTAGTTTTGACATTTCTGACATGTATGTAGACTCAATGGAATGGTGGATTCTGGTGATCGGCATAATCACATTTACAAAAGAGCTATGCTTCTAGTCGAGCAAGTTAAAGTTAGTACTAGAAGTCCTCTAGTCACTTGCCTTCTGGAGGGGACCAGTGGAAGGTATGATCCGTAGTTTATATAACCTACATTTATTTTTAGTCTTGCTGAATGCTAAACTTTTTTCCTGGACAGTGGGAAAACTGCTTTAGCTGCAACTGTTGGTATCGATAGTGATTTCCCATACGTTAAAATAGTAAGTGTCCATCTTTCTTTGTGCAACATTTTTAGACCTTGCCAGCCTTTCTCTTTGTGTGATATTGACTTGCTAATTTGTAGGTCTCTGCGGAAACTATGATTGGTCTTTCTGAGAGCACAAAATGTGCTCACATTGTCAAGGTCTGTCCTTTGGAAACACTTTAATTCTTATTATTGTGTTGTTCTGTCTACTGATAATCAGTTTTGGTATGAGTGCAACCAGGTCTTTGAGGATGCATATAAATCACCCATGAGCATCATTATCCTTGACGATATTGAAAGGTTATTACCTGCTGTTTGTGTTTGTTCAGAATTCGGCTCACTAGTTGAAGCCATATGTGTGTAGTTTTCTTCTGCGCAGTACTTAAATTTCTGATACCGCAGATTGTTGGAATACGTAGCAATTGGTCCTCGTTTTTCAAACATAATTTCACAGACATTGATGGTCCTTCTCAAACGACTTCCTCCTAAGGTTTGTTGTTCGCCATTTAAGTTAATTTCTTACAGTGGAACATCTCTAATTTGGTAAAATCTTTGTTCACAGGGGAAGAAACTTCTTGTCTTTGGGACAACAAGTGAACTAACCTTCTTAGATTCTGTTGGTATCTGTGATTCCTTCTCTGTCACTTACTCTGTTCCGACATTGAAAACAGAGGACGCAAAGAAGGTAAATGCTCTATAGCAACACATTTCCTTCTTCATATATGGACTTTTGAATTTGTTTTATCAATTCTACCCATTGTAAACTCCACCATCCGTTCTCTTTATTTCCTTTTCATTGTTTGGAGCTGGCAACGTGATTAGAATTTGCTTAACCATGATAATTACTCTCTCATTCTTTTCTAACATTACCCATCTATCGCCATTCTTGAGCAGATTAAATTCTCAGTTGTTTTTTCTCCTTTTGTTTCTGTGCTTCAGGTGCTACAACAGCTTAATGTCTTTTCAGAGGATGATGTCGATTCAGCTGCAGAGGCTCTCAATGACGTAAGTTCTCTCCTTCTCCACACGGAAATTAAAAATGACAAAACCCCGGTGAAATCGTTTTTGTTTGTTTATCTGACAATGGTCTTACTTCCGCATGCAGATGCCAATCAAGAAGCTTTACATGCTAATAGAAATGGCTGCGCAAGGAGAACACGGGGGATCTGCAGAAGCTATCTATGCTGGGAGAGAGAAAATCAAGATCACTCATTTCTTTGATTGTCTACAAGACATCGTTCGATTCTAAAAACTTCCAACATATACGTCTTCAATCTCTTGCTTCATTGGCTTGACCTTTTCAAGACTCCCCTTGGAGTGTCTTTAAACCGATCTTGGTTTTGTTTTGGAAACAAATTTGACCCTCGGATTTTTGTGTTTTCTGGTGGAGGAATGGAACTGAGAAGGGCTATATGGATGATGTATTATTCCTTTATTTTCTTTTTGCGGCTGAAACACAAAATGTCTTTTGGTTTTAGTTATTAAATTCGTGGTTGGTTTGACTCCTGAATTCCACTCAATGTGATGATGGTCCATCTCCCTCTTTGGTGATATGTCCTTAAAGGACCACCTCGGCGACCATTACTGCTATGTTCATGACCCTTTTAGACTCCTCATGCACCTTATAGATTTGGGACAGCTAGAAACATAGACTCCCACGTTTTTCACGGTCTGCATTTTCGACAATGTGCCCTGCCCCATTCGTCTTCTCACTTGTGATCTCCACCATTGGGATCCCCTTTCAAAGATGCAAACCGTGCTTAAGAAACTGTATTGAAATGACCGGGACTAGATAGTTTACAAAGACTTAGTATTGTGCAAGTCAACTTGGGGTTAAGTTTCTTTGCAGTCTCTAATTCTCTCTATAGATCAGAATTCTTGTTTCGTTTGCAAAAATTTGTATATGAATCATTTATCTATTTATAAACCAACGTACAGTTACATTTTTGTATTATTTTTCATTCTAGAATACATAATCCAGTTAAGAGATTTATACCTACAAGAAAGCTAAAAAAAACAGAACGTGAGTTCAACATATGTGATAAAATCTAAGATTTGTATATTAGAATATGCATGCATTAAGAACTTGTACAGTTGTCTATAATACTGGTCTAAACCCCAGATTAATTCCCATCGCCAGATAATAAATCTTAAAACACTTGAGGTTAATTTCTTATGAAACTAGTTGGTTGCTAGTTAATAAATCGCACATCAAATTTATAGCTGGTGAGATATCATTATCAGCTCCTCATATACTATATCTATGTGTCATATTTATAGACAAACTAATCATTGATTAGTGATTATATCCCCATCCTGAAATATTCCTTCATTAATCTTTTTTATTTAAAACTATATATATATGTGTAGATGCCTTTTCATGGTGCTCCACTTACTTATCTTTTACCTTCAGCTTGACTTAGTCTCCATCTTCTTCTTCTTCTACGACTTCTTCCCTTGGCCTTCAATATCTTCGCTCTTTTGAAACTCTCTTTTTTTTTTTGACATAATTTCGTAAGAAATTATGTTTTCTCATTGAGATTCCTCGATTGTACATAATATGTTTTGTGATTTATCAAGAGAGGCTTCTCCAAAAGATGAAAGAAGCATAGAATCAAAGGAGAGGCTGTTTCTATATTCTTCTATTATTGTGTTTATTATACGTTTCCCGACAGATCTATAAGATTACAGGTAAAAATTTCTCCTAAGTTTCTCAATGTTTGATCAAAAATATTTTCAAAGGAGAGGATGTATATATGATCACCCTTACCAATACATTCATGTTGAACTAAAAACATTTTTGCGTTTTATAATCCGCTTTTATAAAGTTTAATTTTGACGCTTGGATCTTTTATCAAACGAATAAATTCCAATCTTGTTGCATGGGAGAAACTTTATTCATCGATCACATGCATTATATCTTTATAATCTTATGCTACGTACGTACGTTATAACTTACGTACGTGTTTCTCTTTTGTATATATGATATATTAGTAAATACTAATACCATAAGTTTTGGTACATCGCAGTTTGAAGTAGGAGAGAGGATATTGTTGTTGAGCTTCTTCAATCTTGGCAATAGAATTTTCGGGTAGGAGAGAAGAGAATTCAAGGAAATAATCTGCATATATAGTTTGGCGGTTTTGTGATCTTCACCATGTCAGTAAAAATGAAAGGCATCTATAAAGGCTTTAAATGTATCTCTCAAATATTTGGTAATACTCTTTTTTTACCATTCTTCTATCAATTTAAAGGGTACATAATTATGAATCCATTCATATGAGTAAATTACTGCATACACTATGAGTCAAAAAAAAACTATAGAAGTAACATAGTTTGATATGTAATAATAACAATGATCACATATACAAAAATGACTACATATATTATAGTTTGAGATAGTTTTCATGTATTTGCTCTGGTTTTTAATTAATACATTAATGAAATAAAGATATAAACTTATTTTACAGCCGTTGAGAAAGAGAGGGATGAAATAGAAATTGGGTTTCCAACAGATGTAAAACATGTGGCTCATATTGGCTGGGAGGGTTCCTCTGGTAGTGCTCCTGGTTGGGTAAGTTCTTTAGTGTTATTTTTGTAGTATGTGACAATTGTAGTTTCTAACAAAATAAGTAAATCCTAAATTTAAATTAGATAAGTAATATTTACATAGCTAATCTATGTGTATATTTTTTTGGTAAATCTAATCTATGTGTATATATATTTGTATTTATTGTGAAGATGAGTGAGTTTAAGGTCGGAGCTGAGGTTTTATCTCCAAGAGCATCATCTTTTAGTAATGCAAGACCTTCTACTTCCTTTTTCACTTCTTCTTCCACCGGTAAGTTTACTCGTTTTCACCTTTTACATTTTTGTATTTCTCTTTACACTTCTGAATTTAATATATGATTAACCATCCACTTAGATTTTTGATAGAATAAAACTAACTACCTTATGTAATGTTTATAAATGTAGATTTTGATTATGGATCGAGTCAACGAACAATATCAGATACACTAAGAGATATCCCTCCAGTTACACCGATAGATTTACCAAAACATAACAAGAAGAAAAGTAGTAGAAGAAAAAAGTCATCGTCATCATCAACATCTCCAAAATCTTCAAGATCATCTATATTATCCAAATCTTCGTATAAATCAACTGTATCACGACTAATCTAGAACATATAATAACAGATGGAAGAGAAGGAAGAAAAAAATCAAAAGTTTGGTCATCTTTGTGCATACTTAAGGGGATTTTGTTTGCATGTTCTACTGATTTTCTTTTGAGATTTTTTTTAGGTTACATATATAGACATGTTGTAACGTTTGGAGTTTGGTTTCTTTGGTGTAAACATAGTCAGAATTATAGAAAGGAAAAACAAGAAAAATGTATGAAAAATGATTGTCATGAATTTGAGTGGTTATTAAAAAGTGTTTTTGTTTGTGTCATTTGGGAGAAAAGAAAAAGGTCAAAACAGAAGAACCAACAAAAAGTAAACAAAAACATATAGTAAGAAAAAGTTAACTAATAAAATAGAAACACCAAGAATGAAAGATAGACCTTAGCATATTGCTTCCTCTAATCTGGTTGTGAAGTAACATGTACACTAGCACTAATTAATTTGTTATAATGTAATTATGTAATCCTCTACGGCACATGACTTCAGCATTTCATAAAGAGAGAAAATAAGTAGGATTTTTATACATTAGTTTGTACTTTTATTAGTTTTGTATACATGTCTTAACTAAGGTCTTTTATATGGGGAAAAAGGTCTCTTAATTAAACTTATATAGTATGCTACTAATAACTCTTATAAATATAGCATATTCTATCAAAGTTTAACTTTGCAAATTAATGAAGAAGAAAAATGGAATCTAGCTATTAACAGTCATCTACATTAAACAAAATATAAAATTTCGAATGAAAACAAAATTCAAAAATTCAACTTGGAAAAATGTGGGGACAAATAAAAATTCTCAACATAAACTGAAAATGTTACTAAATATAAATTAAATGATTCGGTCCCATACATGTGTATATATATAGCCCACTCACTATGACTATATATGGCTTCTTATTCATTTTATTTTTAAGTGTTCCACTCGTTAAATAAAATATAAAAAAAAAATAAAAAATACAAAAATCATAAGAGAGGTTACTTTTTCATATAAAAAATACAACTGTCATAATAATTTTTTTTTTTTTGGAAAAGAACTGTCTAGAAATGTGCTAAAATGTGAAAATTAAGTCAAGAATCTTTCTGAAGCTTTGGTTTTTACAAAATGAAAATAATACAAATTCTACTTCAGACAGAAGAAATAAGATATATATACTATAATAATGTTGTATATCTATAAATTTTACGCAATGTCTGAGAATTCGAAATAATGAAATAAAAAATAAGAAATCTCAAAAACAAATTTTAAAATTTGGAGTCAATTAAATGAGTTGGTTGGTAGGTAACAGTAGCACTCTTTCCCACTAGCTTAATTATATGAACTTATGAAGGTGACGTCCCATTGCTCCAAGCCTTTTTCATCGATCTTCATTTTATTTATTTAACTAATCACCCTAGCTAAGCCACCTTCCGTTAATTAATTTTCACACATATTGACGTTTTCATTTAGAACTATTGAACTACACGTCGTTTACTTCTCTATTGCTGAGTATATGTATCTCGCGTCTGCAAAAACAAATACTACTTTTTTGGTTTCGTATATATGGTACGTAAGCATATGATTACATACCATCTTTTTTCTTTGTGTTGTCGACATTGTTTGTTACATTCCTATGTGTTAAAAAATATTTTCGTATTATTTGGTTATATACAAATGATACACACAAAAAAAAAGCAAATCTTGAATCGATTTTATAAATGACGTTTATATGTATATTTTCCGGATTAACATGATCAGGTGATGTTCGATTTATCTCCTTAAATATTACATGAGTATTAGTCTAAGCTTACCAAAAAAACTCATGGAAAAGTACGTATTCACCATGTCCAAATTGTCATTTTCAGGTTGGTCCAAAAAATAGTAATGCAAACTCGAATAAATCGATATTAATGGAGAGATATGTTGTGTGTATTGATGATAGATCCTAGGTTTACAAGACATGAGGGCACTAAAGAGCGCATGATTTTTCATAATTAACTCATCTTTCTCGCTACATAGAAAACAAATAGGGTCACATGCAATCCATTTCTTCACTCTTTAATTAAGACTTTAATTAACCTTGAGTTTACTCTATTGAGCACCATAAGCCACTAGCTATCCAAATAAATGTTTTGGTGTCGATGAACTTTTGTACATATGATTTATAGGGCAGATGTATTATACGTTTGCAATTATATAGAATCCGTAAAAAGCGATCTAAACACAAGAAAAATGTGAATTTTGATGGCAAACAAATTAGACACGATGATACATTAATTATAACATAATTACTTACATAATCCCACCAACAAAATACATCTCACTAGTATGCTTCACCTCTTATTACACATATATTTATAGATACTAGTGTATTCAATATGTATGGATTAAGAACTTATCTCTACAACGGAAATGTTTGATCGATGTACATTGCCATTTTCAAGTGACCCAATGTCTCCCCTATCTATAAGTTTATTCTCAAATTTATATTGTTTGAAAATTAAAAATTAGTGAAATAATATACATATATGCCTATAAACAGTATGAGACGACTTCGTTATAAATGTCACAGTTTCTTCCACTCGTTAATAACTAATAATTAATGAAAGAAAATATATATCTCATTGATATGCCGTCGTCCATCCATGCTTCTACTTGGAAGTAGTTCTCGAATCTCGATCGCATATAAGTGTAGTATATATATCTAGTCCCATTAATAAGAAAACAATAATATCATAAACTTAATTAGCATTTCAACAATAAAACTCATTTATGTACGTATGCATACATTTACACACATACAAAACACACACACGCACGCATGCATATTGTAGACTCGTCGTAGCTAACATAATTTTTATTAATCAAAATATAATGCGTTGTTTTTTGACATAGATGAGGTAGGAATCGGTTGGTAAGAGATAATTATACACATTATTAGTATTTGTGGAAGCCAAAGAAACATGAGCTTGCATGTAAGAAATTATAATAATTTCGTAGCTTAAACCCATATAGAGATAGAGATATATATGAGAATCCATAAGTTAAAAGATAAACAGTGATTTTTTTTTTGATATTTTTTTACTGATATGAACTATGAAACTCTCTAAAGATAAGTATGAGAGTAAGTTTCTCTTACTAGAGAGAGCATTAATGGAGGTTTTAGAGAATCATAAATGCATTGCAACCTCTCTATGCTCTCATCAATAACTCCTTTTTTCTAATTGAAACTCTCCACCTATTCCTTTTTCTTTTCCCTCTCTTGTCCTCATCTTCTTCCTTCTTCCTTCTTCGTCTTCTTCGTCAACCACAAAACTTCCATTGTTTCTTAATACCTAGCTAGCTAGCTCTCCCCGGCCGGTTTGAGATTATACCACCGGTTTTAGGGTAACCGAACGGTTTTTCGGATCCCTAGCTAGCAACCAACCCTGTTTAGTGTTTACTTCTTTTTGCCATTGTCCCCCGAGCTTCTGTTCTTCTTCAATTCACATGGGGATAAACCAAAGAACACTGTGAATTAGGGTTTCACTGTGTCTCCAAAAGTAAGATCTCTATTATCAATGTTACAAAAAGAGAGTACATATATATATATATATACACATTTATGTATGCATATGCATGTTTCTGTGTTTATGTATCTTGGGTTAGGGTTACAGATCAGATCCATATATGTGTTGCATGTTGTTTGTGAAGTCTTTAGATCTCAAGATCTTGTTTCCTATGATTTGACCTGTGTTTCTTTTTTCTCTGAGATTTGTTTTAGTTTAGTTTAATGTATAAATGTGTTTGTGTCTTTTTGCGGAGACTTGTATGAAGTTACTATGAATCTAAGATTAAAAAATAAAAAATAAAGCGTTACGGAAAAAAACTTTTCTTGGAGTTAGGAGTTCAAAAGGAGTTTGACGAAATCTACTTGGTGGTTGTGTCACACAAAAAAAGGACCATATTGACTTATTGTCAACGCGTTAATTAACCCCTATATATACTAATTAATCAAACCCTACATTAACATTTTTTAGTATTTTTCTTTTTACTTACTTGAAACGGTTCGGTTTTTTAAGTGCACAAAGACCAAGGTCAATTTAATTCTTTAATAAATTCAATTTAGAGAGATTAGAAAAACTTGTGAATCTCCTTCTCTCTCTCTATCTCTCTCTCTCTTCTCTTCACGTACTAGCTTCTGTGAGTCGACCAAAAGAGAGAGAGAAAATATCATTAAACTCGAACCCAAAAACTTCAACCAACAAAAGAAAGAGATCTGTCTTTTAGGGTTTCGAAAACTTTCTTAACATCACACAAAAGGGTTTCAGATCGAATTTGAGTAAGTATTTTCAGCATTTAAGTTAATACTATACAACCTACTATTATCATGTTCCTTCTTATCATTTAAATTAGGGTTTATTACATAAAACTCTTTTTCTCTTTCTTGCTTCTTTCCTCCACCGTCTGCTAGCTAGATCTGTCCGATAGATCTGATGTTTTCAGAAATCTTGACGGTTTCAAGATTGATTTGTGTGTGTTTAGACGTACACAGGCTTGGAGATATGTTACTGTGAGCATGTATACACATATATAAATCTCATTTTTTGTTTCTTTCTTTTTCTCATTTCTTGTTTATGTAAGTCCCGTCAATTTTATTGTGAAATCTCATTAGTGTTTTTTGACTTTTTCTATAAGATAATCGCTTACCAAAACAAAAAATGTGAAGGAAGATATTTCTTCTTCTCTAACTTTTTTTAATAAAATATCATTGTGGATCTATTATCCAAATGTTTCCTCATATTTTCATCACATTATTTGTAAAATTAACATTTTAGATGATATACTAAATTGATTATTGTTTTAATAAAGTAAATATTTCATTTGTATATGTATATACACATTTTCGTATCTCCGTTTGTCGAATCATTGTTCCTCTCTTTAGTTTAAAGAAAAAACGTATATTCTCTAACATTTGTTAATCGTAATTTTTTTTTTGGGTATATACATAATTATCAAAATGTTATATCTTATATATTACCAAGCAAATGGATCGTAAAAAAAAATTGACATTTTTTAGTTTAGACAACGGTTACTTATGAAAATGATAAAATTATTGACAAAAGCTAAATATATATATAGTTCCATATTACAACTAGAATTATACAACTTTCCCTTAATATCATTATTTTCTTCCATTTCCATAATGATCTTCTTTTTTCTTCATTCTATATACACATATGAACGTTTCATATATATAATCTTTAAACTAATTTGATTTTGATTTTTGGCAGTGGAAGATATACTTGAGGAAGAAAATCAAATCAAGAATATATTTTGATTAGAAACCTTGAAGATTTGAAGGCAACCAAAGTTGACAACTCCAAACCCCATTTCTTGATTAATATATAGTTGATTGAGCATATCATAGCCAATCATCATCCATCACAATGTATCATCCAAACATGTTTGAGAGCCATCATATGTTCGATATGACCCCAAAGAGTACATCAGATAATGACTTGGGAATCACCGGAAGCCGAGAAGATGATTTCGAGACCAAGTCAGGTGCCGAAGTCACCACTGAGAATCCTGGTGAAGAGCTTCAAGATCCTAACCAACGTCCCAACAAAAAGAAGCGTTACCATCGCCACACGCAACGCCAAATTCAAGAACTCGAATCGTAAGAAAATACCCTCAAACCACACATATATAGCTCATGTCACATTTAATAGAGAGTCATAACTTTTTCAGTCTCTTTATTTCAAGCTTTTTCGGTTGGATTTTTCAGGTTCTTTAAAGAATGTCCTCATCCAGATGATAAGCAACGGAAAGAGTTGAGCCGTGATCTCAATTTAGAGCCTCTTCAAGTAAAGTTTTGGTTCCAAAACAAACGCACTCAAATGAAGGTTTGTAACAATTTGACCAATACATTTATTTATCCTCCTTAAAGCCGATATTAATTGTTTTGATTTTATAAAGTTTATAGTTTCATATTAATAAAGTATTGTGTGTGTAACTAATATTTATAGGCACAAAGTGAGAGGCATGAGAACCAGATTCTAAAGTCAGACAATGACAAACTCAGAGCAGAGAACAATAGATACAAAGAAGCTCTAAGCAATGCTACATGCCCTAACTGTGGTGGTCCAGCTGCTATTGGAGAAATGTCATTCGACGAACAGCATCTCAGGATCGAAAATGCTAGACTCCGCGAAGAGGTATATACATACATCTGTCTATATGACTACAAATTTAAAACATTGGATTCTCAACTTACTACTAAATCATCTCTACAGATTGATAGGATCTCTGCTATTGCTGCCAAATACGTTGGGAAGCCATTAGGAACGTCTTTCGCTCCACTAGCGATCCACGCGCCTTCTCGCTCGCTTGATCTTGAAGTTGGAAACTTTGGGAACCAAACAGGCTTTGGAGGAGATATGTATGGAACAGGGGATATTTTGAGGTCGGTTTCGATCCCTTCTGAGACTGATAAGCCTATAATCGTTGAGCTAGCGGTTGCAGCTATGGAGGAACTCGTGAGAATGGCTCAAGCAGGGGATCCTTTATGGGTTTCAACCGATAATTCGATAGAGATTCTCAATGAAGAAGAGTATTTTAGAACGTTTCCGAGAGGAATAGGACCAAAGCCGTTAGGATTGAGGTCAGAGGCGTCGAGAGAATCTGCTGTTGTTATAATGAATCACATCAATCTCGTTGAGATTCTCATGGATGTGGTAACTATATTCATTTCTTGATTTTGAACTAACTTAACCGCTAAAAATGATTGAGAAAAAAAAAACTAACTAAAGTTTTTAATCTTTTGATGTGGGTTTTAAGAATCAATGGTCTTGTATTTTCTCTGGGATTGTGTCAAGAGCCTTGACACTTGAAGTCCTTTCCACTGGAGTTGCTGGGAACTACAATGGTGCTTTGCAAGTGGTATGTATATATCAGTTTAATTACTTGCTTCTCAAGAAAACTGTACATCAAATGCAATAGTATTCGATTTTGAATGTTTTTTTTTTTGGTATGTGAAGATGACAGCTGAGTTTCAAGTTCCGTCTCCGCTAGTCCCAACGCGTGAGAACTACTTTGTGAGATACTGCAAACAGCATAGTGACGGTTCTTGGGCTGTGGTTGATGTCTCTTTAGACAGCCTTAGACCAAGTACTCCGATCTTAAGAACCAGAAGAAGGCCTTCAGGTTGTCTCATTCAAGAATTACCTAATGGTTATTCTAAGGTATGTAAAAGATCAGAAGATATAAAGGGTTTTAACTGTGTATATATATATGAAGTTTAGTGTATAAAGTTTAAATTTATAAAACTTATGGGGTGATATTGGTATGAAAGGTTACATGGATAGAGCATATGGAGGTAGATGATAGATCAGTACACAATATGTATAAACCCTTGGTTCATTCCGGTTTAGCTTTCGGTGCGAAACGTTGGGTGGCTACACTCGAACGACAATGCGAGCGGCTCGCTAGCTCCATGGCCAACAACATTCCTGGTGATCTTTCCGGTATGGGCTATTTAGATAATTTCGAATATATTGGGGCTGATTCGAATGAAATTGTTTTAACTAGTAGGTCCTTATAATTTATGGTAATTATTAATATATGCAGTGATAACGAGTCCTGAAGGAAGGAAGAGTATGTTGAAGCTAGCTGAGAGGATGGTGATGAGTTTCTGCAGTGGTGTAGGCGCGTCGACTGCACACGCTTGGACAACAATGTCGACAACAGGATCCGATGACGTTCGGGTTATGACCCGGAAGAGTATGGATGATCCGGGAAGACCTCCGGGTATTGTTCTTAGTGCAGCGACTTCCTTCTGGATCCCTGTTGCTCCCAAACGTGTTTTTGATTTCCTCCGTGACGAAAATTCAAGAAAAGAGGTAATTCAAGAATCTTATTAAATAATGAAATCTTATTAATCAGAACCAATAGAAAATATCGTAAATTATATAATTGAGTAAACAAAGAACATGAACTGATAATGTATTGAGATCATATTATGTGTACTTAACCATTTTTTTTAAAAAAAATGTATAGGATATAAATTGGAAGGTTTTTTATTTAATTTGATTGATTTTTTGCAGTGGGATATATTGTCTAATGGAGGCATGGTTCAAGAAATGGCCCATATAGCCAATGGTCGAGAACCTGGGAACTGCGTCTCCTTGCTCCGAGTCAATGTGAGACATACATTGTTAATAACCAACACTTCTCTCCTTAGTTTTACTATTTCCAGATTCTGAAAACTTTGTTGTTGTTTGTTTACAGAGCGGAAACTCAAGCCAGAGCAACATGTTGATTCTACAAGAGAGTTGTACGGACGCATCAGGGTCGTATGTGATTTATGCGCCTGTTGATATAGTGGCAATGAACGTGGTTCTAAGCGGGGGAGATCCTGATTACGTGGCGTTGTTGCCGTCTGGTTTTGCGATTTTACCGGATGGTTCTGTGGGAGGAGGAGATGGGAACCATCAGGAAGTTGTTTCTTCTACTTCTGCTGGGAGTTGTGGTGGTTCGCTTTTAACCGTTGCGTTTCAGATTCTTGTTGACTCTGTTCCTACAGCTAAACTCTCACTTGGCTCGGTGGCCACGGTTAATAGTCTGATCAAATGTACTGTGGAGAGGATTAAAGCGGCAGTTGCTTGTGACGCTGGAGGAGGAGGAGGAGGAGGAGCGTAGTTTTTTCAGGTATGAATCCACGACTAAGATCTTGACCTAATCGGATTCTTGTGGGACAAGTAATAAAAATATTCGACAAAGATTTTTGATCATGTAGTTTGTTTTTATGCAGAAGTAAGAATAAGAGAGAGCGAAAAGGAAGGAAGGAGAAACATAGTTTCTAATTTTGTGTTTTTGTATTTGAAATCCAAAGGAAGTCAAGAACGCACCTTTTGCGTTTAATTTCATCTCGGATGGATGAAAAAGGGTAAAGAGGTTCGGGTATTGACTTCTGCTGGAAACCACGGTTTTTAGATTTCTCTATTTTGGGCGTCGTTGACAGTTTTTTTGGAACACTTATGGGTTTTTTCCCTTTTTGTGTTTCTCCCACCCAAGTGTATGTTTCTTTCTTGTATTTGTGTAAGCCCTTTTGTTGCACTCGACCCATATGGGTAAAAAAATCTTTGTTATTACTAGTAGTACTACATATTAGTTCCTATTTAACTCTCTCTTAAATCTTAACCCGTTTGACCAATGAACCATTTTCCCAACTAAGCCTAAAATAAACAAACATTATCTTTGGTTCTTGGCCATCTGGCTAAGTACTTGTATTGGCCATCTGACCAACCTCAAAATGACTCTAATCATAACCTCTAAATCCTCCGTACTTCATATTCTGAATGTAACGGTTCGTTCTGTAAGCTTTTACTTCAACATAAATCCTGCTCTATATCCGGTAGGTATGATACAGGTATATAAAAATTCAAAATCAAAATGTTCAAGTAGAAGAAAAGTATTTTCATTATAGACAAAGTCAAGAGAATAAATACCCCTCAAAAGAGTTGTGTTAACGCCTACATAAAAAGGACTGAGACGGGAAAGCTCTAACGAAAAAACCTGAAACTGGTTCTCTTAGCAACAGCTTCTACGAAATCCATTCATCATAAGGAAATTTGATCACTCGAATATCAGTCTTCCCGGTCTTTCCCTGCAATATCTAAAGTTGAAAAAAGAAGACAATTCGAAACAAGAAAGAAACAGACAGTACATTCCATATACATGGGGGAACTACCGCTGCGACATCTGATTTTACTACTACAAAAAACCCTGAGGAAGTTAGGTGTAGCAGTGAATGCAGAACAGTTACACCAGATCCATGTTCTAAGTCAGAGCAGGATTTTAGAGGCATAAAGAATGATAAAATATGTGGGTGTAAACCTCTTTTTTTTAATGGTACAGAGGAGAAAGAAGACTCTCTCCATCAGTGGTGTTGTGTGACTAAGTGCACATAGATGATGAAGAAATAAGAATGTAATTTATATGTAGTCAAGAAACGACCTAAAAGTCGGTCTAAGGGATCTAACTCCGCATCTTTTTTCTCTGACTACCCTCTTCCATGTCACCCTGAAAAAGGTAATCATGAAAATTACGAGGCTGAATAATATTTAAAACAGCTAAAACGATGATGGAGTCAACTGCATTATAACTCATGAAGCGACCATGAATGCAAATGAGAGAATACATAAAATGGCTTACCCCATTGGACTCTGGCCTGCACTTTGCATGCACTATAGGACCTAACTGAGACTTGTCCAAAATATCTGTTGATCCATCTGGAGCATTCATGTACACCGCACCTTTGTACATCCATTCTTCAGTTTCATCACTATAAAAGTCTTCAAATGACTCGCCGCATAAAGCACATGAAGTTTGGTCTTCATCTGCAGGAACTGCCATCTCTTCGTCATCCTTCTTTTCTATTGTTGGCTCTGCGGGTAAGAACCCTGGTACTGCTTCAGCTCCAAGTGCCTCTGCACCACTAAGCCACATACTACCACTTACAAACCATTTCCGAGAAGGATTCTGCTTATGGTTCTTGGACATCCTGTTCTTGGTTACATGCCAATCCATGTGCTTACTGTGCTCTTCTTGGCACTTGAAGCGTAGACCACATGTTGTGCATTGCCTAGGGAGATCCCCATATAGAGCACTGATTGCAGACTCATTACGTATCTTAAGCATGTCCGCATCAAACTCCATTCCCAATGATCCCTGAATATATAAACCAACTATTCAAGATAAAGCAAGAAGAAACAAATCTCAAGCAGTAGAAGGGGTGACATGAGTTTGAATATTTACCTGACCAGGAGGCTGATTGTTCAACGAGATCAAACCTTGAGCCATGAGGGAGCCAATCAGACCAGAGAATGCGCCACTCGGCGGTTGATTAGAGGTTCCCAGAGAAGCATTCTGAGAGATGGATCCCATTTGAGATAACACCCCTGAAGAAAGAGGATGCATGGCTTCTCCACTATGGATTGATAAGGATGGTCTAATGGTTGACCCTTGTGGTGGGTACCCATGACTTACGTGGGGCAGCAGTGATTGCATTGGCCTTTGAGCCATAGCAGAAGAAGATGGCAAATAACTACCTAGCATCTGATTCTGTTGGTTCATATCATTAAGATGACTCTGGGAGACCTGGTTCTCGGGCCTGTATAAAGGGTTACCATGCAAGCGATTTGACATCGAATTACTAGGATTTGCCAAATGATGCAAGTGCGTAGAAGATACAGGGAGAGAATTGGATCCTCTAACACTCAAATGAGGCCATGTTCCATCAGGAAGAGCCCGACCAAAACGTGTGTTAATATCTTGATTGCTATCAAATGGAGGAGCCCCGAATTCACTGTTTGATGAAACTAATCCCACCGATGAAGCCAATACTTTCAAGTCTATTCCTGCTCTGGTATTAACAGGGTTTGATGAATGGGGGAAATTTTGTGACAAATTCCAGTTTTCTCGTAGCTGATAACTTACACCATTCTTCTTGTCAGAATCTAAATGAAAATCACTTGTGTTTCCTACTCTGGGTCTTGCCCTTACACTTCCTAATGCTTGGGCAGATGATCGTAAAAAATCACCAGCTCTGCCACGTTCTAGGGTAGGGCTCATATCTTCCCAATCAAACTCTTCTTCCTCAGTGTTCTGCCATGGTGTGACCATCTTATTGTGAATGCCATTCATATCGCGAATTGGTTTATTGATGGTTACGTGTTTGCTGGTGTCAACTCCATATGCATCTATCAAAGCTCTAGGTCTTTCATGATCATTTGCTTGGCCTAAGTTTTCCTTTCTTCGCCATTCCATATGTTCATCATCTCTGCCAGTAAGTCTACCCATTCCATATTTAAAGGCTTGATTAGAAGGATTAGCTCCATCACTAAACCTCTTGGGAAAACCATCTGCTGCAGGACCATTAGGGTCAAAAGATAAAAGGGTTATTCAAAGTCCATCAAGTTTTACAGGTCTGGAGATTGCAAGCCTGAGGAATATTACCTCCATTTACAGAAGACGAGAGGGCCACACTTCCAACTGTACCAGACCTTGGTCCAGACAGGGAAGATGGGCTCTCTAACTGATCCTCAAAATCATCATATCCACCGAGTGAATTTTGGCCATACACTCTTGCACTGGAATTTATTCCCCTCAAATTCTGCATGTCAAGTAGGAGCAGTCAAGGAAATATGCATGTAAGGTATACGTCACTATGAGGCTAGACTAATCTTATATCAGGCTTTCTTAGTACAGTAATAGAATATAAACATATCAGAACTTCAAGGTAACAGATGCATTCATAAAAGAATGCCATCTCTGTTCATAATAACAAATAGAAAGGCTTACACTCTCAGTGGCTGAGGGCTCCAGCCTACGAAGGTATTTCGGATTAACATGAATACCCCTTGTTGGTTGAGCAGGATCAGAAGCCCCTAACGAAGATTGTTGGTTTGTTGCAGATGAAAGTTGCAATTGTACCTCAATCTTGCGTAACACAGGCGGTGGAAAAACACTTGACCAAGTCCCAAACAGATGGCGCATTGAAGGATGTAAACTCGGATGTGCTTGCCTGTATGCTAGGCAGAAGACCTAAAGGAGCAGACAGAGAATCAAAACATCTTTATGAGCATGCTTCAGCCCTATACAGATCAATATAGCAAATATCTCCTTGTAGCCTGCTTACCTCTGGTAGACGGGATGAGAAATAACGAACATAATCCCGTCCAATGTTCTTAACGATGCTGTCTAATAGATAGAGAGAAGGCAACTTTTGCTCAACTGGAGCCTGCATAAACATGAGATTTTATCATAAAATTTCTGTATTCACATACCAACAAAGTAACTCAGAAGCAGCCCCAGTTCACTAAACAACAAACTAAACACTCTTCTCTAATTGCATAAAACTCTGACAATAAAAAAAAAACCTAAATTTCTTCCACGTTTGCACTAACAAAGTATACAGTAAAGCTTAAATGGCAGAAACTAAGAAAAAGAGACAAACCTCAAGAATTCGAGTGCAAATGGCATTAGCGATTCCTTCACCATATTCCCGTTGTTCACCAGCAATAATAGTGAGATCAGTAATAATAGGCTTGGAATTAAAAGTAAGTTCGCCCAAAACAACCTCATAAAGCTGAACAATCTCATCCATACCCGGAGGCAAAACCTCCTCACCACCACCGAACTCATCTTCACGCTGATTCAGCAGAGCCTTGAACCGGTCAAGCAACGAAGGCGGCGGCGGCGGTTTCTGTGGCAACTCAACAGACATACCTTTGCGACCAGTGGTAGTGCTGCTGCTATTAACCGAAAGAAGCCTTGGGTTAAGGAGTTTCTCTGATTCCATCCCCAATTCAATAGTGAAGAGTGATAATTAGTACCAACATAGCCCCTAGGGTTTCTGTTCCACCATGGAAACTCGAATCGCCACCCTCAGAGAGAGAGATCGATAACGGAAGTTTTTTTTTTTTAGTGAAGAGGATTTTTTTTTTAATTTCTCAATTTTGTATCTCTATTCTCCGAAAATCTCACTTTTATCCCCTTTTTTGTCAAGTTTTCAACTACACCCATTTACTTTTGGAAAGTTTGTCATTTAGTACATTTTTGAAACAAAATAGGCAATATACTACATTTACTATTTAAAATTAGAGATTTGAGTTGATTTTACTGTTTGTGAGATAGAAGAATTGTGAGATAGAAGATGATGTAGGGTAGAGGAGAGTGGGTTAAAAGACCAAAATAGTGTGTATGTTATATATATATATATATATATATAGTTTTTTTATATTTCTTACATCTCCACTAATTTAATAACTAAAATACTAATTGCATGATTTTTTTTTCAAAAAACTTCATAAACATAAAAATCTATCATTTTTTTCTCTACAGTTTGATATGCATTTTGTTTTATAATTTCTAAAATATTTTATACAAATTATGATTCGTACAATTATATGTCTGTACATAAAGACGTGCCCGTACAAAAATACTGCTGTACAGAGGTTTTTATCATATTTGTGTACAGAAATATTGATGTACAGAGGTTTATATATGTACAATTGTACTTGTACATACATTATTCTGTACGGTTGTACGTCTCTGTACAAATATTTTAACTGTACAATGGTTTATATTTGTATAATTATATATGTACATATATTTTTCTGTACATATATGTATATATATATATATATATATATATTTTATTCGTATAACTCATATAATATACAGTAAATATAAGTATATTGTGTATATGTATGTGTAACCGTACACTATAATAAACGTACAGATCATATTATACAGAATTGGGTCTTCTTTTGGGCCATCAATTAATGGGGTGATCGGGCCTCTTTCCGGGCCGGATTAATTAATGGGTCAGCGTGTGTTCTGCCTCTGCTACCATGTTAAATTAGGGTTTGTTATGGGCTTCCAACTCAAAACCAATTGGCAATGAGTGGATTGGCCCTAACCCTTTATATATTACTTAAGTCCCTTTTCTCCACATGTTTGCTCAATGAAACAATCCGTTATTTACTACCAGATCATTTGTTGAACCGGATATGGTATTAACCCGTTCGAATCACGACGACTTCATTGGTTGCTAGGCTTTATTTTCCTAGATCACATATTATTGGGCTTTGTTATATCGGCCCAACTGTATAATTCTTTTTTTTTACTAATTACAGGGTGTAATTAATTTGAAAGACGAGGATGATTGATACTTTTCTCTGAAGAGTTGCCAGAGGAAGCGGAAGCATAAGAAAAAGCAGTTATCACATTTACTCCTCAGGATTCCTTAGCGAAAGGTCATTTTCATTTCTGTATAGCAGTTTGATTTTCATTGTCTAGCGTTTTGGGTTTTCTCCTTTTTTTGTTTGGAATGAGTTTACCTGCTAAAAAAAAGTCATAGACACTAGACATTTGCGTTTGATGTGTAGCTTTCTAGGGTTTTTTTTTGGTAAAAGGTTATAGCTTTCTAGGGTTTTTACTTGAAAGTTTTTGTTTCTTGTAGGTTTTGTTGTGTCTCATAATGGCTGAGAGCGACGAGGTTGTGGTGTTGTGTTACTGGAAAGATTGGGATTGTGATATCAAGCATGGTCCTGATGGTGTTTACTTTGAAGGATCGTCTCCTAAAGAGATGAGAGTCAAGAAAAATACCGACTTTAGCAGATTTCTGGATGAGCTTTATCTAATTACTGGATTAGACAAGCAAAAATCAAAGCTTGAAGTAATTGGTAAGTACCCTGTAGTTCAATCACCCAATCAGTTTAAGTATCTACTTCATCCCGTGCTCAGCGACACTTTTTTCAAGACTATGCTCGAGCTTCCAAGCAATTTCACTTCGATAAACACTGTGGAGTTGTATTTGGAAGTTAAACCAAATCCACCTGCTGCTAGGCCATTGCCAATGGAAAATCCAAGGAAAAGACAGAGGAGACAAGAAAAGGTGGGGGACAAAAATGGTTCAGGTTCACAGAAGAGCAGTACACAACAAGAGGTGGGCCGGGATAAGAATGCTCCTCGTCTTGTGTCTGGTTTGTGGCTTGACGATTCTACAATGCGTGTGGGGTTGTGTTTTAAAGACATAGATGAGTTGAAGAAGGCAGTGGACTGGTGGTCCATTAAGAGGCAGCATAAATGTTTACTAAGAGAGACAGACAAGGACATGTATTTGTTTGAGTGTGTAAGATGGGGATGCAAGTGGTCAATTTCTGCAGGTAGAATAGATAAAGACGGTCTTTTTGAGATAACCAAGTGTAGTGGGCCACATAGGCATGACCACGGTTACGGTTAATGCGGTTATGGTTAATTAACCACCGGTTAACGGTTATAATTTTTTAACCATAACCTTAATCATTATATATACGGTTAAGACAGTTACGGTTATATACGGTTACGGTTAATTACGGTTACGGTTAAATACGGTTACGGTTATTTGATGATTATTATAATATTAATATTGGAGATAAAATTTTATGAAATATTATTTATTTTACAAGTAAAAAATATTTGTGATTTCAATTATTTATACTGAATTAGTTAAATCTGGGTATTGTATACAGTTATAATATAATTTATTTTAAAAATTTAAATATGCAGTTAACCGAGCGTTTAACCGTACGGTTAACCGACGATTAATTACGGTTAATTATGGTTACGGTTAATTAACGGTTACGGTTATTATTATTTTTTAACCGTAACTAATTTACTTTTACGGTTAACGGTTACAATTTTTAACCGTTTTATACGGTTACGGTCTGGTTACGGTTGATAAACGGTCCGGTTACGGTTAAAAATACGGTTAAGGTTAGCTTTTGGTCATGCCTAGGTCCACATACTTGTCTCCCTTATGATAATTCACAAGATTTTGAAGTGGAGTTCTTAGAACATGAGATTGAACGTGCGGTCAGGGTACATCCCATGCTCTCAACTGTAGAGCTGGATAAGTGGTGGGAAGAAAAGTTTGGCTATGCCCTTGATGGAGTGGAGGAGGTGGACCATGATGCACAAGGACTTTTGCGGGTTGCGAAAGAGAAAGCTATCAAAAGAGTCTTTGGAGATTGGGATCAGAGTTTCAGAATCATACCCAAGTTAATGTCTGCGCTTCACTCTTCTAATGGCCTGGTTGTGGACTGGCAATATGATTCTTGGCCTGATCGTGAACACGTCTCCTTTCGCAGCGTGTTTTGGGCATTTTCACAGTCTATCCAAGGGTTCCAACATTGTAGACCTCTGATCGTTGTGGACACCAAAAACTTGGGCGGTAAGTACAAAATGAAACTGATGATTGCCTCAGCGTTTGATGCAGCCAACCAATACTTTCCACTTGCCTTTGCGGTTACTAAGGAAGTATCCGTTGATAGTTGGCGTTGGTTTCTCACTAGAATCAGAGAGAAGGTAACACAGAGGCAAGGCATTTGCCTCATCTCCAGTCTCGACCCTAACATACGGGCTGCTATTAATGAACCCAGGTCTCAGTGGAAAGAACCGTGGGCTTATCACAGGTTCTGTCTGGATCATCTTCGCTCCCAACTCCGTAGCGTTTGTCCAGACTGCGATCACAATATGGAGTATCTTTTGGATAAGGCTGGATCGTCAAGTAAGAAGGAAGAATTTGAATCCAGCATGATGGAGATCAAAGAGAAGAATCCAGAAGCTTGGAAATGGTTAAACCAAATCCCTCCACATCAGTGGGCTCTGGCTCATGACAGTGGTAGTCGGAGATACGGAATCATGAGGATAAAAACTCAATCTCTCTTTGCTCTCTGTAAAACATTTCCGAAAGTTGCAATGGCAGGGGGTGTGATGATTCTGTTTAGTGAGCTGAGAGACGCTTTTGAGGAGTCTTTTAGCCGAACCCGTGGCTCTCTTAACCGCGGCGATGTGTACACAGATTCTGTCATGAAGAAGTTTAAAGAGTTCAAGAAAAATGCCACTACTTGCGTTATAACGCCAGTGGAAGGAGGTGCATATCAGGTCTCAACGGACTCGAAAAAGGAGAAAAGGTATATGGGTAAGGTTAATGTCTCTACCAGCGGGATTGTTCAGTTGAATGACTCAACCTGCACTTGTGGAATGTTTCAAAGGAACAAGTTCCCATGTCTGCACGCGCTAGCAGTCTACGATAAGCTAAAAATCAACCCGTTGCAGTATGTAGACGACTGTTATACTGTTGAAAGGTATCACAAAACGTACTCAGCTACATTTTCTCCTGTTCCTGAGGTATCATCTTGGCCGGAAGCTTCTGGTGTTCCAACATTTTCTCCTCCACCTAAAGTATCAGGTAAGTCTCTATCTACGTGAAACAAATCCGCACTGGTGAGCTGAAAAGTTAGTTAGACAGATTTGAATTAAACCTGGCTTAGTATTTAGGATTATATGACTTTTTTGGGAAGTATTTGGTTAAACTGGTTCATGATGTCTATATAAGTATAGCGTTGTAAAAAGGAGATATATTTTGTTATTGCAGTCTCATATTTTTCTGACTTATGTTTGTGTTATCTTGTAAAAGGAAAAGGTAAAGGGAAAGAGACCGATGATGATCATCTTGAAGAAGAAGAAGAAGAAGAAGATGATAATGATGAGGACGAAGATGATGATAATGAAGATGAAGATGAAGATGAAGATGGTGAAGAAGATGAAGATGGTGAAGAAGATGAAGATGAAGATGAAGAGTGGTAATGTTCTGCTTGCATTAGCGTAATGAGATTTAACACAATTAAGAACCGCAGGATTTATTCATGCGCACTAAACAGCCTTTTGAAGTTTTGGTTTGCTTTCTAGTTGGAAAGATTATGACTTGGATCACACGCTTCGATATTTACCTACCCTAGAGGAAGAAAAAGAAGCTCGTAATGTCCAATTTGGTTGAACGTAACTAAAGATTTGGTCGAAAAACAGAATTAAACCTCGTATCACTTGATTTTATTTCATATACAGTACATATCTAACCAAGTTGAAAGCAAAAACAAAATAGCGATTTCAATTCAATTCGACAAAACAAAATCATTGTTGTAGCTTTGCTAAGTTTTTGTGTCGTCGGTCTAATGTATGGGCCGGGCCGTAAGGAAACGAAGTTTATGGGCTCAAAACTATTTTGGTACTTTTTAACTTATTTGTTTTTTACCAAACTGCTAAAAATTTACACGCTTCTTCTTCTTCTTTACAGCTCAACTTGTGTCTCTCTGTTTATTATCTTCCTAATCCGTACTCTTCTCTTCTTTTCTCCAAAAACAAAAAATGGAATGGATAAATTCACTTCCCAAAATCGAGCTTCATGCTCATCTCAACGGCTCCATTAGAGACTCCACTCTTCTGTAAAATTCCCCCCAAACTTATCTTTTTTTACTTTACGATTTTTGTTTGTTTATCTCTATCTTTCGTATCCACAACATTTACACTGGTCAATTGTGAATGCGCAATTCGAATTTGAAGTTTTCTCTATATTGATGGGTTTTGTTTCTTTTTGATGAACAGAGAGCTTGCTAAGGTTCTTGGTGAGAAAGGCGTTATAACGTTTGCTGATGTTGAACATGTCATTCAGAAAAGTAAAGTCTTTACTTTTAGAATTCGTTGTTCTGTATTTTGCTTAGTTTGGTCTGCTCAAGTCAAGTGACATCATAAGTAGTTTCAATGGTTAGTCTAAAAACTTAAAAGGTTAAATCTTTCTTGTTTGATGTTTTTTTCTTAGATGATCGATCTTTAGTTGAAGTCTTCAAGTTGTTTGATTTGATCCATAAGGTCACTACTGATCACAAAACCTTGACAAGGATCACCAGAGAAGTAAAACCCTAGTTTCATTTTCCATTCATCAATTTGAATTTTTAGTAAATCTTGAGACTTTACTGATCTTATCTTGACACAGGTTGTAGAGGATTTTGCTTTAGAGAATGTGGTGTATCTTGAGTTACGAACAACTCCAAAGGTATACTTTTTTTGCTTTAGAGAATGTGGTTGTAGAGGTTTTTGCTTTAGAGAATTTGCCTCTTTTTGTTTTTGCAAATATCCTAAGTTAGTTGTTTCTACATTTGAAAAATGAAGAGAGTGGTTGTTTGTTTGTAGAGGAATGATTCAATTGGTATGAGTAAACGTTCTTACATGGAAGCGGTAATTGAAGGTTTGAGATCTGTCAGTGAAGTTGATATTGACTTTGTTACGGCATCGGATTCTCAAAAACTGCACAATGCCTGTGATGGAATTGGAAGAAAGAAGATTTATGTTAGGCTTCTTCTTAGTATTGACCGTAGAGAGACAACCGAGTCCGCAATGGAAACTGTAAGTGTTGGAAAACAAGCAATGCTACTCGAAAACGTAAAATACTAATGCAAAAAAACATCTAACATTCTCGTTTTTTACTTAAAAGGTCAAGCTCGCATTGGAAATGAGAGATGTTGGGGTAGTTGGTATTGATCTTTCAGGGAATCCTCTTGTTGGAGAATGGTAAAAGCTTTGTATAATTTGTTGTTCTATTTCTTCCTTTGCTTTGCTCTATGAGTTCTTCTGAAATCTTCCATGTTCTTGTAGGAACACTTTCTTACCTGCATTACAGTTTGCTAAAGACAATGATCTTCACATCACTCTTCACTGTGGAGAGGTATTAACTCTTGAAAGTCCATTAAACAATTTTCAAATATCTTTTTTTGGTTTTTCTACTACTTTCTCTATCTTAGTGCTTTGTAGGTCCCCAATCCAAAAGAAATCCAAGCCATGCTGGATTTCAAACCGCATCGAGTTGGCCATGCCTGTTTCTTCAATAATGAAGATTGGACAAAGGCAAAATCTTTCCGGATTCCGGTAATATTTATACAACTGTTCTTTGCTGCGTATGATCTTATGACAATGTTCCAAACAATTTGACAATCTGTTATTTTGTGCAGATTGAAATATGTCTAACGTCCAACATTGTAACCAAATCGATATCTTCCATTGATATACACCATTTTGGTTAGACATTTTCTTTTGCTTTGCTTCCCATTCTCCTTTCTCATTTCTTTGATGCATCAAAGCTAAAATCGAAACAGTTGGACCTTGACATGATCTTAATCTTGATCTTAACAGCTGATCTCTACAAGGCAAAACATCCATTGGTCCTATGTACTGATGATTTTGGAGTATTTTCCACAACCCTCTGCAATGAGTACGCTCTCGCTGTTCGTTCCTTTGGTAAGTTCCAGAACCTGAGCTCAAATCTCAATAGTTACAGAGGTTTTCTGATTCTTGAGTCTGGTGATATGGTTTACATTGCTAACGAAACTAAATTGTGCATTTCCCTGTGAAGGTCTTAGTAAAAGAGAAACTTTTGCATTGGCTAGAACTGCCATAGACGCAACATTTGCAGAAGATGAAGTCAAGCAACAACTTAGGTTGGTTTATGATTCAGCCTCGCCAGAGTATGTTTAGCGCCTCAAATATTACTGGTTTACTTGATTTTGTTGGTTTATATCAAACCGGACAAATGTGTTTTGGTTCATTGGTTGGTTCGAATTAAACTCATTCGTCTCAAAATTTCGACTGTACTACTACTGATATGATTTTTTAAATTTAAAATTTCACATTTTCTTTTTATTACCATTTTTTATTTTTCCTTAGAAGAGATTGAATATTCCGGTTAAGCGGTCGGAAAAATTTAGAAAGATTGGATTATTCCGGTTCTGTAGCAACTGGACACGTGTACAAAACATCCACGTGTTTCATGAATCTTACACGTGGCACAAGTCAAAAACCCTCAAGATGCGAAAACCTAGTCGTCGTCTTCCTTGTGATTCATCTTCCTCCTTCTACTGGTGCTAAAGATTTGAATTTCTAATTAATCAAATTAAGAATTAAGTAAATGAGGAAGACGAAGACGAAGCTTTGTTGATATCAATGGCGACTTATAGATCTCTAAGAAAGCTAGCTGAAATCAGTCACCGGAATACAAGACCATTCTACACCGCCGCCACCGCTGCATCACCTTCCGGTGGAACCGTCTCCCTGATCCCACCGCAGTTTTCGCCGTTGTTTCCACATTTCTCGCACCGTTTGTCTCCGATTTCGAAATGGTTCGTTCCTCTTCATGGACCTCTCTTCTTATCTTCTCCTCCTTGGAAACTGCTTCAGTCGGCGACACCTCTGCATTGGCGCGGGAACGGCGCTGTTTTGAAGAAGGTTGAAGCTCTTAATCTTAGATTGGATCGAATTAGAAGAAGAACTAGGTTTCCAAGACAATTAGGGTTACAATCAGTGGTACCAACGGTAGATAGCAACGATTCAAAGGAGGAGGATGGTGGGTTAATCAAGAGTTTTGTTAATGTGCCGAATTTGATATCAATGGCGAGATTAGTATCTGGTCCTGCACTTTGGTGGTAAGTATAGAAGTATCTTTTTCTCTGGAAAAAAGTATTGGAGAATGAAGAATCTGAAACTTGATTGTGGTTGTATTGTAGGATGATTTCGAATGAGATGTATAGTTCTGCTTTCGTAGGATTGGCTGTTTCTGGAGCTAGTGATTGGGTATTCATCTCCTTTGTGATTTTTGTTTTACTAGTATTGGGAAGAAGGACATTGTTTATAATAGACCCTTGGTTTTGTAGTTAGATGGTTACATGGCTAGGAGGATGAAGATTAATTCTGTTGTTGGCTCGTACCTTGATCCTCTTGCAGACAAGGTATAGTCTTTTGATCTAGTATGTGTTTTGTTTTGGCTCATTATTGGATGTTCTCTGCATGTGTTTAGGGGTTAAGGTTGTTTTACGTTTCAAACTGATGACATGTGTGAGGTTTTATTTCATCTCAGTTTTCTTGATTATACTTATGTTTAAATTCAGGTTCTTATTGGGTGTGTTGCAGTAGCAATGGTGCAGAAGGATCTCTTACATCGTGAGTATACTTTTATCTCTCCTGCTCCTGGTAGATAATAAGATAGCAGTTACTATAAATTTTTTGAGATATCCAGAGTTTGCGAAGTTGAAGGGAGGAATTTTCTCTTAGAAGGAAAATGTGCTTTGATTTACACTTGAATTGAATGATCTACAACCTTGGGAAATGCATCACAGTTTTTGTAGTTTTAATATCGTCCTCTTGATCTCCTTGGACAGACCTCTTATAAAGATTACATGTATTTATATCAAGAGGAAACCTAACTAAGTTTACTAACTAATTGCTAAACTTGGCTTCGTTTCTTAGTTAATGGAGTCCTAGTTGCAATACTGCCTTTTAAACTCTAATACTAAAGCCATTGTTGGTGGATGCATGTGACATTTGTGCTCTAAAGCTGGACTGGTTGGTATTGTGGTGTTACGGGATGTTGCACTCGTCGGTGGTGCAATTTACCTAAGGGCACTAAATTTGGACTGGAAGGTGAGTTCTTGTAACATTCCACTCAACTTATTCCTCTTGTTTCACAGTATTTTTGTCCTGCTCGACCATATGCTTTAACAAGAACATGAACTGAAATTATTGGTGGGAATCCTATTGGTCTTGTTTCAGTGGAAGAGTTGGAGTGATTTCTTCAACCTCGATGGTTCAAGCCCTCAGAAAGTAGAACCATTGTTTATAAGCAAGGTATGATCTCTAGGTGACAGCTTGTTCTCATCTTGGCATCTTTGGCATGCGTAATTGGGTAGTTAATAGAACATGTTCATCAACAGGTGAATACAGTTTTCCAGTTGGCTTTAGTCGCTGGTGCATTACTTCAGCCTGAGTTTGGGAATCCAGAAACCCAGACATGGATCACTTATCTAAGGTAATATGTTCTTTTCTAATTATCACACAGCCTGGACTAATCACTGCCCTCAAGTTATAAACATATGAAGTGTGTTCTCTGAAAATCTTGTTATTGGTCTTATTTTGTTTTGTATCCAGTTGGTTAGTTGCTTCGACGACTATGGCTTCAACCGCAGGTTATGGGGTACAATACTGGAAGAAGAGACCTATATCTATGATTAAGAGATCATAGGTTCAACGTACACACCAACCACATACTGAAAGAAGCTTGACCATGTCTTTGTGTTTCCCTAATACGCAGCTTATGGGGTACAATACTGGAAGAAGAGAACTATCTCTATCATTAGGAGATCATAGTTTTCCGACGTTTATAAACTCACATGCCGGCCAGGCGGCCACATACTGAAAGAAGCTTGAACATTTCTTGTTGTTTCCCGCATGCGCTGCTCACTGTTTACAAGAGTTGAACAAAAATGTTTCTGCTAACTTAAATATAGAAAACGAGAGTAGTAGTTGTTTAGAAGAGTTGAACAAAACAAAAAAGTGGTTTACAAGAAGCCTGTGAACCTAATGGGAAACGATGTCTTGACTTGTTCTTGTAAAAAAAAAAGGGTTTCCGTTTGTTTTTTTCTCGAACTTCTGGGCTAATGTCTCGTATTAGTCGCACATATACATGTATGTGTGTTTTTATTGTTAAACATATACATGTATGTGTGTTTTTATTGTTAATAAGGGTCGAATGTAATATTTTCTTGGCAAACCTCATTTCAATATTATAATAAGCGAATCTTATTATATAAACCTTGGTTTTCAAAGTTAGCCATTACGTGACACGTGTCAATTATAAATAACAAAAAAAAAAATATAAAATTAAAAATTAAAAATTATATATTAAAAATTATTAATAAAATTAAACAAATAACCTAATTTCAGTTATGTCAATTTGGTTTATTAATAATATAGGGATTTAAAATTTATAATACTTTGTTTTCGTTTGCTAGGAAGGTTGTCATGCTTTCCAACAACCTATGTTATCTTTATAATATGTAGTGCCTTTGAGATAATAGGTATATAAATGATAAATGAGAATCATGGTTTATCTTTGTAAATTAAAATTATGGTTTAAGTTTAACAATTAAACAAGATTATATGTCGAAACTTGGTATTTAAATTTACATTATTATATAAACATTGGTTTTCAAAGTCAGCCATTAACAAGATCGTGACACGTGTCAATTATAAATAACAAAAAATATATAAAATTAAAAATAAAGAATTATATATTAAAAAAATATTAATAAAATTAAACAAATAACCTAATTTCAGTTATGTCAATTTGGTTTATTAATAAGATAGAGATTTAAAATTTATAATTAACAAGAATATATGGCAGTTTTTTTTTACATAAGAGGATTAAAGTTTAAACTTTAATTTTACAATTAAAACAGGTGATTTGTTGGTTTGGGTATATAAATGATAAATGAGAATCATGGTTTATCTTTATAAATTAAAATTATGGTTTAAGTTTAACAATTAAACAAGATTATATGTCGAAACTTGGTTTTTAAATTTACTAACTCACGTGATCATGATAAGTGTCAAGTAAAAACATAAGATGTCGCAACATGTTATATCTAATTTTGTTAATATTAAGATACAGATATAATTTTTAAACAACATTAAAAATAATTATAAAAAATTAAAGAGAATTTTTGAAAAATACCCCTTTTCAAAAATACCTCCTTTATCTATCCATTTTAAAAAATATCCATGTTTAAATATGAAAAATTATAAAATTTTATATGGTTTATAAGGTACTTCTATATAATAACTACTACTTGGAAATTTGATACAAATATTTTATAATGTTTTAAAAGGGTTTAAATCGTTTTTACAAGTTTTATAAGGTTTTTAAGTGGTTTTTAAAAGAGTTTATAAGGTTTTTAAAAGGTATTTATAAGTTATATTATGCTATTTATAAAAGATATATAAAATTTTAAACATATATAAAGGTAATTTGTGAGTGTATTTATAAGTTTTCACACATATTTGGATAAATTTCAACATTTAAAGTGGTTTTTATTTATTAAGTTTGAAATAGGGGTATTTTTAAAAACTGGTATGAGAAAAGGGTATTTTTGATAATTAAAAAGTAATAAAATTGATATTTATAAAAAAAAAATGTGTAAGCTTATATATTTAGACACATATTATCATACTATATGTGTAAATTTAAATACCATATAAATACTTTTTAAAAATTATTTTAAAAACATATAAAAACTTTTTAAACCTTATAAAAACCTTATAAAAGTCTTATAAATGCCGTTTAGAACCTTTTTAAAACTTTATAAATAGGATGATTTTGAAAACTACCCTGTTTTAAAGTTTTATTTTGAAAACTACACCTACCCTATTTAAAATAACAAATAGTTTTTTCTAATATATCAAAAGAAAATTCTGTCTTGATTTAATTTAAATGCTTCATTTATAAAATGCAAAATTTAAAGGATAAAATAAACTAAAATGATGGTAGATTATTAAAAATACGAAATCTTAGAAGAAATTATCTTTTAGATATTTTCAAATCTATAGTTTAATAATTATTAAATTTATACAAAGCAAAACAATTCCACAATTCAACTATATTATTATGTTTTTTTTTTTGTTGAAGGGTTAACTATATTATTATGTTTCTTCATGACTAGGTTGATTTTTTTAATCTTATTCTACAATATTTATAAAATAGTTTTTGTTTTTATAGAGATTTCTTTATGAGTGAAGACGTGCGTATGTTTGTTATTATGATTATGTTACTACCATATGTTTATAAAAGAATTTACGTAGAAATTGATAGATTCTGAAAATATATATAACAATATTATGTGTCTAGAATTTTAGGCTGTTTTTGTAAGAAAATAAATAAAAATAATAATTATACTTTTGCTTAATTTTTTTTTTCAATTTTCATTAAATTTCAGTAAGACCATTTTAGTAATTTTTTATATCTAAAAAATAAATTTAAAAATGAAAAAAGACAGAGGTTACTTTTCAAAGGTAAACTTGAAAAGGAGGCAGTTTTCCAAATTTTCTCTTTTTAAAAAGGGGTACACCTAAAAGGGTATTTCTCAAAAAATTATCTTTTAACTATTAACCTAATTTTTGGTTTTGCCAGTTGTAGGTTACAATTATAAGGATTATATGTTGAGTTTATAAATCTGCATTATAGTTTAGATTTTATAATTAAACGAGATTATTTATCGGTTTGGGTTTATTAAAGAGGAGTGAGATTTAGGTTTTACAATTAAACAAGGTTATTTATCAGTTTGGGTTCATAAAGGAGAATTAGGATTTACAGTTTACAAATAAATTAGATTTTGAGTTTACTTGAGTTTAACTAAATACATAAATTTGTTCATGATTTTTATTTTACAATATGTTATATTTGTTTAATTTTTAATTTATGTATGAATGTATTATGCCATTGAGCATTGTCTAAAACATAAGGGTGAATAAAAGATTTTCAAAAATAATATTTTTAGCTTAAATTAAAGATAACAAAGTCCAATATAAATCGTAATATCGTAATTTTAAAAATATTTTAAAAGAAAATATGTAGTTTTTTATAATTCATATTTGAAAGATTTTTTAGTGTTTTCTTCAACGATGCTATAATTTATTTTAGAATCTTTATGTTTATTTGCGTTGTTTATATGAATTTATTTACAAATGACTATATTTGTATTTAACATTATATTTTAGATTGATGTTAATTTGAAAGAACTTTACCATCATATTAAATAATAATTAATTTATTTTCATAGTCTGAGAATGATTTTCTGAATTGAAAGTTAAGAAATGTTTTTTTTTAACAAAATGGTATAATCATGTTTTAGAGGATAATTGCTAAATTAAGTTTTTTAAAAATATTTTAGCAATATTATGAGTAATGGTGAATAGCTCCCAAATAGCTCCCAAATGTTTTGATGATTGCCAATTTGACATTACTAGATTTTTATAATTATCGTTTAATAACGAATTTTAAGAGATATATATACGTTTATTTGATACTTTAAACCAAATATAATCTCTTTCCAAATGAAATTAATTTCTCTTATTTTTTCAAAAAACAATTTGGAAATTATTTTTTATAAGTTATAATAAATTTTAATTTTAATTTAATTTTAAATAAAGATAACCCGTCCATCGGACGGGTACTAAACTAGTATATATATAGAATCTAGTGTTCAATTCAAATACAACTGTTGGGTCTGATAAAAGCACACATAAATGGGCCCTTAATGGACTGACGAAAATGGATTATTCGTACATCAAGAAAGAGATTATTTATCCCACATCGGTTACTCTACTGATTTTGTGTATTTTTTATATATGAAAGGAAACGAACTGCCTACCGTCGAGCTAAGTATCAAGTGACCCAAGTGGGGACAATAAAGCGGTGGAACACTGGTTCGGTTCCTCAGGTCGGTTCTGGTGTTGGCATGTTTTTAAGCTGCCCAGTCCAAGCTGTGAGTAGTCTCTGTGGATCGAGCGAAGGCTTCGCTTAGTCGGATTCTAAAGTTGGAGGGTATTTTTTCCTCTTCTCAGTTCACAGCTTTTTAAACCTGTTACATAACTATGCTTTTTATTTTGGGCTTGTTTATTGTGGTAAAGATCCGTTTGGTTTACCAACTTTACTAAAATGATCCAACGGTATAAATTTAACATTTTTTCTGTGTAAAAAAATGTCGAAATGCTTTGAAACGCAGCGTTTTGTCGAAAAACATATTGGTCCGTCCCATATATCGCCGTCAGAAATACGGTGCCACAAGAATGAATTAGTCTCGCTCAATGGTGACTTTTTGTAAACAAAGAAATAACCTTGGCAAGGCATATATCTAACTCACCCTTCTTTTGCATCTTTACCAGCTCTATCCTCAGTACTTTAACTGTATCCAATGCCTTAACAACCACTGGAATCATCCTGGTCTCTTCAAATAGCTGAACAAATACTGTCATATTTGTTGACGGCATGGGATTGATCTTCTACTTCACAGGAGAATTGGAATGTCAATGATCTTCTACTTCACAAGAGAATTGGAATGTCAATGATCTTCTTATTTCTTGGTCTTAGAAGACTGTGATTAGCAAAATATAGTTGCAGTTCATCTGGTTCCTCTTCTGATCCAGTGTTATTCCATCTACATCAATTTCTTGTAGTTTTTTGAGCTGTTCCTCATGATCCTCAGCTTCTGCATTTCTTCCCACACTTTTTTTTATTCCTCTTTTGCCATTCCTCAAAATCCAAGCAAACTTTTTATCAATCTCAAATCGACGAAACTAAAATATAAAATCAATCCTTTGGTACCCAATTCTTAACATATCACTCCGATGAATCCACCTGCAACGAAACCATCAATGATATATCAGGAACAAATTAATCAAGAGTCTTACTAAAAGACATAGTAAATATTCTCAATTCAGTAAATAAAGATCTTGGTGGTGCAAAAGATGCCCATCTCTCCTTTACTTTCAAATATGTATCTTTGGGTGATTGGATGTGAATTTGAGAGAGGGATAAGTGAAGTAAACATAAAAAAAATACACCACTTCAGTAGTACCTTTTTAGTTCAAAGGTTTTGCTTTGAAATTTGTTACATTCTCGAGTTCCTCTTGCTTACGTTTTGCAGTAGTTTTTTATTTAGTAGGAAGAGCTCTTAGCATTGTTTGGATCACAGGGCTGGTTAATTTAGTAAGGTTAGGCCTCTAATCATAAATTCATAATGAATAAAAAAAGATTCATTTTAAGCTATAAATCTGTTCTAAAGTGATGCTTATCTCTGATAAAGGGTACTTACCTGAAAATGTGGCAGAGGTGGTGTACTTCTTTGATGGTGCAATGCAGACAAAGCTAGAGCTGCCCAAATCTGTAGTACATAACAGAACGCATAAGATTTTATTTAGTTTTCTATTTCTGAAGTACAGATAAACCTCAGTGAAACTAGATGCATTACCTTCTTGATCATAGTTCTACCTTATAACTTGGGAATCTTTGCCAACATCTCTTCCTCAAGTTATTTACGGCTTCGGTATAGACACCTTCTTTGTTCACAATTCTGAGATAACTTCCAATAGGCTGCATTGAATAAAACCAAAAACGAATTATTATTGGCTGAGAGACAATTAAACTTGAAACAGAACAAAATAGAGAAAAGCAGAGGATTTCGAGATTACTTACAGAGCGTGAAGAGGATTTTTCCATCTTTGGGACATAAATCAATGATGAGGAGGAAAAACGTTTCAGTCATACAATGAGATAAAAATTGGGTCACCTGTCTTAGTTTTCCATCAGCCAGCCTTTGCCATTTAATGTGTTGATTTTCCTGGATAAGAGCTAACGTTTGTACCACTCGTTTCCCTGTAGTGAAAGGCATAGATACATTAAAGAACTATAAGAAGAGGAACGTGAGACCAGCAAGGCTGACCACGGGGTGTGACAGAGTTGTCCATGATGTCATCAAATACGAGAAAATAAGCTTGAAGCTGCAATGCAAAAGATAAAACGACCATTGAGATAAAAGAAAAAGAGTGAGCCAGACAAATAGAGAGTAAAAAAGGGAATTACCCATTCAATGAACCACCTGAGAGCACAAGAAAGGGAAGTATCTTTATTGGTCAAATCTTGGCATGTAGCATGTAGCATGTAGCTATCAACCACGGAGAGACCACGATTGAGCTTCCTTACAGAACAACACAGAACACAAAAGTTTTCAATCTGAGTTGGTTAAGTTTGGATGAAATGTCTGAGACCGGCTCCTTTCACCACCAAATACGTTGTAGTCAAGCATCTGCAAAAAGAGGCACCAAATCAGCAGAAACGAAATGATCAACGATTCTTATTTAAATTGAAAATAAGTGACTCGTGGGGGAATATACTTGTTCAAGCAATTGACGGAGTCGTGGGTGAATTCAAACGAAGTATGAGATATGAGATATGGATCATGCTGGTTTTGTAACAATCTGCCTCCAACCAGTCTTGATTTTCCACCATCTAGTTTTTGCTTTCTGATGGCTTGACTTTAACACTCGTTCCCTGCAATAAGGCAATCAACACAAAGAAAAGAAAAGAAACTACTACAAGTTGAAGGTGAAACCAGATTTGGGAATAAGAATTAATGTGAACTACCTTTTCACATTTTTCTGAAGGATGATTTTGGCTTGAGCTATCTTTCTAGCAATTTGCTGCTTTAAAGTCTACTGGAGTGGTGGGATGGGTAAAAGATGTTCTCCTTGTTTTCTATCTGCTCAGGCGTCCGCATCCCCGAGATTATTGTTGAATGAACAAGAAGAAAAAGAAGAATTACAATAGCACCTCGTGACCTCACTTAACTACAATACCATTTCACAAAGATATGAGATCCTTGCAGTTTAGCTAACCTGCATACCTGCTTAGAGACTCAAGTTAAAGATATTGAAGATAATTCTGCATGATGAAGCTAGTGAACATTCTTCACATTTGAAAGGAGTACTAGACAAAAAAATTTCTCCATCTAAAGGAAGTGATCAAATAAATTATCCGGCCACAGACTGTTTGAAACTCTACCTAGAAACGATGTATGAGAGTATAGTTGAGAAAATTTGTGAAATTGGAAAGTTAAATGCCAAAGAGTTTGTTACCTCATTAAACAAATCAACAAGGTCAATGTAGCAAGGCATTCCCCTGAAGTGGTTTTTGAGAATCCTGTGGATCTGATTGCCAAGTAGAATCCCATTGTTAATAGCAATAAGATACCAACCTTTGGCTGTCTGAACCCAACCCACAAGGCTGACCATAGCGTGTGACAGAGTTGTCCATGATGTCATCAAGCACGAGAAAATCACCTTGAAGCTGCAATGCAAAAGGTAAAACGGCCATTACAATGAAGTCAAAGAGAGAGTCACACAAAGAGAGGGTAGAAAATGGGAATTAACTATTCAATGCACCACCTGAGAGCACACAAAAGGAAAGTATCAGCATCGGTCAAGTCTTGGCTTCTTTCAAGAGCTTGTAGCTATCAACCACGGAGATACCACAACTGTGTTCCCTACAGCACAAGAAAGAACAAACAAATCTTTGATATGAGTTGATTAATTTTGGATGAAATGTCTGAGACAGGCTCCTCACACCGCCGCCTATATTGTAGTCAAGCATCTGCAAAGAGAGGCAACATCACAGGTGAAGGTAATGCATTGGTGAAGAAGATGATTTTATTTTTCCAGTGCAGGGATCATCATCATCCCTAATTCTCCATCAATGGTCTATCAAGAACAAATAGGTCAAGAGTCGAACTAAAAGAAATAGTAAATATTATCAATTCAGTAAATAAAGAACTGAAACCATCAATGCATTACCTTCTTGTTCATATTTCGAGCTAATAACTTGGTAATCTTTGCCAACATTTTTTCCTCAAGTTATTTACTGCTTCGGTATAGACACCTTCGTTCACTATTCTAGGAAAACTTCCAATAGGCTGCACTGAATGTATCCAGAAACGAGTTATTATTATTGGCTGAGTGACAATTAAACTTGAAACAGAACAAAGTAGAAAAAGCAGAGGATTTCGAGATTACTTACTGAGCATGAAGATGATCTTTAGTACATAAAACAATGATGATGCGGAAAAAAATTTCAGTCATACAATGAGATATGGTCCATCATCCAGCCTTTGCCTTTTGATGTGTTGATTTTTCTGGATACGAGCTAACGTTATTACCACTCGTTTCCCTGCAGTGAAAGGCATAAATACATTAAAGAACTATAAGAAGAGGAACGTGAGACCAGAGTTGGTATCAAAATAATTAAAAATGTCATCGACCTTTTTAACACTTCTCTGATTACTGCCTTTTTCTTGAGTCAACAGTGACTGGTTTAGTTGTGAACTATTTCTTTCTTGGCTAGAAGGCTGCAATCAGGAAAACATGGCTCTTTGGTTCATTAAGGCTCTTTGCCTCCAATCATTATTCTGCATGGGAGGAAAACAAAAGGCATATTAGACAGCATGAAGTGTTTTATGCATATAAACAACTTTCTGGGGTGAAAAAGGCTTCATACCTGCTTAGAGACTTACGTTGAAGCTGGTTTACCCTTACCAAGTTTAAATTCCTGCAACAATAAGAAATGAGATCCTTGCAGACTAATTAAACAGATTCATTAAGCATTATAAAGTGATGATAGTCTCTAATGAAGGGTATTTAGCTGAAAATTCTAGCTGATGAGGTGTATTGCTTTTGTGGATATGGAAAGTTAAAGGCCAAAGAAATTGTTACCTCAAAAATCAACATACTAAGGTATTCCCCTGAAGTGTTTTTTGAGAATCCAGTGAATATGATTGCCAAGTAGAATCCCACTGTTAATAGCAATCATACCAAGCTCTGGCTCTCTGAACCAACAGGTTGACCACAGTGTGTGACAGAGTTGTCCATGATGTCATCAAGCACGAGAAAATAAGCTTGAAGCTGCAATGCAAAAGGTAAAACGAGCACTGAAATGAAAGTCAAAGAGAGAGTAAAAATGGGAATTACCACAGGTTCTGTAAAACTGAAAACGGGTTCGATTAAACTACCAACCCTAAACAAACTATCCTGCATAAATAGAAACAAGAAGAGAGAAACGTCAACACATTGAGCAGCTTCTAATCCTAAACGAATCAGAATCAAATGTCAAACGAATTTCAGCCACACAAAACAAACTTTTTTTTATAAATGTGATACTTAAGAAGAAGCAACGGCACAAAAATTAGAGTATATCAGTTGACGCTTTCAGAGATTAGCCAATCATTTTTCTGCGTACAAGGAAAACAGAGGCATATCAAATGGCATGAAAAGAAACTATCTAGGGGTGAAAAGAAGCTTCATACCTTATTAGAGACTTAAGTTGAAGCTAGTGAAGATGTTTATGCGTGCCATTGTTTGAAGATGAAATTCCTGCAACATTGAGAAATGAAATCCTTGTAGATTAACTAAACAGTTTCACTAAGCTATGGATTTTGTTATGAAGTGATACTCTCTGGGAAAGGGTATTTACCTGGAAATTCTAGCAGATGTGGTGCAGGCAAAGCTGGTGCTGTCAAAATCTGCATCAAATCACAGAACACACATGTTTCGTTTAGTTTTTTTATTTATCAAGTACAAATATACCTTGCTGAAACTAGAAGCATTGCCTTCTGTTTTTCAAAGGTTGAGCTTAAAACTTGGAAGTGAGCAAGACCTCGTTTTTTTCCTGTGGAGCAGCAGCGTTGCTGGTTTTGGATTGAGAATCTACATAAATCAGTGATGAGGAGGAAAGAGTTTCAGTCATGGAGGGACTCAATCTGATTTGGTAACAGTTTGGCTCCTACCTGTCTTGGTTTTCGCTGGCTTGACTTTCCAAACTAGTTAGTTTCGGCTAGCGACGTTTTTAACACTTGTTTCCCTGTAATGAGGCTATCAACAGAGAAAAACAAAAAGTTTACAAGAGGAACGTGAGAATGGTAATGGTATTTAAGAACGTGAGTTGGTATCAGAACGGTAATTAAGAATGTAACTTACCTTTTCACATTTTGCTGATGACTTCATTCTGGTTTAGACAACTGGGACTGGTTTATATTGGCCTGCATGCAGAATGACTTCCTCAGAATACTAGCTATCTTTCTAGCAGTTTGATGCTTTTTCTTAAGGTTCACCCACTTTTCTCCCTGAGAAAACTGCAGAGCTGGTTTGTGTTCTCCTTGCTTTATATCTTCTCCGACATTCACATTCCTGAGATTACTGTTTAATGAACAAAAAGCAAAAAGAACATTAGAATGGTTTGTCATCTTGTTTAACTACAATTAGATCTCACAAAGAATGATATAGATAAACGTGGCTTATGTGGTCTTATTGTAGATCTCTGAATCCTCGGAATTGTTATAGAGCAAAGTAGAGGATTACTCCATGGTTGGGTCATATATAATGGGATCATCGAGCTTTTACCCTGTGATTGGCTACATATTCAGTGTATCAGATTGGTAGAGCTAGTAGCTAGCAATGTTCGTAACACTCATTTCCCTGCAGTTAATGAAGCAACACATCAACACATGAATTTTTTTTAAAGAAAAAACCTTTAATTTGGTTCGTACCTGTCTTGATTTTCCACCATCTAGTTTTTGCTTCCTGATGGCTTGAATTTAACACTCGTTACCCTGCAATGAGGCAATCTACACACAAAAAGAAACTACAAGTTGAAGGTGAAACCAGTTTTGGGTACCAGTTTGGAAAGAATGTGAGCTACCTTTACACATTTTTCTGAAGGCTGATCTTGGCTTGAGCTATCTTTGTAATTTGCTGCTTTAAGGACCACTGCAGTGGTGGTATGGTTAAGGGATGTTCTTCTTGTTTTCTATATGCTCAGGCGTCTGCATCCCCGAGATTACTGTTTAATGAACAAGAAGAAAAAGATGAGTTAGAATGGAGGACTGTTGAATGAATTAGAACAAGACTCACGTTGAGTTGAGACTCTACCTAGAAACGATGTATGAGAATAGAGTTGAGAAAAATTGTGAAACTGGAAATTACCCATTCAATGCACACAAAAGGAAAGTCTCTTTATCAGTCAAGTCTTGGCTATCACCAGCTTGTAGCTATCACCCACGAAGAATTTCTAGTACTCATCGCTCAGACCTGCAATCAAAACCATCAATGGTATCAACAAAAAAAGATCAGTCAAGAGTTAAACTAAAAGACAGAATAAAGAACTGGAGATACTAGTTACTGGTTATATCTTGAGGCTTGCTTTGTCCTATATCCTGCAATAATAAGAATTATTACAAAAAGTTGTTGACTTTAAACAATTTGAAACAAAACCTTGAAGGGTTCTTCTTCTTTTTGAAGGATTCTTCTTCTTTTTGAAGGATTCTTTACTCATCGCTCAGACCTGCAATTTAGTACTCATCGCTCAGACCTGCAATCAAAACCATCAATGGTATCAAGAAAAAATATTAGTCAAGAGTTACTACTAGTTACTGGTTATCACCTGAGGCTTGCTTTGCGTTGGAGCTACTGAGTTCTATCGACGCTTTATCCTGAAAATACAAAGAATGGTTAAAATAAATAAAAAGAGTAGTTGACGAAACAAAAGTGATGGATGACTGAAACAAAACCTAGGGGCTTTCTTCTTCTTCTTCTTCTTCTTCGTCTTCTTCATAGACGTTGGCACATGGTCTCTACCTTGAACGATGATCTGATTCACAAATAAATTAAACCCTCAATTCTAATTGTAACAAAAATTAAAAAGAGAAAAAAACAATTTTAAAAAGCAAATTTGACTCACAGTTTTATGAATTCGACTCTCACAACACACCATCATCGATCTAATCAACTAGAAATCAATATTGGTGTTGTTACTGTAAGCACGGAGGCGACGATTGTGTTCAGAATGAACGGTAAAAACGAAGCACTTGTTTCAAAGAATCAAAACGAAAATAGATTTTGAGAATTAGAAGACAAGAAGAGTGATATTTGTTTTTTTTTGTTTTCAGGTGAGATAGTAAGTGTATGAACTTATGAAGATGTATCTAAGTATTTATAAACAAACTCGGAGAGTATCCGTTTTGTTGTATTACAATGAAAAAAAAAAGTAATAAAAAAGGAAATTTCCTATTTTTAATTATTGAGAAAAAGGAAATTTCCTATTTGTAATTATTGAGAAAAAGAAAATTCATATTTTGTATTTCTCCAGAAAAGGAAATTCAAATTTCCTATTTGTCACTCTCGAGAAAAGGAAATTTCTGGAAACAATAAAAAAGAAAGGAAATCACAAAAGAAAAATATCTGATTTTAAGGTCCATTGGGCCTTTGCTCTTTAAAGATACATATCTTATTTTAAAGTTCATTGGGCCTTCGTTCTTTAAAGATAGATATCAGATTTTAAAGTTTATTGGGCCTTCGCTTGTTATACAGCACATATCTCTCTTCTGTGATGCTCTCTCGTCGCCATCAGGAGATAAACACAAAACACGTATTGTTTTTACTATCAAAAAATCCCAAACAACAATCAAATTTATCGCTAACAGTAATTAACTTCTTGATGATATTTATGCAAGGCTAAATAACAATTAGTTAATAATAAAATTTACAAAATATTTGTATCGTGTAGCAAAGTTTTTGGGATAAATAGATACTGACCTACGCGTCCAGCCTCCGTGATTGGGACATGAAAGGAGAGACATAGAAGTATAATAAGCAAACTTAGAAAAAGAGACATTTGTTTTTTCTTTACTACCATTGCTCCTCTTCTATGTTACATGTTTACTAGTTTTAGGCTGTATACATATAGAAAACTGAAATTATTGGAGAAAATTAAGATTAAGCATTCAATTACTATTGAAGACTTAAGTGAGTAGTGCATAATTAAGTCACTCTCTTTTAATCTTGAAGACTTAGTTAAAAGTTTGAATATCACATCATTGAATAGTTTGATGATCTATTGTAACGCTCACACTCTCTCTTATCATAGATTTAGAAGTTTGCTAAGATACAAACATTCTATTAGAGTAAAAGTCCCACATCGAGAGAAGGGTGATTTGTAGGGCAATATATATAGTACATGGATCTCTTCACTCATTGCGAATTGGTTTTGAGTTGGACCCCATGTTTACTAATACATTCACACACACAAAAAAACGCTTCTAATCACCAAAATCATGGATTTATAACAAAGGATACATCTCTGACTTGTTTGCTCATATGATCGCCATTGTAATGCTTCAACGATTCTAATACCTCTCTTCTCTGAGATGCTTACTCTCTTTTAACTTGTTTCTGAGTGAAGAAGATTCTGATACTCTTTTTTATTTATTTCTCAAATCTCAACTTTGTTTTATAATTTCTGAGAGATTTAAGAAGAGTGATACTTTTTTTATTTCTCAAGTGAAGTAAGTGTATGAAGAGTAATTATAAATATCCAGGTTGCCATTTTTAAGAAGAAGAAAAAGAAAGAAAGAAAAAAAAACTATTTTGTAATTATGTGAAAAAGAAAAGATTTGGGATTCTTATGGATTTTGCCACTTTCTAACTCAAATTTTATCAATATGCCATTTTCACTAAAAATTTATAGATTTGCCATTTTTAAATTTGTTAAAATGTGTGATTTTTTTTTTTTAGTTGTGTTTTTAGATCTATAAAAGTGACAAATCTAAAAGATTTAACATAAAATGGCAAAAACAAAAATGCCATTGAGAAAAGTCCTTATTAAGTAATTAACTCTTATGATATAAGGTCATGGATGCTCTCTTTGTTTTCTATGTTCTCAGGCGTCCGCATCCCCGAGAACAAGGGAAGCTCTCCTTGTTTACTGTTGAATGAACAAGAAGAAAAAGAAGAATTAGAATGGCATCTCATGATCTCACTTAATTACAAGTGCTTTTTGAGAATTGCGAAGTAGAATCCCATCGTTTGTAGCAATCGTACCAACCTTTGGCTGTCTGAATCAACAAGGCTGACCACAGTGTGTGACAGAGTTGTCCATGATGTCATCAAGCACAAGAAAATAAGCTAGAAGCTGCAATGCAGAAAATAAAACAAACATTGAGATGAAAGAGAGGCTAAAAAAAGGGAATTACCCATTCAATGCACCACCTGAGAACACATTAAAGAAAAGTCTCTTTATCGGTCAAGTCGTGGCCTTGCTTCCAATAGCTTGTAGCTATCAACACGGAGAGACCACGATTACCCTGCAGAACAAAACCGAACACACAAGTGCTTGATGTGAATTTCAGAGAGAGGCTCCTATCACCGCCACGTACATCTGCAAAGAGAAGGCATCAAATCAGCATAAACGAATGATCAAATATTTGGAATTCAAACGAAGGATCTTGAAGCAGGTCAGAGCAATAATCGTCTCCCTGTAGTCAATGAGACAATAAACACATGAAAAGAGAGGAACGTGAGACCATATTTAAGTATTAGAATGGTTGTTAAGAATGTCACCTACCTTTTCACACTTTTTTGATGATTGCCTTTGGCTTGACATAACTGTGACTAGTTTTCTGGCCAAAGTACAGATGGATTCATTCAGACAACTTTGAATCAAACTCCAAAAAAAAATAAAAAAAAATTCTTTATGCTCATATCTTAATTCATCACTCACTACTCAGACCTGCAATCAAAACCATCAATGGTATCAAGAAAAAGCAGTCAAGAGTTGAACTGAAAGACACAATAAATATTATTAAATCAGAAAGAAAAAAAAAATTGGTGTTGCCCGTCTCTCTTTTACTTTTATATATCTAATTGATTTGAAGTTCGATTGAGAAAGAGATAAATGAAGTAAATAGTACTAAAATACACCACTTCAGTAATACCTTTTGGTTCAAAGTTTTTGCTTAAAATTTGGTGACTTCTTGAGTTGCTCTTACTCAAGTTCTGGAGTAGTGTTTTTTGGAACACAGGGCTACAAGGCTCCTTTGTTCAGTAAAGTGAGGACTCGAATCATTATTCTACGTGCGAGGAAAATAGAGGCATATTAGATGGCATGAAATCAAGTGTTTTATACATAGAAACAATTTTCTAGGGGTGAAAAGAAGCTTCATACATGATTAAAGACTTACGTTGAAGCTAGTAAAGATGTTTATCCATGCTGGTTAGCCCTTGCCACTGTTAGCAGATTTGGTGTACTTCTTTGTGGTTCAGGCAAAGCTGGAGCTCTCGAGATCTGCACCAAATACAACGTGTTAGGTTTTTTTTTATTTTTCTAATTCTGAAGTAAAAACATACCTCGTTGAACCTAGATGCACTACCTTCCTACTCTATGTTCTTTCACAGGTCTAGCTTTACACATGGGAAACTTGGGTGTTAAAAAGACCTTGTCTTGTCTTGTGGAGTAGAGTTGCTGGTTTTGGATTGAGTATCTACACAAATTTTTGATGAGGAGGAAAGAGTTGCAATCATGAAGTGATGCTGATTTTGTAACAATTTGGCTCCTACCTGTCTTGATTTTCCAACATCTAGTTTTTGCTTTCTGATGGCATGAATTTAACACTCGTTCCCTGCAATGAGGCAATCAACACACAAAAAGAAACTACTACAAGTTAAACGTGAAACCAGATTTGGGTATTAGAATGGTTAATTAATGTGAGCTACCTTTTTACCTTTTTCTAAATGCTGATTTTGGCTCAAGCTATCTTTGTAGCAATTTGATGCTTTTTCTTGTCCATACACTTTTCTCCCTAAGAAAACTGTAGAGCTGGTTTGTGTTCTCCTTGCTTTATATCTTCTCCAACATCCACATTCCCAAGATTACTGTTGAATGAACAAAAAGAAAAAGAACATTAGAATGGTTTCTCATCTTGCTTAACTACAATTAGATCTCAGAAAGAAACCTGGCATATGCGGTCTGATTGTAGATCTCTATATCCTCAGAATTGTTAGAGAGCAAAGTAAGGATTACTCCATGGTTGGCTCATATAATGGGATCATCTAGCTTTTACCCTGTGATTGGCTTTATACTCAGTGAATCAGATTGGTAGAGCTAGTAGCTAGCAATGTTCGTAACACTCATTTCCCTGCAGTCAGTGAAACGATACATCAACACATGAAATAAAAAAATAAAAAACCATCAATCACTATAATCAATCAGTCAAAGTTAATAATAATAAGATGAGAGTTGTAAAAGAGAAATACGACATGGAAACCAACAAGGTCCTCCTTGTCTCCCATCCTCACTTGCAAAAGAACACTTCCTTGCACCATATCAAAGATTCTGAGAGTTAATACAAGACAAGAGATCGTTTATCAACTTCTGATAATAGTAAAGAAAATAAGCTAACAAGGAATTTTGCTTACAGAGATGGTGATTGGTGAAGAAGATGACTTTTTTTTCCAGTGCAGGGATCATCATCATATCTAGTTCTCCATCAATGGTCTATCAGGAACCAAAAGGTCAAGAGTCGAACTAAAAGAAATAGTAAATACTATCAATTCAGTAAATAAAGAACTAAAACTATCAATGCATTACCTTCTTGTTCATAGTTCGAGCTAATAACTTTTGGAATCTTTGCGAACATTTCGTCCTCAAGTTACACCTTCGTTCACAATTCTAGGAAAACTTCCCTGCAGTGAAAGGCATAAATACATTGAAGAACTATAATAAGAGGAACGTGAGACCAGAGTTGGTATCTTAATAGTTAAATATGTCATCTACCTTCTAACACTTCTCTTACTACAGCCTTTTGCTTGAGACAACAGTAACTTGTTTAAATGAGAACTACTTCTTTCTTGGCCTTAGAAGGCTGCAATTGGGAAAACATGGCTCTTTACCTCCAATAATTATTCTGCATGGGAGGAAAACCAAGGCATATCAGATAGCATGAAGTGTTTTATGCATATAAACAACTTTTCTGGTGTGAAAAAAGCTTCACACCTGCCTAGAGACTTACGTTGAATCTATGAAGATGTCTATGCATGCTGGTCTATCCCTTGCCATTGTTTAAAGGCTAAGTTCCTACAACAATAAAAAAATGAGATCCCTCTAGATTACATATTCGTTACGCTATGATTCTGTTATAAAGTGATCACAGATGAAGGGTATTTACCTGAAATAGCAGATGCGGTGTATTGCTCTTGTGGATCTTCAAACGAGCTCATAATATGAACTCTCATGTATTAGTAACTAATTACCTGTACTTGGAAGTAAATTCCCATGTCAACAAGAACATTCTTCACATATGAAGGAGTACTTGGACAAAATATTTTTCTCCATCTAAAGCTACTGATCAAATTAATTATCCGGCCACAGGCTGTTTGAAACTGTACCTAGAAACGATGTATGAGAATCGAGTTAAGAAAAATTGTAAAATTGGAAAGTTAAACGCCAAAGAGTTTGTTACCTCATTAAACATATCAACAAGGTCAACGTAGCAAGGTATTCCCCTGAAGTGGTTTTTGAGAATCTTGTGGATACGATTACCAAGTAGAATCCATTGTTAATAGCAATAAGATACCAACCTTTGGCTGTCTGAACCCACGAGGCTGTGTGAGTCTGTGACAGAGTAGTCCATGAGGTCATCAAGCACGAGAAAAGAACCTTGAAGCTGCAATGCAAAAGGTAAAACGAGCATTGAAATGAATTTAAAAGAGAGAGAGAGTTACACAAAGAGAGAGTAAAAATGGAAAATACCCATTCAATGCACCACCTGAGAGCACACAAAAGGAAATTATATGTACTCGGTCAAGTCTTGGCTTGCTTCAAGAGCTTGTAGCTAACTAGCTATCAACCACGGAGAGACCACAACTAAGCTTCCCTACAAGACAAGAAAGAACACTCAAATGTTTGATATGATTTGATTAATTTTGGTTGAAATGTCTGAGACAGGCTCCTCACACCGGTGCCTAAATTGTAGTCGAGCATCTACAAAGAGAGGCACCAAATCAACAAAAACAAAATGATCAAAGACTCTGATTAAAATTAAAAATAAGTGATTTGAGGAGGGAATATACTTGTTCAAGCCATTGTTGTGGGTGAATTCAAACGAAGAACCTCGAAGCAGGTCAGACCAATACTCGTTTCCCTGCAGTCAGTGAGACAATCAACACATTAAAAACACCTATTACAAGAGAGGAACGAGAAATGAGAGATCACTAGAGTCAACGCAATTACTTATTTTTGCAAAAGTAGAGGAATTTGAGATTACTTACAAAGCAGAAGAGGAATTTCTTTTCTATCGTTGGGTCATGATTGGACCATCTATGTTTGTAACACTAGTTCCCCTGCAGTCAGTGAGACAAATCAACACATGAAAAAAACAAAAAAAAACATAAATCGCGATATGAAGTTATTTGTTAAGAATGTCCCCTACCTTTTCACACTTCTCTGATGATGTTCTTTGGCTTGAGATAACTGTAACTGATTTTTTGGCCAAAGTGCAGATGGATTCATCATCAGACAACTTTAAATGAATCTCAAATCGATGAAACGCCAACAACAAAAAACGATTCTCTAGTACTCAACGCTCAGTCCTGCAAGCACAGAAATTAAAGTATATCAGTTGACGCTTTCACTGATTAGCCAATCATTATTCTGCGTACAAGGAAAACAAAGGCATATCAAATGGCATGAAAAGAAACTATCTAGGGGTGAAAAGAAGCTTCATACCTTATTAGAGACTTAAGTTGAAGCTAGTGAAGATGTTTAGCCCTTGTCATTGTTTGAAGATGAAATTCCTGCAACATTGAGAAATGAAATCGTTGCAAATTAAGCTATGGATTTTGTTATGAAGTGATGATACTCTCTGGGAAAGGGTATATACCTGGAAATTCTAGTAGGTGTGGTGCAGGCAAAGTTGGTGCTTTCGAGATCTGCATCAAATCACAGAACACACTGGTTTCGTTTAGTTTTCTATATATCAAGTACAAATATATACCTTGGTGAAAATAGATGCATTGCCTTGTTGTTCTCTGGTTTTTCAAAGGTTGAGCTTAAAACTTGGGAGTGAGCAAGACCTCGTTTTGTCCTGTGGAGCAGCAGCGTTGCTGGTTTTTTGATTGAAAATCTACATAAATCAATGAGATGGAGGAAAGAGTTTCAGTCATGGAGTGCATCAATCTGATTTTGTAACAATTTGACTCACCTGTCTTAGTTTTTGCTGGCTTGACTTTCCAAAACTAGTTATCTTCCGCTAGCTACGTTTGTAACACTTGTTTCCCTGTAATGAGGCAATCAACACAGACAAACAAAAAGATAACAAGAGGAGCGTGAGAATGGTAATGGTAATCAAGAATGTAACTTACCTATTCATATTTTGCAGATGACTGCATTAGGCTAAGTGCAGAATGGATTCCTAAGAAGACTAGCTACCTCCAAGAGAAAACTGCAGAGCTGGTTTGTGTTCTGCTTGCTTTATATCTTCTCCGACATTCACATTCCCGAGATTACTGTTGAATGAAGAAAAAGAAAAAGAACATTAGAATGGTTTCTCATCTTGCTTAACTACAATTACATCTCACAAAGTATGATATAGAAAAACATGGCATATGTGGTCTTATTGTAGATCTCTGTATCCTCGGAATTGTTACAGAGCAAAGTAGGGGGTTACTCCTCGTGCTCCGATCCTCACTTGCGAAAGAACAATTCCTTGCACCATATCAAAGATTCTGAGAGTGAAATACAAGACAAGATATCGTTTATCAACTTCTCATAGTAATAAACTAACAAGGAATTTTACTTACAGAGATGGTGATTGCTGAAGAAGATGATTTTTTTTTCCCAGAGCAGACATCATCATCAATACATCACGCCTAATTCTCCATATCACGAGAAACCATAAAACCAAAAATCTGCTCCCTCTCTCTCTCGCTCTCTCTCTCGCTTTTTCCTTTTTATGTTGATTTTCGTCTCAGCAGGGAAGAAATAAGAATGAGATGACGAGGGAGAGAGTTCCCCCTATACGTATTTATAAACAGAGGGGAAAAAAAGGAAAAAAAAAAACAAAAAAAAAGGAAATTTCTATCGTTTGTCAAAAGAAAAAAAGGAAAAACAAAAAAAGGAAATATTCGAGAAAAGGAAATTGCTAATCCAAAAAAGGGTGATTTACCACCTAACACACTTTAAGGGGGAGAGGTTACAAAAGACACACTTTGCAATTGTTGTGTACTTTTGGCACTGTTTGTCCCAAAAAAAGACACAAACTGCCCTAACAAAGTGAAATTGTGTCTCGTATGTTTCCAACTCCCTCCGTCGTCGTCCGTTTTGATGAGTAACTTCGTTCGTAACTTCGTTCGTAACTTGGTTACTATTAATTATATAATTGAATTAAACAAGAATATAATAAATCAATAAAACTAAGTGGTTTATAGCTTTTTTCTTCTCCAACAAATAGAGAAGGTAGCCCTGTTTCGTCTTCTCCAACAAATCGAAAAGTCACACACACACACACCATCTCTATACCATTGCAGCATCTAGGTAAGTGCTTCTGAGTTTTCTCGTTTATGTTAAACTTGTATATACTAATTTCTCAATCACTTTGGATGACAGATCTAGGTAAGTGCTTCTGAGTTTTTTTAGTTTTTGTTTTTCGTTTTTACAGATCTAAATCGGTAGTGACGATACTCTTTATGATCATGTGGATGAGGGTTTGTGGATACCGATGACCTATTCTGTCCAAAAAATGCTTCCAATCATTCTTAATACTCTCATCTTCAACGTTGGATAGACGATTATTGTCCATATGTTCACATGTACAGAGACACACTCATTTACACTCATTTGTATAGGAATGTTCTCATGTACATATGCACTCATTTATACTAAAACATGTAAAAAGTAACCACATGTTGTTAAAATGTCCAAACACAAGTATGAATATCCAGAAACGATATTACAGTTGACCATCCAATTATCAGTGAATAAATGGTCAACTACAAATGGATAATATACATAATATAATTCATCAGATGCTCTTTGTGATCATGTGGATGAGGTTTTTTTGGATATCGATGATCTATTATGTCCAAAAAATGCTTCCAATCATTCTTAATACTCTCATCTTCGACGTTGGATAGACGATTATTGTCCATATGTTCACATGTACAGAGACACTCATTTACACTCATTTTTATTGGAATGTTCTCATGTATATATGCACTTATTATATACTAAAACATGTAAAAGTAACCACATGTTGCTAAAATGTCCAAACACAAGTATGTATATCCAGTCATGATATTACAATTGACCATACAATTATCAGCGAATAAATGGTCAAATACAAATGGATAATATATATAATATAATTCATCCAGAAATATAGTAAAATGTATCTTCAAATATAGGAAAAATGGAAATATTGAGTATTGTACAAAAATAAATATAAAATATTGTTATAATAACAAGATAAAGTGATTATAAAAAAGAAAGAAAAAAAATGAGAAAGAGAAAGAGGAAAAAAGGGAAAGAATTGAAAAAGAGGAAGAAGAAAAGGAAGAGGAAGAGAATGTAAGTGTTTAGTTGTGTGGAATTTTAGTTGGGATGGCAAATGAGTTAATATGTTGTCAAAGTGAGGGTGAGAGAGTAAACAAACTTTTCCAAAGTGCACCATGAGTTTATAAGTGTGTCATAATGCAATTAAAGTTTTGAAAGTGTGTCCACACGCAATTAACCCTAAAAAAAATACAAAAAATGGGAAATATCTCTACCTTCCGCTTCTCTCCTTGTCTCTTAAAAATTCAAATCCGAATTTGATTTAAAAAAAAAGTATAAAAAGACCTTAATTCACTTGTTATTGGACTATTTAGACCCATTATTGGCCTTATTAAATTAATGTCTATAATAAGTGTTGGTTTAGTAAAAATATTAAACAGGAATATGTTAATCTTTCGTGCAGCAGTCGGTTAGAGTTACTTTTAGTGGATTCAATATCAACGACGCCGCTTTGTTTTTGAGGATCTTCGGAAGAGCTAACGTCTGCTTATTTCACCATTGCTAATGTCTGCTTAAATGGTTTATCTATTTACGCGAACCTTGTATAAAAATGGGCATGTGCGAGTCTTTGAACTCTCTCATCACCAGCCCGATTAGGGAGAGGGCGAATTAGCAAACTTTCGGATTCGAACTAAGGTTAAAGGAAAGATGGAAACAGGAACGAGTAACATACAGTATGTGATAGGTGAATTTAGTAGACAAAGAACTTTGACATGAAACATTACGAAATTTCTTGGGGGCTGTGTACAATTTGAGTGTCCATATTCATAACCACTAAGAGCGTAGCAAATTTGTATACACAACAAGATAAAGAGATGGGAGAAAAGAGAAGTAACCAAAACACACCCAACTACTAGAAACTAGGGTGTGTGGGTAACAAGTAACGTGTCAGAGTCAATAGACTGAGTATCATCTGCCTTTTTACCATTTATATCTGACCAGCAAGCCGAGCTTTGGTGCTCTGGTTTGGAAAAAGTAAGATCAGGATCAATCTTGGTGGATCTCATCGAAAGGTGCAGCAGCAAACCTCACGTTTTCAGGCCGTGCAACCACAACTGGTTCATCTGCAAATAGGGCTTTGAGGAATGATGGAGTCTTTAGAGGATGACGATTAGTCATTCGCGGGTAAACCTCTGCCAGAAAGTAGTACGCATGACCAGCTATCATACCCTGTAATTATTGTGGATCGGCTCAAGACTATGTGGAGGATAAAGATTAAAAGAAATTGGATAAGAAACGTTGGGATTGTTGACTATATACCAGAAGATCCACCCAGGCACTGGCACCAACAAGGATAGAGAACCCAAGAAGCACCTGCAAAATGACAGATTTTAAAGAAAATGTAATTTCTTCTCTGGTTGAAGTTTAGGGGAAAAAGAGGACGCAAGAAACTTGCACTCACCCACGGTAGGTAAGCTGCAGTGAACGTGAACAGACCAAGGAAACTCATGTGAATATAAGGATTTTGTTTGCTCCATACATAGACCTGTAGTACAGAAGAGACTGTTAGCTGCTGGTTTGAAGACCTAGATATGTGAGGAAAAAGGTGTTACAGAAGTTACAAACCATCATAAAAGTCAATGAGTTGCTGAGAAAGATGATTTTAGCAAATGATGCAGACAAGTATGGTATCATTCCGCCGATAAGAACAATGCCAGTTAAAACAGATGCTCCAAATAAGAGCATATATAGGAAATCAGCAGTCTTTCCCCTGAATGAGTTTTCTTCAAGGAGTTTGCAGTATCGCGCAAGAAAGAACATATGGAACATGAAGTCCAAATCTGTCAAAAAACCCAAAAAATGAAGAAATTTTCGATCAAAAATGCAAAAGCAAACTAGGCAAATTGAATACACAATCAATTCAGTCAAAACGCTATTAAAAGAAGCAGCCAAACCTTATCAGCAGCCTAGAGCTAGTAATGTGACAAAGCACACAAAATAGTCAAGCATGTGATGCAAAAGTTCAACTCAATCTAAAGCTTCTGAACCTTTCAAATTTTGTACAACTAAAAAAGGGAACTTTCAGAAACTAAAGAATCACTACTTAGCAGTTATGTGAGTGTATCTACATCAATGAGAATCATAACTACAAGGCAAGATAATAATACATCAACTCAGAAAGAACTAATGAACTAATATACCATGAACATAACTCATAACCTATCCTAATCAGTTCTATAGCCATTTCAACACAGACACCTATTCAGAGCTTCTTCGCAACTACAGACAAAATTCACAGACGAATGTTGTATCCACAATTTCTCAGAGTCTAATAAACTTACCCATCTTCCGGAAATACAAGAAATTTGTAACGAGACGCCAATATTGGTATTGCTTCACCACAAGGGTAGGATTCAGGTAGAGGTTATATGGAGATATAATCTGCACCAAACCAAACCCAAAAGAAAAAAATCAAATCAAAATTATGAAACCCTAACTAATCAAATCAATTTGAACTAAGGAAAATTTAATAACAGAAACAAAATCAAAAAAGCTTCTAAAATTTCACAAAACAAAAGAGAGATTGGCGAATACATCAAGCGAACATCCGACGGTGGTGATAACAGCCGCCGTGAGATACGAGCGAGTGATAATCGGCATCTGTTTATACCATTCTTCTACAGCCTGAGCCATATCTTCTTCTTCTTCTTCCTCTCTTCCGTAATCGCAATCGATCCGATCAAATCAACAAAGTAAAATTCAAATCGTTAACGAAACCCTAAAAACCCAAACGTCGACGAGAGCTACTTCTTCTACTAAGGTTGCAACGAGTGTTTCAGATTGAAATTTTTTTACAGAAGAAACAAACGAAATCGATACTGTTAAGAGCTTCTTCCTTCTTTCGTATATACAGAATTTAGTTTAGTAGTTTAGACATTTGCAGTATTTTTGTTTAATTTTGACCCAAGCCGAACGAATGACTAAGCGCGTGGTTGATACTACCCAATTAGAAGACGTTGATGACGTCAGCAGTTATACTGAAGAAAGTTTAATTGAACCGAGTTTATATTAATTTTAACATCTAACCGAACCGGAATTAAGCTCAATTAATAACCAAAGTTACATATGATCTAAAGTTATTTTTCTATGTTTTATAATCTTTTTGATGACATTTTGGAAGAATACATTCTGAATTATACATTTTTTTTTTACAGTAAATGTATTTGTTTATAGAACTATAGTATACATCTATTGGGGTTTTTTTTTGTTTTTTTGAAAACATCTATTGGAATTCATTTTGAACAATTTCATATGCAAAAGACTAACACTGGATTATGTTCTAAATTTTGAGCTAAAAACTGGAATATACAAAATAATCACAGAAATTGAAAAATGTAAAATCCTTTTAGTTTGAAAGATTGGCTGCACATTTCAGGAAAAAAAATTGTTAGAATGTTTTGAGTATTTTTACTCTTGAGCTTTATCAGCTTTACCAACAAATCCATTATCTTTATTCACAGAAGAATCATTCTCAGGCTGACTCAAACCATCTGTTTCTTGAAGAATCTGTGTTGCAGAATCTGAGTTTGAATCAGAAGCCTTCATTTGCATTGGCTTCATCAGCTGCTGGACCTTTGCAGCAGACTCCACGTTTATATCAGAAGCTTTCATTTGCATTGGCTTCAAACCAACAGCATTGGTTTCACCAGCTGTGATTTCTTCTTGAGCTTGGATCTCCATCGAATCTCTGAAAACTTTGCTCAGAAAGCTTACGTCGTCAGACATTACTCCAAATCCTGTCAACAGCTTCGAACCTAGCTGTAGACTTGTCTGCAAACCAAAACAAACAAACTCGTTCAGACCGATATCTCAGTGTAGTCACGAAAGAGAACATTTTTTGAAGTTTTACCTCTGCATTTTCTAGGATTGCGTCTGTGGCTCCTGCTTTCTTTAGTTCAAGGAGATGCGGTAAATCTTGAGCTCTCGCGTAAATCGGACTCTGGTAATATATTAAAAGCAATCATTTTCAGCCATTTGGTAATTTCAGATGTTTGAATTGAAAAAGGAAAAAGGAAGAGCGATAATTACCCCGGGGAAGGCAAGACGGAGTCTTTGAACCGCCTCAGTAGTTCTCTTCTTGCCTTTATACATTATCATGATAGCTTTAGGAGATGAAACACCTGCAGACTGCAAAACTGATGGTCGAGATCCGTCTCCATACAATATCGGGAAACCGAGTTTCCTTGATTCCTACCAACAACCAACATAAAGAAAATATAACCAGTTTAGAGTGCCCACAATTTTATCAGATATAACAAAAAGAATCTGTTATCTGTTTCAGACCTTCACTACAGCAGGATTCAGATCAAAACCAATGTAAGGCCATCCCACAAGATCACTATCTGAGACCAATGGCGTCGACAAAAAATTGGCCAGCACCTGCAAAATCATAGTGACTTGATAAGAAACCCCTCACCACAACTTTTACAGGAAAGCAAATGATGACTTTTACCTGACCCATTTGTCCAAATCCAATGATGACAATTGATTCACTGACGTCGAAGTTCACATCTTCACCTATTCTCTGCAGAATTGTAGACAGATTCATTCGTAACAAAAGCAAATCTTGTTTTCCATATAAGTGCAGAAAAATAGAGATTTAGAAGTTACGTCTCCAGGATCAAGTTTCTCATCGAGAAAATCTGCAGCTCTTTTTCCAAGTTGGTTAAGATAAGGTGTTAACGCCATAGACAAAACAACAACGATAATGAGCAGCTTGTTCAGCTCATTTGGAAGCACTCCTAGCCTACACAAATGATTGTAACCACCTAATTAGTAAGGGAAATGTCGAGTCAAATGTAATGTTTGGAGATGTTTGAGCAAAAATATTGATAGTTAGAAAAAACCTGTTGGCTAAAGAGAACACAACAAATGCGAATTCTCCTCCCTGGGAAAGAAGAAAACCGACCCTTACGCTTTCTTGTAATGTGAGACCAACTCGGGGACCGATTGCGGTTATGATCAGAGTTTTGATCACAATCAGACCACCCAAGAGTGAGAGGACATTAGGCCATTCTCGAAACAAAACCTGCAAAAGATTTTAACCACATAAACATGGATATGAAATGTTTCATATGTTTTAGCGAAAACCAGTGAATCTTTATGCAATGCAATATAACATTTTACCTCCATGTCAATGGAAGTTCCTGTGGTCACAAAGAATAAACCAAGAAGTAACCCTCTAAACGGCCTAATATCAGCTTCTATTTGTGTTCGGAAATTTGTTTCTGCTAGAAGTGCGCCAGCAAGAAAAGCTCCAAGCTTCAGAGTTAAATTGAGTTAGGCCATTATAGTGAGGATTTTAGATGGAACTTTTATTTTTGAAGGGGAAGTAATTCAAACCGTATCGCTGAAACCAAGCTTTTGAGTCAGAAGTGAAGTCCCAGCAACTGTGAGAAGGCAAAGGGCCACAAAAGCTTCTGAACTTCTGGTTTCTGCTACAACCTGAATATTGTTGTGGAATTAGTATTGAGCTTTGCACCAAATAATACAGTGTCCTGTATTCACTCACTTAAAAGGGGGACTCAACATAAAGGGTTTTGTAAAGTTATAAGGACACAAAATAACTTACCTCGAAAACTCTACGGAGAAAGAACTTTCCTCCAAGAGAGAGAATGCCCAACCCACCAAGAGCCTTTGCACTTTCTTTTGCAAGCATAGGCCATATACTTTCCCCACCAAGATTCTTGCAAAATTACGGAAATTCAGATATTAAGTGCAAAGGTTTTAATCAATACTAATCTATAGCTACTTATAAATATTATTCCACAAAAGTTCAAGAAGTCGATAGCCAAGTTACCTGGCTTTCCAACACCGGAAGAACGACTAGTAAGGGTACAACAGCTATATCCTGCAAACAATGGGACGCCGGAATAGTAAGAAAAAGTTTGTCTACTTCAGGAGTTCGCACAAGATTTTTTGCATATCTTGGTGAATTTACAAATCAACTGATTCTTTTCCGAAATACATGTTTTCTATAACTTATGGAGTATCGGATAAAAATTCATAGAATAGAAGATAGGGATTATACAGGATAAGCAAAACCTGTAGAAGAAGAATTCCCAAGGTTGCTGAGCCAAATCTTGTAGGGAGCTCACCTTTCTCTGCAAGCAGCTATACATTTCGAAAATGTCAATAAATATACTGAAGTCTTGAATGAGTTTGCCTCTTCTCATAACCATTGTAGAAATATGACTTAAAGGTATCGCAACTGTGCTAATACCTGTAGAACAAAAGCTGAAGATGACAGTGAAAGAGCAGCGCCAATGACTACGGCCTCATCAATGCTTCTGATGTTGACCTAGAGTTGTACAGAAAGTATAGATCATATAAGGATATAGCTTTAATAGTCTAGCATAAAGCATTGGAGGTGGACAGTTATGAGACTATCTATCATCGGGTAAATAGGTGTCTACTAAATTTCAAAAACATTAAGCAAAAGGTACTAAAAGGGCAAGAGAAAATCTTAAGAACACCCCATGTGAAAAGTCTTACCAAGTCAGGCCTTGAATGAAAGAGGAATTCGAGAATTCTTGTTCCTATGGCCCCATTTGGTGGGAGTTCAAAAGCAGTGAATGCAAGCGTGCATAACAAAACCTTTAAAACAAGAAAAAGGGTCAATGTAAAACAGCACAAGTAGGGTACCGTTAAGGAAACGATGTATGAACTGACATCTTAGAAGACAATGATCTACCAAATTGAGTCTGCTAGATTATTGCCTCTTGAGATGTTTATCTGACAGAAGTGAAGATATAGGAAGGAATGAAAGCGGTTTTAGGACCTTACCTGAGTTAGTCCCATGCCAAAAGCAAATTTTGCGAGAGCTTTCAGACGTGCAAGTGAAAGCTCTAGACCCATCTCAAAGAGCTGCCAAAGAATAATCAGGACAATCCCGGTCATTACCACTTATTCGATACATAAAGCCTTTCTGTCAACGAAACAAACCAAATGCTCACCAGGAAAAGAATCCCCCATTCCGAAAGAACTTTAACATCTGTGAGATTTCTAATCAAACCAAATTGATTGAGTACAACACCAGCAAAGAAGAAACCAAGTATCTGGGACATCATCAAAAAGACAAATGTTATCGCCAAGTAGTTATAACAAGGAGAATATAAACTAACCCCATGTAGCATTTTGTTATACCGGACTGGCTTTGAGGACTCTGAATGCAGGGACAATAATAACAGTGACCATCAAGAAGGTCAAAGTATCGAATCCAAGATCATTGATTACATCAACAGCACTTGCTACATCATAACTTTGTACCACTCTCTTCCCGGAAGGTTCAGACCATCTACCTTGGAAATAGAATCTTCTAGAAGTATCCAGAAAAACTGTTCTTTTAACTAAATCTGTACCCCCAAAAGAATGCAATTTGATCCCTTTGTTTACTACGCCTTCCGAATACACAGGCACACACGACGATTTCACCGTGAAAACACAATGCTTCAAACGACCACTGTGTTGTTTAGCTATCTCATAACCCTGCAATCGAATCAGAACCAGGATTCAGCAAACAAGATTCACTGTCAAGAACCAATACTAAGGCTTAACTATGGTTTTTCACATAAAGAAGTAATTTTTCAGTCAAAAGACATGCGAGTCAGCCGAAGAAGAGGGAGAAGAAAGCAGGAAATACCTTGGGAGAGGGGCAACAAGAGATGGACCCTAACATAGTACTAATTGCCATATTGAGATGAAATCCACAGAAGTAAAGCCTAAAGGCAATTACTTTTGTTACCCATAAACACTAAAGGCTCGAACTTTAATTTCAGATAATATTACAGAACCAACACTCCGATGAAAAAATTGACTAAAAGCTAAGGAAGACAATAGACCACGTCAGAGACGGGAGCACCTTGTGTGTATTTTCTCCAAGTATACGATTCTATATACATACATGCATAGGGAGTGAGAAAGGAGGGAAATTTTCAAGTCTAGAGAGATAAAAGATTCATTTTTTTTTTTGGTTTTAATCTCATTTTTGTATAATTTTTGTGGATAACTTAAGACCTCACTGATATTGAAGCGTCGTTACAAGCCACACAGACAGATTCTGATTGTAGAAGAAGACAATCCTTTTCGGTTTTGGCTCTCCTCTTCTGTTGCTAACACTTAAACCGGTAACCGGTTCTCATCGGTTTAGTAAACAACACGTGTCTATTGTGTTTTTTCACGGGCCGAATTTTTCGTACGAGTGGGCCTCACAGTGCAGCTCACCAGTTTTTTAAAAATAAATTAATATAATATTAATAACTTTATTTTAACGGCAAATTATAATTTTAATTATATCAAAACCATAAATTTATTGAGGAAACAACAATAATTTTTGCATTCGGAAATTTTTCATATCGTCTGCCATATTTGCTTAGGAGGTTAACTGGTTTAAAATTTAAATAAAAATTATGTGTGATCAGTTATTAGTTTTTTTAATTAAAAGTAGAGAGTTTTTAAAAGGTTTATACGGTTTTTATAAGGTTTTTATAAAGTTTTTATAATTTATTTTACGCTACTTATGAAAAGTTATAAAGTTGTATACACATATAAAGATAATTTGAGTATATATTTATAAGTTTACACACATATTTGGATAAATTTCAATATTTTTAGTTGGATAAATTTCAATATTTTTAGTTGGATAAATTTCAATATTTTTAGTGGTATTTTTGATAAATTTTAAAAGTGGAGTATTTTAAAAAAGATGTATATGAAAAGAGTTATTTTTGAAATTCTCCCTTAAAAGTATGTATTATATTGGTTGAGTGAAATAAAAAAAATTTACACTTACTTTAATGGATTTGGATATGAAAAATACAAAGAGACAAATCCAGAGATGAACCAAGAAATTTGATTTTAAAATTAGATCTCATATGGATTTCAAAATGCATAATACATGAACCAAGAAAGGCATCTAGCTAGGCATCACTTTTGATGATCAGTGAGATGGGAATGGCGGAAGAGAACTTGAGCGCAACGCTGTTGATGCAATGGCGTTCGTCGGTTGGTGTTGGGAAGCCTTCGTTTTTTAAGACATGGCCGAGATGTCCATCACATTTTGCGCATGTTATCTCATATCTTAACCCTGCTCTCTCCTCCTGCATGCAATATTAACATTTTGTTTTCATTGCAAGTGTTCGTCCACTTGACTAGGATTGTAAGATTTGTAAACTAGCTAGCTGTTTGTGCTAATGAAGTTGTGCTAGTTATCCTAATCACTCGAAATCAAATCCGCTAATTATTAAAGAAAACATATTCGTTGGTTTGTGATATACTTTAAAGCAAAAGATATGGTACTTCTAGCTACAAGATACAATTGTTATATATTATGTATATATGGATTATGTTATATACGTACACCTAGATGGATTTGATTTTCATTCTTACAAAAACATGATAATATTACAAGACTCTTAACTAATAATAACTTTTTTTTTTCTTTTTCTTTTGATGTAATCGAACTTCTGAAACTAAAAAAAAAAAATATGGACACTATATGTACATCAGTACATGCAGCCCCATATGAACCACATAAATTTTTAATCGTGGTTATAATATAAGTATGCATGTATCTAGTTATGATTCAATTCCATTTCTCGACATGCATAACTACAATTAGCTCCACATAACTTTCCTTTATTTGTGTTTGTGTTTAAAATATGAGTAAAACTGATTATAGTAACTCAACTACCATTATCAGTTTAGCAATTACCTATGTTTAACGTTTTAAACCGCAAGAATGCCTGTTATGTTATATATATTTTGGGATTTAATTTAGTTACATATATATGTATAACATAATAACAATCTAACTTTATAAGAAGAGAAAGGAAAAAAAAAAGAGAGTGGATGTTATGTTTACAGCTCGGTTAATGGCGCCGGGAATAGCATCGAAAAATGCAGGCCAACCGCAACCGGAATCGAATTTAGTGGTTGATTCATAAACCGGGTTTTCACAACCAACACAACAGTAGATTCCATCCTCGAACAGCTTCACATATTCTCCTGACCCTCTCTTCCTACGATGATCAGTCAGAAAATAAAAATATATACAAAACGTTATCAAACCTAAAACGTGCGGCTTAAGAAACAAAAAAACCCTAATTAGAAGAGGAAGAAAAAAGTTAATAATTACTCGGTAAATTTCTCCCGAAGAGTCTTGAACTGTTCAGGAGATAGAACCGCACGCCATTCCTCCTTGGATCTTCTTACCAAACAAGCTTCCGGAGCTGTCGTCATATTTTGGTAAGTTTGTTAAGGTTTGGCTATGAAGAATCGATACATTAATTTGTGCATATTTATATGCCTAGAGAAGCTTTCACCTTTTTTTTTTCTTTTCCTACATTCTGTAAACAACTAGTTGACACGTTTTGCACATTGGTTTTTTTGTTTCTGGTTGTAATTAACTTTGTCTTTCAACTTTAGAGTATGTGGAAATCGAATCTTACATCAAGCACACCACCATGCACCCATAAATACTAGATATGGTTGTAGTGCTGTAATATTTGAAGTATCAGGAACGTACGTATACTCCCCACATGTGTGTTGTCCACTGACGCATTATTGTTGCATGTTGAAATGAGATGAGTATATACTTACCGTTTACAGCTGCCCTGACTTCCGCAATTTGGTGCTGTGACTAGTGATGACTGCTGACAACGAGACAATGTTTTACTATTGATTAACGTGTGACGACAATGTTTTACTACTATTGATAATTAACGTGTTTTTTTTTACATTTTACTATTTTATTATTGTAATCATTACACTAATCAAGACGTGAGGAGAGTGCGTAGTGCAAAAGACAAATGGAAGTTGTGAGGCATTGAGATAAAAACACGTATATTGTCACTGGTCATATATATGATGGAGATCACCCTTAAATATTAACACGTTTGTATTATGCATGAGAGACCATATGTATCTGCGTCTCTCATTCATGATATTGACTTTAGTATAATCATTATTATTGATAATGATACTCTGTTTATATACATGCACAGAGGAAGAGATCTCTTTACAACGGTTAAGAATCTGTGAGACGAGTTAGAGGACTAATTAGATCAATTAGATGAATCATATTGATGGGGAAAGGATCATTTTCAACAAAATGCATTTTTCTATCTGAACTTTGATATAGTATTGTTTCTACCGAATTAAACTAACTATCAAATTTTTGCAGAAAATAATATTGCTCGAAATAGTGTTGGTCATTTATGATGAGTCATATATACAACTTTTGTTGAATCATATGCCACATATACCATATTTTAAAACAAACAAAAAATCACTAAAAAGTACTATTCTGTTTTCAATTGTATATTATTCATGGATGTGGGTGTCGATTCCACATATGTTTCCTTATTCTATCACATGATTCATGTCACTCGCTGGTGATATATTGGGTGGCTCTATCCCAAATGAATAATATATATCCATGCACATTAGTAAATATATAAAAGATAGCTACGAGATAGATGAATTAATGTTAAAAATTAGAAACTGCAGACAAATTAGAAAGCTGATTAATAATATATAGCAAGTGTGAGTTTCACACTTCACCATTACATTACATCATATAAAATCTTTGGTTTAATGGTTTAGAGAAACCTAAATATGGAATCAAGTGAGTTTTATCTCTTCCTAAAGTGTCCAAAAAAGCAAATTAAAAAAGAAAATAGTGTAACATTCAAAAGTCTATTAATAAAAGAGAAATTCTCATAATGAATATTTATAAAGCTTATACGTTGTTAGTTATAAAATGTCTATAAGATTTCATAAGGTTTATACAATTTGAAATTTGACATATGTTTGTTATTTTTGCGTATACTTTATTTTTATGTTTTTCTTATGTTATGATTATGTTTTGCTCATTGTTTGCTTATTTTTCTATTTTTGTTTGTTTATCTCTTTTGTCAATTAAAAAATCAACTCAGTTATTATAACGTCATCTTTCGAAATTGTGATGTGTTGCTAGTATATAAATATGTATACCGGTATACGCATTCATATTATCATATAACTTCGACTTTGTTTATATATAGTATTTTTTAATGTATATTTACGATCGAAATTCAGGAAACTGGTGGCTAAGTTTAGGCTTCAGCAACATAGTAGGATATTGGCCATTAGAGTTATTTACAACACTGGCTGATCACGCAGCGTACGCACAGTGAGGCAGTAAAATTCTGAACTCGCAACATTTAGGACGACATATGACGATTCAGATGAGTTCCGGTCATTTCCCTGATAAAGATGATCAGAAAAGCAGTTGTTTCTGTAACTTGGAATTTGTTGATAACAACGTCTACAGTCAGTCCCAATCCAAAATTTGGTCAACATAGCAACCAATCCTGAATGTTATGACGTCAAGCATCTCTACTCAGAAGATTGGAAAACATAATTTTATGGCTTCGAATGGAGAGAGCGTTTCGGGCAGAGCTGATCAAGCGGGTCAAAAATATCTAGCAGAACAAAAGCAGATCAAGCGAACTAGCAGATCAAACACTCCAAATCTCCAGCGCTTTTACTGTTCATAGTGTAGTACAATTTTTCTTTTAAATTTTGATCTGCTAGCAGGACAATTATTTTTTAATAATTTTTTTTTCTGAACTGCACTTTATGTATTTTATGTTGAATGGTAAATATACAGGACAGTCGATCTGTTTGGCAGGAAAACTGCTTTTTATCTGTTTTTTATTGCTTTCCATTCAAAGCCTATGTTTCATGTAATCAAAACTCGGACTTCCAAAGTGACAAACACTTGTGTATTAACTTTGTCTAAACAAAAGTGAATATGGTTTTAAAAACAAGTTTGCATTCTCACCTGAACCTACCCTTAAAGTACTTTAAAGTTAGACAAATCAAAGTAGAAGAGTTGTTTTTTTTTTTCTCTCCTGTCTAGGCTCTGCTAAAGTAACCACCAAAGAATCAAAAGAAGATAATGAATGGACACATCTAAATACTTATAAGTTATAACCGTATTTCATCTTACCAAAGAGATACTTAAAACAAATTACCGTATAAAAGCCCTTAAAATATTGTCTCTTATATATATATATACTAGAAAGTTGCCCACGCGATGCGTGGGTTATACATGAAATATTAATTAAAAATTATATTAAATTATATATGTGTATAAGTGTTAATATATGTTTTGAAAATAATTTTAAAACAAAATAATATGTTTATATTCATTATGTGTATTACAAAATAATATTAATTTTTACGTTTAAAACAAAATAATTAACGCACAAACAAAATTGAACGCGATCGCAAAATTAGTATAAAACATATTTTGTGTACATTGTAAACATTAAAAATAAACGAAAAATATATTTGGAAAATATAGAACTGAATGAGATCTAAACAAAGTAATACAAAATTAGCACATACAAAATTATGAGCATTTGTGACTCACCTTATATTTTATCATAACCTAAAAGTAACTTAAATTTTAAAAATGATCAAGTTAAACTTTTCAAAATATCAAATTAAAAGATTTCATTTGAAACATATGATATATTGTTTTAAACTTTATTTAGAAAAGATTTTTCAATTTAGATTATAAAAGCATTTAAACTATAGTTATGTAAAACTAAAAAGAGAGATCATAAGCCAAATAAACAGAAGAAGATTACATGAAAAGAAGAACTTTGATATTTTTATATTCTATTTGATTGTAAAGGAAGCTGACATAGGAGGTAGATGAGAATATATATATAGACTATTTAATGTAGCATTAGTTTAATTTTAAAATTACTACTAAATTTTTTAAAAACAAATATGCATGAAGATTTACATTACTATAAAAGCTAAATAAATGAATCCAAACTAAAATAGCATAACATGTTTACATCAAAATTAACAGAGAAGATGAACAACGACATCTATCTATTATATGTACATGATGGCGAATTTTTAGGTTTTTGCCCTTTTCATTTGATAAAAATAAAATTTTAACTCTGCTTACTATTATTATTTTATTTATAAATATAAATTACCAAACAGAAAGAAAATCTAACCAATTTAAAATTTTTTAAAGAAAATGTAAATACAAAAAGAAATTATTAAAAAATATACTTGGCGATATCTATCTATTATATGTACACGACAACAATACTAACTATATGTTCGGTCTCTTTAGGAAAATAACTTGGATAGGTATTTTTATTATTATGAATATAAAAATTATTATTTATTTTAGCAAATGAGGTTAAGTTACTAAGAGTGTAGAGTGGGGTATGTTATTAATTATCATAATTTAATTAATGAATTAAATTAAATATAACTTTCATAAAATGTATGATCTTTAAAAGAAAAAATTTAGGGACCAATTTTTTTGTAAGCAAGTATAAATATTTTTTTAACACTTTGACTGCAAATTTTAAATAAACTAAATATTATAATTTTTTTATACAATAGTCTATTTGATCACAAAAACTAAATATAATGACAGATATATTAAAATGAATTACAAACAATATTTGAGATTAAAAAAATAAGAAAACATTATTTGATAAATGTTTTAAATCGAAATTTTTATTTATATAACAAGCCAATCACTCGATCCTGAGCTTAAACAAGCGATCAGGACTTCAAGAATTGCGGTTAATAAAAAAGTGGTTAATATATTATTTTGGAAATTGTGTTACAATAAAATAGTTAATTAGATATTTCATAATCAAAAAAGAAAATGCATATATAAAAATGGATCTTTATAACTTAATTCTCTTGTTGTACGATTATTGGAACTAATATAAGATACTAGGTTAGATTTGTATCATACTTTCTAAAGATATTTATATCAAATTCTTAAAATGATTATTTCATTGATTTTTATGTCACATAAGAACATAAAAAATAGAAAAAAATATTAAAGATACATGAATATAATGGAAGAGAGGGAGTGAATGTACTTATATGTCCAGTTCTCTTGGTTTTTACAGAAGCTTGAGCTTGATTGTCCAAATCTTCAAGATGGGTAGGGATATTGTTAACGTCGAGGTTGAAATCGACAAAATTTGATGTGGTTCAGGTTGGTTATTTGAATTCAGAGTACGTGAGTTTGGGTATGAAAATACCTTTGGGAAATAGTTTGGGTTGATTTTCCCCGTTTTCCCTATCAATATATCATATAGTCTCTAAAAGTTTCTACAGTTGAAATTTTATATAATAATTTTTTTTTTCAAAACTCATACAACAAAAATAAACAAAGCAAACAAATTTCATGAAGAAGAGAATGAGAGAATGAGAGAATGATATAATGAGAGAATGAGAGAATAATATAATGAGAAAATGAGTATATATAGGAAGATAAGTGATGCGAGTTACAATTTCATAAAACAATTATGGGAGTCAATTATAATTGATTGTGTATTGAAAAAATTGAATGGAAAATATAGTTAATGCAAATTTATGTTATTTCAGTTTTTATATTAAAGTGTGAGTTTAATATATATGATTAAATGTGTTTTGTGGTTTCTTTGTTTTTTTCAGTTTTATATTAAAGTGTGAATCAAATATAAAATATTTTTAAAAGTTACATGCCAAGTGGACCAATAAGAAGATGGTAAGATCTTATATATATATATATATATGATTTGTGAATAATATGATAGTTATTCTTTGATTTAAATTCATTATATTATTTTCTCAACTATTTGATAATGGAAAATTAAATAAATTTTGTTTGATAATCTCTTTAATTCTTCTCTTATAAATTAAATTTTAGAAATTAGAAATTATGTTATAAATAATTTATTACCCATATTAATAACTTTAAAAATGTATATTTAAAGGAGTAGGAAAAAAAACTTTAAAAATGTATCTTTAAAGGAGTAGGAAAAAAAAGTCATAGCAATTTTCTTTGAATATAAAATTATAACAACTCCATTTTATGTTTAGCTTATATGATATTTAATTTAATTAGAAACTAAAATTAGGAAAAACATATTTTTACAACAATGACACTTTTTAAAAAGCAAACCATACATATAACATATAACTTACAACACAATATCATAAAAAAATAATTTTAAAATGTTAGATTATAAATTAATAAAAATGACACATGTCAGAAGCATAGAGCGACACATGTCGCGTTGTGAGGCAAAGTTAAGAAGAAACCTTGTCTTATTATATAAGATATACATAAATTTGTCAGTATTTAAAATTTAAAAGATGTTTCAGCCTATATGAATCTCACATAAGTTCACCAACATTTAGATTTTGGAACAAACAAAAAATAGTTGTATACGTAATGTCTATCTTGAAGGCACAAAAGCGCTATGTTAACACCACGTATCGATTTTGTATAATTATATCAAATACCTTAAACATATAAGGTTGTAAATTGATTGTGATTGTCGAGATTTCCCATAATAGGAGGTTTAAAGAGTTTTGGGTTTAGCCAAAAATCTCAATAGAAAGATGATGGAGCGGAAGCTTCTAGGGATAGGACTAGAGATCCGTTGATTATCAGAATACCGGTGAAATCTAGGGTTTGAGAGTCCTCCTCTCAGGGCTTTCGCAAAAGCTCTTGGATTTGTGAATACTCTTCACAGTGGTTTATTAAAACCTCTTTAAATCTTTCGATTAATCAATATATCAAATAACTGAATACAATAGGAGGCTTAAGAAGCCTATTTATAATAAAGCATAAAACCCTAAAACTAAGAATATTCTAGAATAATTATAATAAATAAATTAAGAGATAATAATAAGAGATATTTGGAATATCTCGCTGCATCAGGTCTCGCCGGCCAAGAAAAGATTCGTCCTCGAATCTTGTATCTGCGCTGCATCAGCTCCCGCCGGCCAAGAAAGATTCGCCCTCGAATCTTCAGCAGATTTTTTTAGCAAAAGTGATCTTTGTAGATCCATCTTTATCTCTGTCGGTTGATTTAGCTCGATTTTTGCACAATCCCGGTTTGATCCGAAATTTGCACGAACTGTAACTGACCCAAAATATGCACGAACCGGATCTGACCCGAAAATTGCACGAACCGGATCTGACCAAAATTTCGCACAAATCACCTCCTCGACGGATGTACAGGTCGGAACTTGCATGAAACTTACACAAATCGGTGGTTTCATGATTTCTGCAGAAAACCCGAATTTTGCACGGATCTGATTTCGCCCGAACTTTGCACAAATAAGATCTTCTTCATAAACATCATAGATCGGATCACCAACAATTTCTCTGTAGATCTGGTGGTTCTCCTCTCTCTCGATAAAAGGACTTTCGTCC